>NC_142218.1:8421517-8729113 GCF_049639895.1 Pseudopodoces humilis | reverse complement strand
GAGCACACGCAGCCTGCATGGATATGAGCACACACATGTGCCTCTCCGAGCGTTAAGAGAGGGATTTTATTACTGCTGCTGTTGCATTTATTAACACGCGACGCACCTACGAGCCCTAAGGCAGCTGACAGCTCTGATACCATCCGGCTCAGCTCTGGGCTGCGAGAGGGGGTTTGGCTTTTCTTTGTTCCCAAACTCGCCAGACTTCCCCTCTGCTCTCCTCCCAAAACGCCGCAAAGAAGCGGCGCCTTCCCCGGAGTTTCTCACTGCTACCAACTTCAGCAGCGGCAGGAATTCCCATCTCGCAGCCCCCAGATCCCTCCCTAGCCCCAGAAAATCTCCGTCCCAGGCCAAAAGCCCCACACTCCTTTCGCTGGAGGAGCCCGCGGGGGAAGGCGAGGCCACGCGTGGGCTGCAGGCGGCGGGTCAGCACCACGGACAGCTCCGGCCGCTCCCTCCGCCGCACTTTCGACCTTTTAAAGTATTTTTCAGACATTATTTTTATAGTGTTTCTCCCGCACACACCCCCCTAAACCTCTCCAGAGTCACTCCACAGCAGTTTTTAGGGAGGAGATAATTATCGTGCATTTCCAGGTCTCAAAGAGCCGTCGCTTCCCTAAAGGGAACTGTGCAGCCGAGAGGTCTAAAATAAATGTTCACGTATTTTCATCTTCAGGGGGTTTAAGACGGGTTCCCCGAGAGTCCCTGCCTGCAGGGCGCCTGCACAGCTGAGCCCAGAGAGGATTTTTAAAAGCAGATTCCCTTCACACCCCTCCCTTGCTCTCCGTGCCATTTTCCCCCCTCGTGTTTTCAGTTCAAGCTCTACAAGTTTGAAATTATTTAAAATAAAACTCCATTTACTTGTGTAAACACAGCCATAAACCCACTGCACTGTGTTCCATTGGCTTCTTTGAGTCTCTTTCAATGAAAATTTGATCTCAAACTTTACGCATTTGTAATTGGCACCAACTTCTCCGGTTACCAGCTGGGGGTGAACGATTTTTTTTTTTCCTTGTTTCTTTCTGAAAGCTTCTATGCAGATGGGCTGGCTGCCTTAATGCCTCAGACTACAATTAGTGCTGTTGTATGCCGAATAGAAATGGCCAGCATTAATATTGTATATGGAACAGCTGAAGGGTTGCGAAGAAACCTGCCCACTACAGGCCCCTGGCAGATGGAACAACATGCACAGGCACAAAAAAAACTTTTAATAACCCTTTGCTCTCTCTCCAGCGCGCCCCTTCCCTCCGATTTGGGCGGGTCCTTCCCGAAGAGGCAATGCCTTTGTCTAAGCCAAATCTAGAGCTCTTTTCTCCCTGAAGAACAACAATTGGAGCAATCACCATCTTTTGCAGAAGGCACCTCGCATTATCCCAAAACTTCCTGCTTTGTGCCTCGGTTAATGCAGGCGCTGAAACACACACCCGGCTGATCGGGCACGAACTAACTTTTTATTTAATAACATCGCCCTCACCCCTTTTTTTACCCAGCAACGTGCAAGAGGGATGGAAAAAGAGCCCATAAAGCCAAACCAAGCCAACCACCACCACTCCCTTGCCCAGCAGAACTGCGACCAGAAGCTGCAAAAAACAGGATTTTCTCTCCGCTCCCTTCCCCATCTTTTGTAATTCGGTGAAACCCGCGGCAGAGGGGACAAAGCCCCGCCGGTGCCTCGGAGCAGCAGCACCGGAGCCACGCACCCCCCGCACCTGAAGCCCCCTCGCAGCTGAGCCCGGAGAGCAGCGAGGAGGGGCGGGGGTGACACCGGCACCTCGCTCGCCAAACGCATATGGGAGACCTGCGCCCCGAAATATACCCGGGAACCTCTTCCTGCCGCCTAACTGGGGGGGAAATGCTATAAAACAAGGAGGGATAGTTTGCGGGTCCGTATTCCCCCTCCCCCAGCGAGCGAGCCCCTTTGCCAAGGCGTGACTTAGGCAGAATTGAGAAACTCAAGTGTTTTAGAGGAGAAACAAGGGAGACACCCGAAGGAATAACCTCCCTACGCTCCCGCCGCACCCCCCGCATCCGCCGGCGAACGGCTACGAACCGAGGAAAGTCCCGCAGAGCTTCATCCTTGCCGGGTGGCGGTGGCTGCCTGGCCCGGGGTGGCGGGGGGAGCGGGCGCGGAGCCGCCCGGGGTTACTCCATCATCCCTGGGAAAAGTTCCCGTCCGGAGCAAAAACTTATGGGCGGCGGCGGCCAATGGGGCCGCGCCGCAAAATCCTCGCAGCGCACTCGGCGGCCAATCCGCTCCCCCCCGGGCCGGGGATGCGCACCCCCCTCCCGGCCCCCCCTCCGGGCTGGCAGCGGGGGGAGCAGGGCAAGGGGAGCCGTCCTCCCCTGCGGGCGGGGGCTCCGAGCATCCCTCCTGCCGGGAATTAGGGGAGAGAAGAGACAACGGCACATCCCAGTGCAGAGGGGTGCTGGGGCACACACAGCCCCAGGAGAAGCGTCCCCAGAGAACCCAGCCAGGGAATGGTTTAGGTTGGAAGGGTCATTAAAGATAATCTCATTCCAACTCCCTGCCATGAGCAGGGACTCCTTCCACTATCCCAAGTTACTCCAAGCCCTGTCCAGCCTGACCTTGAACATTTCCAGGGATTGGGGCAGCCACAGCTTCTCTGGCCAGCCTGTGCACACCTGATCTGGCCCTGTGGACGGGGACAGGGGACACTGCCCTGAGGGCAATCCACAGGCTGGTGGGGCTCTGGACAGCCAACAGTCCAGTCACTCACATGCCCGAGTCAATTTGGAAATACACGAGTCTAATGATGGTCACATACAGCTTGTCAGATGCTTTGGCCGAGTCCAGGGTGTACTGGGGAAGGGAAAGGGGAGATTGGTTCTGGGAGAGATCCAGAATGGAAGAGGATGTCCCCCTGCCTCAAAGGACAGATGGCAACATTGGACTGAACTGATCCCAGCTGGAGGAAACTGGATACAGGCCAGCAAGCAATACTCTCATTGGCCTCCCAGATGGAAAAGCAGGGAAATAGTAACCAGGAAATAATAATAATAATAATAATAATAATAATAATAATAATAATAATAATAATAATAATAATAATAATAATACAACTAACCAGGGATAGCACTGAACTTTGATATCACATTGGCTTGGAGGGCAGAGTGCTGTCTCTAGTTTGTGGACCCCCTGCTCCCAGCTCATCACCTGAGGCTAAAACAAGGCTGACTCTTTCCATGGATCAGCCCTGGCCTGAAGAGGAGGAAAAGTGTCATTTCTGAAAATGAGAGAGAGGAAGGGATTTCCTGGCAAAAATTGATTGTCAGTGTAAAAACTCAGAACCTTCAGCTGGATGGGTAAATAAGTGCATTTACAAAAGGAGAGCAAACCTGGCCCAGTCTCAGCTCCAGTAATTTGGGAAAGGGGGAAAGCCTGAGCTTAGAGGGATAGCTGGCACCAGTAATAAGGAAGATGGGACAAAACTGATATTAGCTGAAGAAAATTGAAAGCAATTCATCTCAGCAGGACATGTCTGAATATTTGGAATTTTTTTATTTTATCAACATAGTGGGAGAGGCAGTTGGAATAAAGGTTGACAAAGAAAGGTTGACAAAGTGTAGAAAAGAGGACAAATCAGTCTTTGAGGCAAGAGCCTGGGCCGAACTCTTTGTTGAATACATCTAACTCCTTAATTCAGATTTCTTTTCAGGCAGAGGGCTGGAAGAGAGAGCAGGGAGAGAAAGTTTTGCTGGGTTGGGGCAGGGAGGTGTGAATATCAAAGTGCACCTTTTCTTCTACACATCCATCGTGGTCTCAGGGAGGTCTGAGAAAACAACAATCACAGCAATCATTATCATTGTCATTGGACTGAAAGCCAGGAGTCTGAGTTAAATTAAAAATCTACCTGTTGGATAGGGGGACTTCTTTTGAGATTCTTATTCTTAAAAGGGCTGGATAAGCCAGCTGGGCCCTGCATCCAGGCTGGATATGGTTTGGGAAAGGAGCTGGATCTGGGCCCCTTGTAGGGCTGCTTCTTACTGCACAGCTCTCCAGCAGAAAGGGGTGTGACACAGCCTGTTTGGGGACTGGCACCTCTTCCCTCTTTGAATTAGCAGCTCTGCCTTTGCAGAATATTCTGTGCTTTATTGTCCCTTCAATCCCCACCTTGGAAGATGAGAGGTGACATTGCGGAGAGCTCTGCGCTTGGAAAATGACTTTCAGAATTACGTTCTGGCAATTTGAAACTTCTGCTCTCTCATCTTCGGCCTCTTGGGGCTTTAATGGGAGAAAGCAAAGTGCCTCTTCCTCCTCCCCTCTTTTCTTTTCCTCCCCTGTTCTCTGGCAGCTGCAGCAGCCAGGATTCAGCAAGGTCACTCAACTCCATTGCTTCCTGCATGCAGGAGTTCTCAAATTAAGGGGTGTTGGGAGCAGCCTGTTGAGATGAAACAGCCTTCACTCAGCTCCAGCAAGCAAGGAAACAAAACCCCTTCACAGTGGCTCCAGACTGGCTCACCTTCCCTGAGCATTAGCTGGGGGAAAAGGTAAAGGCATGGAAGAGCAAAAAGCAAGATAAAAAAGAGTCCCTCCTTCAGCTGCAAAGCTGCTGTCTTTTGTCTAGCACAGAAAACCCCAAAATTTTATTAGAGGCCTCATGGCTGCAGCTGCCTTGTCCACTCCTCGGTGTTTTCATCAGTATCTCACCCTAGTTCTTTATTTCCCAAAATTCCTGCTGCTGCCTCTCCTTTCCCCAGTTCAGCAGTGAGGCAGAGTTGGCCCCATCCATCCCCCGGTCTTGGGGCACAGTGCAGAGATGGGAGCTCATCCCTGTGAGCTCTGAGCTTGCCAGCAGTGTGATCTTCTTCCCAGGTGCCACCGGTCTCAGTTCTGGGCAGCCATTAAGGGTAGCAGAAGAGAACACAAATGGGAATGGAGAAGAATCACAGAAACTCCACTAATATCTGGGTGGTTCCCTGCTGAGGGGCCTGGGAAGCCATGTGGCTCACACAGAAAAAGACCAAAGGAAATACCATCCCTTTGTAGTCTGATTTCTGTTGATGCACTGCCAGACTGGGGGGGGGGGTTATTGTTCCATGTGTGCAGTTTGCATCTGAAATAAATACAATCACCAAGATATTTCTCTATGTGCCCCAGCACCATCTCACCAACAGCCTAAATATCTCCCCTGGCCAATGGCAGCCCCGGCTTTTCCACAAAGGAAGGGATAGCTCCAATTATCTGTTGACTGTTTTATTCTGTCTTAAATCCCTTTCATGGCTGCGTGAGGGAAAGCTGAAGCCGTATGCAGATATTGTCAAGCTCAACTTGATAGGTACTGTCAAAACTGCCAGAGTGTGGTGACAATAAACATTTTAGCTGGCTAACAATTTGCTGCAAAAAGGGTTGACCCTGAAATCAAGTTCTGCTGTAATGAACACTTTGTCTCTAAATATTTGCATTTTTGCTGACAAGGTTCACTCTCCAGGAGATTTCCTCCGCCCGTGAACAATCTGCCTTCACACGAGATGCAGGATGGATGCGGTTTCCTGAGCCAGTTCCTTATCTGGCGTGAAGGAAGGATGAGCACATGCCCAAAATCAGCAGAGCCACCGTGGATGGGGGATGCCCAGCCAGGGGAGTTGCTCAGTTCTAAGGTGCTGATCCCCCTCCCTGAGAAAGCCCTTTTCTGTCAGGTTCTGCACGGCAGTGCCACGCTGACAGCCCAGTGCTGGAACCAAGGCTTGTGCCTGTTTAACAGATGGGGAAATTGAGGCACGTGGTGATTCTGGATCGTATTTGGACTGTCTTTGCTGAGCTGGAGACAGAGCAGACAAAAAAGAGGCAGCCAGTGCACACTGCCTGTTTTCCATGGCTGCCCCAGGAGGAGGAGGAGGAGGATGAAGCCGTGCTGGAACTCACAGCAGCTCCGGTTTGGTGCCCACCTGCTCCATTCCTTCAAACACATGGGAAGCTGGGGCTATCCACCCTCAGGAGCTGCTGCACTGAATCTTCCTCCATCCTCTTCAAGGTGATTTGACCAAATTTACACAGAGAGGCAGAGCTAAGTGCCAAGAATCATCTCCCTTAGCCCCAGGGCCAAAAGCCAGGCTGTCTCCACGGTGTAAAAGAGAGGCTCAGAGTTCCCTTGCTGCAAAGGTTTATGTGTTTCAGGGTTAAATTTCCCAGGATAACTCTGCCTTGGCAGCCAAGAGCTGATCACCACCTTGGGGGCCATGTTTTTGTCTGCTCCCATTAATGACGGGCAAAGGACTCTGCCTAATTCCCCAGGGACAAAGTGTCCAGCCTGGATGGGGTGAGGATTTACCTGCTCAGGGCATCTCTGTGGGATAAATGTCCTCCAAGGCTTACCTGCCCTGAGTCAAGAACCTCCTGTGCTCTGGACCATCGCAGCGAAAAGCTGCAGAGTTCGATCCCACAACCTCCAAGACCCTGCATGTGGGAATGTCTGCTGACAGTGAACAAATGGGTCAGAGCATGGCCTCAAGTCTCCCATGTGACATTTGTCCCAAAGTCTAGCATGGGACAGAGAAATAGCCAGGGCAGGTTGCTGGTTTCTCACTTAGGACTTCAGTATCCCAGCTCCATTGCTACAATTAACCCTTAATACTGGGGGAAAAGTCCCCCACCAGACAGGTTTTCACACAGAGGAAGATGTGAATTTCATTTCTACTCCTGGCACTGATTTTTGCGGGGGTGGCTGTGGGAAAGGGTCTTCATCCATTTTCCCTCTGACACCTGGCTTGTCTGTTTCAAATAAAAGGTGCCCAGAGCACATCCTGCTTCTTACTACAGCTATTAGCTGTGCTCACCAGGCTGGGGCTGTGATTTGCTTGAGACCCCTAAATTCCTAGACAAGTGGCAAATAAATTGTAATAGAACTTCTCACTGTTGCAGGAAACTGTGTTGGGGAAAAGAATCCTTATGGGTTTGCAAAAAAGACATAAAGGGGAGGAAAGCACAGCTTATTTCATTTTTATCTCCCTTTCCTCTCCCTGCTGCAAGGAAAGGCAATTTTCACTAGCACAGTGTTGTCATTTTGCTGAAGAAAAATTCACAGTTTTGGCCAGAGAGGAGTATTTTCTTTTATTTTTTTTTCACTCTGTTGATGTCAGAGAGCTGTTGCATTTCTGGCAGTGGAAGTAGCTCTGTGCCTTGGAAGGCAGCCGGGCTCCTACCTCGATGCTCCCTGGCTCTGCCATCCCACATGGTGCCTCCTCGCTGGGCTTAGCTTGGCCTTCACCTCCCAGGGCAGGTCCCTTTGGCCAGGGCAGCACTGGAATGATGATCATTTCAGAGCATCAGCCCTAGCTGGGTAATTTTGGCACCAAAATATAGCAAAGAATTACAGAATTACTGTGCTGGTGTCAGGGGGCAGAGCTAAATACAGTTTTTCAATGCAAGGTCCTAAATGAGTAAACCAGGCACTAGCGTGGTAATTAATACCAGAGAGAGAACCAATGCTTGCTCTGCCCCTGTGAGGAAACATGAGTGATCCCCCAAAAAACAGAACTTCCTGCAGAGGGGAAGAGGTGTACCCATATCCTTGAAACCTTCTCCTTATGACCCCTCTCAAGAGCTTTATTCTAATTTTTTTCTCATACTTCTTGTTACAAGGGAGCAGCTCAGCACTGGCAAACATCATCATCCTCACAGCCTTCCTGGGCCTCTCCCTCTCCTGGCGGACAGTCTAAAGCTACTCCTATTTTTCTTCTCCATTATAAAGTCTGGGAGCCACAGGGAAGTACCCTGGTTAAAGGCTACAGGCTGAGTTCTTCCATTCTCCATTGACTACAAAGACACAATTTTCTCCTTTTCCTCTTCCTCATGGTCTCATTCCCTGCTCTCAGGCACAGGAAAATTACCACAGCTCCGAGACACACACCATGAGCCCCTTGCCAGCTGAGCTGTTTCACCCTGTCCTCGTCACAGCCCGTGCTGGGAAGCCCAGAGAGCACAAGGGAGGGATAATTACCAGTCCCAGCACTACGATGATAATTAATAATAATTAATACCCTGCTAAATGGAGCGCTTGTCAGGTCAGGGAGCAGAGGAAGGGGTGGGAAAACAAACAGGCAAGAATCAAACCTGAGCAAAGGTTTGCTATGAGGAAGGGGCTGGGCACAAGGGGCAGGAGGAGCTGTGGGGTGCAGAGGTTTGGGGTGATGGGGATGGTGCCTGGAGAGCAAAGGAGGTGTTTCACCCCATCAGTGACTGTCAGGGAGCTTTCCCATGGCACAGGACCCCCTCCCATCCTCCATCATTAATGGGCTGAGAGCCAGGAAAATCCTGCAGCCAGCAGCACTCTAAGCCATCCTGGAGCAGAGCACACTCACCCCTCTGGGGTGGAAGATTCCCCCAGATTTTGCTGGTTCAGTCCCACAGGGAGGCTGAGCCTCTGGTCTTGAGGCTCCCTGCCAGCTCCTGGTGCAGTTCTCTGAAATTAAGACTGACTTCACTATTTGGGATGTCAGAGTCCACCTTTTGATTGAGGTTGTAGAAGGAAATATCAAAGAAATATTAATAACTCAATGGGAGCAATGGAAGATCTTGAAACCTAAACTTCATAAATCTAAACTCAATAAATCTGAGCAAGGGGAAGCATCAGAGAAAGGAGGGTGCCAGCCAGAAAAATCTGAGCTTGGAGATCTCCTGCAGGAGAGGCTTCTGGACAGCTTTGGGCAAACAGGTTTGTTCTTTTTTCCCTCAGTGCCATCACCTAAATGATCAGTAAAATTCCTCTGTACATGCAGTGTTTTGGCCCTCTTGCAACAACTGAGTTAAACCAAAAGGCAACCCAGAACCGTGGCAAGGGGTGAGAGAAACAGAGAAGTGCTGGCAAGGGAGAACAATATGTTTCCAGACAAGATTTAAAAAGAAATGTGATGTTAATACGAGTTTGGCGTCACACTGTCATAACACCATCAAAATGACATGCTGCCACCACTAATACGACTGTTTAGGGAATATGCAACATGAACAAAAAAGCAATTTGCTCAGAAACAAACTGGGATGAGTCTATACTGTAAGAAAACAGAGAAATGCTGCAATCCAAGGGAAGACCAGACAAATGCTCTGTGATTTCTGGTAACTGTGGCACAGGCAGGGACCAGAATCTCTGAACAGAACTTGCTCCTTGTTTTCTGTGGTTTCTCAGCCTTTGCTAGGATAATCTGCTCATAAGAGAGAAACAGTTTAAGGACAGCTGTTCTGGCATTAATTAAAGCACCCTACAGTTTTTTCCTAATAAAATCACTTTTTTCCTAAGGTCTTCTTGCCCGATTTGTTTTAATACCTGTCCCTAATTAAGTCCAGTGAGAGGAATTCACTACTTCAAATGAGTTAAAAACGGATGTTCTCAAGGCACCTGCATCTGAAGAAACTTATTTTTGAAGTCCATGAATTAAATTAAGAGGGGACATTTTCAAGCTGATCACTCTCTTTTGATTAGCACAAACGAGCTGCTCCACCAGCGCTGTGTTAAAAATTGTCGCACTTGCTTTTCCGGCTAATTTGGAAAGAGTTCAGCTGTTAGGGTGCTAAATAGTCACATTAAGCACTACAGACCTGCAGTGCATTTAGGCTGAGTCCTTTAAAAAGGAGATTGAGCATCCCATCACCTGAGGATGCCCCTCTCCACGACAGCTATGGAAACACGCTGCCCAGCGGCGCTGACAGTGACTTGTTGACCAACAAAATTCTGGCACAGGCCCCGTGTATCAGCCATGGCAACGGGGCTGGGAGCGTGGCAATGGCAGCTGCTACGCACAGAACAGCGCTCTTAAAAATATCACGGCTGAAACCCATTAAAGAAAACAAAAATAGAAAATACGCAAGAAAGCAAGGCTGTGTGTGAAACTGATACCGGGAAGGATGCTCGGTACATTTATAGCTATAGCCTGCCCTAAATTTTCCTGGACTTTTAACCCAATGCTTCTTCACTATGAGAAACTCAAATGTGATTTTTTTTTAGTCAGAAAACGTCAAACTTTCTGCCTTTTTTTTTTTTTTCACTCTCGCTTACGTGATCAAATTTGAGAGCTGACCTGTACCAGATTAAAAGCAGAACATTGGTATCTGCTGATCTCCCAGGCTTCTCCAGACCTGGTTCACTGCACAGTTTTCCCTCTGTGTCATTCCTTTAACCCCAGCCAGCTCCATGGGCTGCATGAGGACAGGGTGTGAAGGGAGAAGTTCATTGCCTTACTCCTCCCATCACAGTGTAAATCTGATAGAAAATGGCTCAGAGCCTTTCTGAGGGGCGTCTCTACTGATAATTTCCTACCTCTTGTCAGAGTCTGCAGTAAAAGTGATCAATCAGTGAGGGCTGATATGCTGGGACAGAGCCTCAGCCCTTTGAAAGCCACCCCAAATCCATTCCTGGTGTCAGCCCAGCCAAGCACACGGCTCTGACCGTGTTTGGGCAGAGTTTGGGCTTTGCTGTCTCCTTACGTCAGGCCCCCGCTCCAGGAGCTGGAGAGATTGCAACCAAGAATTTACTCATGGAAGAGTGAAAAACTGCCCTGTTCCATCTCTTCCTCCCCACCTGCTGGGCTTTATCTCTTAAAACCTGAAAAATAAGGCAGAAAGATTGGCTCTGAGAGCTTTGACCCGTGAGTTGGTTTTCTCATAATTCTAAAAGCTGAGCATTATAAAAAAAAAGAAAAAAAGAAAAAAGAAACCAGCCCAGCCTTTGCCATCCGTGATGAATTCCCCGTGTTCCAGCAGATCTGCACAGTGGTAGGCTGGTTCCTGCTGGAGCTGGGTGTTTGCCATGCTTTCCTAGAGAAGCTCTCTGCCACTCTCCCTGCAACATTAATTCTGAACAACAGAGATGGAATGAAATGTAGATTTGAAAGCAAGCCACGAGGTAGGGAGCAATATTTAACTTTCCTCTCCCAGAGGTCTCACCTGTATTGGCAGTGGTTTAAAGATGTTAGTGTGGGATTAAGGGGCTAAATCGGATATTTTATTAGTTACAGGAGCCCATTTTCCTTGTTAAATAATTGAATGCATGTGCTTAAGGCAAAGGTCTAGGCTGGCTGGTGACTCCAGGCCAAGCTCTCACAGAGGATCAGCTGGAGTTGGCAGCACCAGTCTCTCTGTGAAGATATCTGCATTTCCATTTATCTGGAGTAGACACTGTGTGTTGCTGTGAACATCAGTTCCTGGAACATTTCTGACAAGGATTTACATGAGGAGATATAAAGGTTCAGAATTCCTTTAAAGGAAAAAATGTTCTTTCTAAATAAGAGCTAAACAAGAGGTGAAGTTATGCCTTCATAAGGGTTTTTTATTTGTTTTCCAAATCTTTGTCCAGGATGAGAACTCAAATGCCTCGTCAGGTTCAGGTCTTTATGAGGCATTAGCCAGTCCAGGAAAAGAAAAAGCTGAGAAATTTGCAGCAAAACTGTTTTTATTAATTTTTCAACTATTTTCCAGATTTAATAAATTAAAATACCTCTGCAAATACTCTGCAGCTTTTTCATCTCTGATAACATTTGGTACCTTATCATTTCTAACTGCGCTACAGCGAAAAACACATTATTATGGATTTTGTGGTAGGTCCTCCAATTTATCAACCTAAAAAGATTTCCAAGCAATAGAGGCTTTCAGTGTAAGTTAATATGTCACAGACCATCTATCACCCGGAGTTTGCTGAGTTTGCATTCCTAATCAATGACTTGACACCTTGAGTTAGTGAACACTTAAAGGTTATATCCGTGCTAAGTGATGTGCCCAAAGCATTTCAGCCTCCAGCAGCAGGGGACATTGGGCACCTTGATCCTTCTGGGTGTCCTGCACCACAATTTCCTCACCTGAGCAAGCCCCTCTCTCCACACGAGGGAACACTAAAATACTCCAGGACTCAATTGATGAGGGAAAGCCTTCACTTTCCAGGCTACATAATTCCATTCTGCCTCCTTCCCCTCTCCCTGGGGCCGGGGCGGAGATGCCTGTCCTTGCAGGCATCCATCACGTCCCTCCCCGGCGGTGCTGTGCTGGCTTCCTGGCCATCTGCCACGCTCTGGGTGAAGGATGACGGCAGATACGGGGTGTTATGGGCTCTGGGAGGCTTCACATCACTAAATAAATGTAATGAATATATATGATTTCATTTCCCCCCCTCTGCTAGATGCATTTCTAAGCTTTGGTCTTGTTGATGTACTGCGGCCTCACTCTGTGTAATCCACACGAGCTCCACGTGCCGGAGTGGAGCTGGGAGATCTGTGAGCTCAGAGCTTCAGGTGAAAAAGACCTTGGCACCACACAGGCATGGATATGAGCTGGAGATGTCATCTATCCCTCTGCATGCCTGGCCTGAAAGTTACAGGGAATGCTGCTTCCGTCCCATCCCATCCCATCCCATCCCATCCCATCCCATCCCATCCCATCCCATCCCATCCCATCCCATCCCATCCCATCCCATCCCATCCCGTGTCCCACCTGAGCACCTCAGAGCATGTGAGCTTGTGCTGTGTGGTGTACATGTCCTGCAGACCTGGAAACACGAGAGCAAGTGTTTGCAGACCCACAGCAGGCTCTGGGGAGGGATGGGGTGCCCGTGGGCAGGCGCTGCCTCCACCTCTGCAGAAGAGACGTGTCTTTCAGCCCGTGACAGATTTACTCCTGTGACCCAGCGAGCAGAGGTCAGCAGGACCTGACAGCAAACAAATGAGAAACGACATTTTTCAGGAATTCCTGCAGTAGTTTCTTTTCCCTGTGGCTGCTGCATCTCTCCCACCACGCACATCCATGGGGGACAGGCCTGGCAGAGAGATCATTCCCAGCTTGGGTGCCTGAGGAAGTCTCCTCAGAGCTTTTCAGTGACTGCTCCTGGTCATATCCTCCCTGCTACAGCCTGAAGTGCTCCTCAAACTTTTCACACTGTTGGGGCAATGATTTGTAGAACCACCTTCCAGCACCCCCCATTGCTCCTTACAGCTCCTGCAGCCTCCATGCCTGTGTCTGAAATAAACAAGATCCATGAAAAAAACCTTGTCCAGAAGCAGAGATGTGGTGAAACTTTGCACGCTCTTGTTCATCTCCCTCCATCAAAGCCCTTGGCCCTTGAGGCCACTTATCTCAGCGAGTTGTTACACATCCCTGTCCCAAAGCTTGGCTTGGGAGCCCTTAGCATGAGGCAGCACGTGAATGGGTTCAAATCCTTGCCACAGGGAAAGGAATGAATCCTTTTCCCTCTAACCCCTCCCATTTGCTTTCTAAAGTGTCTCCAGTTACAAGGGGTGAATACATTTAAGTACTTTATTTCATCTACTTATGACAAAGACGGTGAGCTGTCAGTCAGAAAACACGGAAATAGATGAATTAACTGAGCGAGTTTTCTTCACTGCTTAATTGTTCCAGAGAGGCAGAGTTCTGGGGAGGATGATGAATCATTGTTTAGGAAATATTTCTTCCAAGAAGACGATTTGAAAAAATACATTTATAATTTATTGCAACCTCTTGCTTTGTCAGGGTACAGCAGCCAAAGGCAGAAAGTTCCTCCCTCCCCCGTTCTCTTTCCCTCAGTTCATTATCGCTATAATCTTATCTCCCGTACCCTCTCCTCACCCTTTGAATATTACATCTCCTCCCGCTTGTGTGCGGAGGTGTAGCCGTGTGCAGGGAGGGGGGGAAGCCGTCAGGGAGGGAGGGAGGGGGAGACTGGGAAAAAATCGTCACATATTTCAGGCTGGCTCTATTTAAATGAGTTTGGGATTGTGCTTCTCTGGAGCAGATGGCCCTGGAGATAATGATGCCTGAGCAGCGGAGGCTGGAGCCCCTCTCTCCTGTTGCCATGGTAGGCCACGGGGCTGAAATGGATTCTGCTTATTAAATTTGCGAGCTCTTGTGTACTCAGGATGAATGGCGTTCAGTCATAAAGAGGCCCATCCTCCTAATGTGGCTGGATAGTTTTATCTTGGAAAGCCAGGCACTCTAACTCCGCCAGACGAGGGGCTCATTAACCTATTAACAGCAGCCCTGGAGGAGCTCAGCCCACGGGGGCTCGAGCGGGGTTTTCCAAGAACGTGCCCAACGCCGGCATCCTCGTGGTGTCAAACCCGGCTGAGGGCACTCAACCATCCTCTCAAACACGGGGGAGTTTCGCTCAGCACAGTTTCCAGAGGGGTTTGTGTGGGATCTAACAGGGCAGAGCCCATCAGAGCTCCAGTGCTCTGCTAGCTCCTGTAGGAACAGCAACAAGAGGTTGGGATTTTCGGGGCCAGAAAGGCTTGCATGGGGTTACTGCTCGGCCTCTGATTTACAACACAACCTCTGCTTTTCAAATCAAGGTTACACACATATATGTACAGTGCACCTTGGAGCCACAGCAAGCACTTGGTAGGACAGAGATCACACTTCCTGACAGAAATCGAAGGAGAAAATGGAAAGATATTATATTTAGAAGACAAGTTCTTTAAAAAAAAAATAAGATAAAGAAACAAAAAAATCAAAGGAAGAATTGGTGCTTTCTTCTCTGACTTTCCTGTAGGACCAGCCTTGGCTAATGCTCAAAGTGATAACGCTCTTCTGAGAGACTCAGAACACTGCAGATTAAACAGAGCAAGCTGAAAGGCTTTACCTGAAAACATTCTTTCTCCAGAAAACTGTGGGTTTGATTCAAGTAAATATTTATGTGTCTGTTCCAGCCATGACAGACAAACCTGGTTATTTCCAGAGCATTGGAAACAGGTGTTTCCTTCCAGTAGCCCTTCCACACAATCCTTTCACCCAGGTTTGCTTCAGATCACATGGTGAGAGTTAAAGAATTAAAACTTTTTTTTTTTATCAGTGTAAAAGCCAGTTTAGTCGTATTTTGAAGTGTAGTATCTCTGAGATTTTGTTTTCCACTGCACTCTTTATGTAGAGCCACGCCAATGGTTTGGAAGAATGGAAATTTGATATGCAGTGAGACAACGTCTGTTACATTATAATGCTGTTAACTTTGATTAACCAGAGGTTGGTAAAATAGCACTGCACTATATTTAGTTTCATGGCACATTTTTTTACATGTTATTATGCAAATTTTCACATGAGCTTTATTTTAAATGCAACCCATCTCTGTTTTCTTCCCCTGCAATCTCACATGGCCAACAAAAACCTGAGCTGTGCTGGCTTCCCTGCTCAGGCAGCATCCACCAACCTTGTGATATGAAACAATCACATCAGAGGTTGTCAGCAGTGGACTTTTTTCCCCAGGACAAACACAGATGTGAGGACCATCTGCTTTCGTGCAGGTCTTCCCACTCCAAGAGAAGGAGTCAGAGACCAAGAACCTGCAAATAATTCCCTGACCTAGTGATGGGCTTGGTGTGGAGCTGTGAAGAGTCTGGGAGATTTTCTAAGGGAAACATTTTCCCTCCCAGCATTGGATAATGTAGGTTGGAAAGGGAAGAATTTTTGGAACAGAAATTGGTGTTGTAGCTCCTCCTTGTTCCACAAAAGGTAAGCAGGAAGCTTGCCCTCTTGAATGTAAGAGCAACTTGACAGGTAACTCCAGAGTCACAGAGAAGGAAATGGAAATGGTTCAAAAAATCCTCCTCAGCTTCCAAAACCCTCATCAAAACTGTGTAAAAGTGTCATTGCACATGGCTGGGGTAAACAATCACCCATAGCATGGGGAGATCATTCTGGCCTCTGTAAATGAAGCACAGAAGTCAAATCCAGTCAAATTTCTTGGCATTCAGTCCTCCTCCTTTCATGACAGATCTCAGGGTTAATTCTCTTAATGAAATAGCAGCAAAAGGGATGTTCACAAGAGTTGTGCTCACTTGGCAAAGCCAGCTGAACATTTAGCTGTAACACTCCATTTCTGGGAGTGCTGAGGATCTGCATCCTGCAGCTGACTTTGAACATTGTGTCTCATCCAGGGACCCCGGACATTCCCCGCTCAGCTGCTGGCTCCAGCAGCTTCTGCAGCACGTGCATCATGAGATGATATGAAAACCCTCACTCGATATCAGCTCTTAAGAAGGCTCTGCGGATCAGAGGAGCAGAAACCTGCCCAGATTTCCACAGAGCTCTCAAAACAACCCCAGCAATGCCGAGCAGAGGCAGTTCAAGCTGTACCAGGCTGCTTGGAAGTGCTGCTAAGGTGTTTATGTATTTATTCCCATCCAGCAGTGTCCCCCAGCAGGTCTCCTGGCCTGGGCTGGCCACCAGAGCCAGGGCTGGGCTGGGGGCCAGGTTCACGGGTGGATCGGGTGTCCGCATGCGTAAGCCTGCCCCGGTGCCCGGTAGGTGCAGCCTGCAGGACTTATCCAGGGTCACCTTGAGTGGCTGTGTGTGAGCAGAGACTGCAGCCAGCTCCCTGCATGCCAGGTCTGTGCTCCCAGCCCTGACCCACGGCCCTCTTTGTTCTGAAATCCCCTCCAACAGCGAGGGTGGAGGAGAGGACGGGCAAAACGCTGCCGGGGCAGCTGCCTAGGAGTGCAGACCATAGAAAAGGGATTAGCTCCGTCTTCAAAATGCAAATCCCCTCGACACACGCCAAGCTCACGGCACTCCTGGAGCCGTTTGCCCAGTCCTGACTTACAGCTTTTACACAGACACGAGCTTGCCAACTTAATGTTGGAGGTACGGACAGCGGTGAATTAAAACGGAGCCTACAAATGAAAAGCCGATTAGCAGATATTAGAAGGATATTGAGATGGAGGGGACACAGAAGTGGAGAAAGGCTCCTGGCCCTCACTTTGGTTTGTAGAACAACCTCCTTCCTGACTTCTGCAGCTCCTTTGCCATGTCTTAAACCCCTTGCACAGGGATTAAATGACCCTAGAGGAAAGAGGGGCTTCTATTGAATCACCATGTCAAAATCCAGCCCCCAAATTATGCAGAATGAGAAGAAATGTGCCACAGCAGGCCCCTTGCTCCCCAGTCACTACCTTAGGCAAGGTGACAGGGACCAGCCAACCTTTAAGGTCCCTTGCAACCCAAACTATTCTATGATCCTCTAACAAGGTGATTGTGCAGCAAAACAGTTCTCTATTGCCATTAGGGAAAACTTCCAAGCATTTATGGAGAACTGTGACTGAGAGGATTTCATGTGCACTGGACATGCAGGAGCTGTCACACAGAACACCTGGAAAGTTTGCTCAAGCAGTCAGAAATGCTAGATTTTAGCCCTGGCCTTCATATTCCTATCCTGCAATCAGCATTTACACACATTCCCTAAACTGGACACACATTAAACTGGGACACTTGGATTGCCAAACCATTGTTTCTCAGGACCTCACTACCCCAAACAGACCAAGCTGCTGCAAAGGGTGGCAGAAGTTGGGGTGGTCACTAAAGAGCCCCCCAAAAGCTGCAGCAGTCCCAGCAGTGGACACAAAGAAAAACAAGAGAAGAAAATCCCTTTAGCTGCTCCAACAGAGGTTCAAATGGACCTGTGGGTTTTGGGAAGGGAAAAACTTAGTGATTTCTCACTAACATTATTTCTTCCAGTTCTCTCTCCATTGTATCTTGATGAAACACTGCTCAGGAGAGGCTGCCACAAGCTGGGTGCAGGAACCCTCATCCACGTGGGCTGGCATTGGCACAGGGAGCAGCAGGAGAGAGCAGGAGATGCTGAAAGAGGTGATCAAAGATCCCTGTGAATATCCTGACAGTCAGTTCTATGCCTTAGGAATTTTGCAGTAAACAGGGAAAAGCCACTTTAGAAACGCTGGCAAAGGCGAGTTTAAAACATGGGATGAAGATTGGTGTTTTCCCTTCATTACAAACCAACCAATTTGGAACCTGAGATTTTCTTTCTTGTGAATGCTTCTTGTGTCTTCCCAAAGTGGGACATACCCACAAGCAATTTTATAAATTGAAGACAAACACTTCAGTCACGAAGCCAGTTTAACTTCACAGGCAAAACAAGAACAGCATTAACCCAGCATTCTTGAAGTAACATTTGAGTTTTTCTGTTAAAAAATAAATTACTGACTGCGGGAGGAAGAAAGGAATCATTTTGCTGTGATAATTGCAAAGCACACAAAAAAGGTAATTTTTTGCCTGACTTACATTCAGAAATGTCTCAGCTTTTACCAAACAGTCTTGGTTACCAACAGAAAGAAAGCACTGAGATATGCAAATATTTAAAAACTAGCAAGCAAATCCCTGGGGAAGAAGAAACAAAAAAGAAGTGGGGGAAGGGGTGCCAGTGAATAGAGAGATGTCACAGGCTGGGAGCTGCTTTTTTGAAGCCTCTTGGAAGTTCTCACCAGGGACAGCCCAGGAAAGCAATGGCATGAGGACATCCTCAAGGTCCAGCTCTCAAGCACACTTGAACCTCAAAAGCAAATCGTGGCTGTACAGGCTGTGATGTTGGCTGCAGCCTCAGCCTGCCCTCACACACACTCAGAGCAGGATATTTATACATTCTTTAGGCTCCCTTAGTGGCACTACAAAACAGGCACAGCTCTTTCCCAGCCTGGATGAAGACCAGATTTTCCAGCTCATTTTTACACCTGGCAGATATTGAAGATTATGTTGCAAATCATGAAGCCAAGAGATTTCACCTTGTTAATCAAATCAAGACCTGTGCTCCAGACCCTTCACCCCAGTAGCTTTGCTTGCCCTTGGTGAGAAGGTCTGTGTGGAGTGGCTGGTCACCCTCAGCCCAGGGAAGGACCAGGCCTTGCTCAGGGCAAGCACCTGGGCTGGGCTTTTCCCACTTTCCTTGCAATTGCCAGTGGTCTCAATGAACACCAAAGTGTTCCCATTTCTCACATGGTTGATTGGCACTTAAGGTTTTATTCTGTTGGGTAGTGACTTGCATTGGAAATGGGCATAAAATGGGACATATTTGGGCTTAAAAAGTAGCAAACCTGGGCAGGCTGCAAGTTCAAAAGAGGCAGAAGGAAAGATTCTGTTGTGAATTATTTGTAGAGCTGGAACAGAAGCTTTTTGTTCAAGAATTCAGAAAATAACTCATGGAAGAAAATGCCCCTCCAGACCAACTTTGAGCGTAATGCAGGATTTTCTGGAGACCCAAATCACTCTGTTTAGGGGAAGGATTTCCCACTGCTGCTCTGAGCTGCACAGCCAGTCCCTACAGGAGCAGCCACAGGATCTGCAGACCTGGGCGCATCTCTCCCTGCCTGCCCTGCCCCGATCCGTGCCGGGGTGTCCCCTCGCTGCTTGTGACATCGGGGTGTCCCCTCTGCTTGTGACATCGGGGTGTCCCCTCTGTGCCGGTGCCACCGGGGTGTCCCGGGAGCCCCGGCCGCCGTGGGTGGGTGGCAGAGGCGGCTCCGTGCGAAGCCCGGTCTCTGGGTACATTTTCTTCCCTGCGCGCTGACACGGCTCCGCTTTTGTTTCCTGAGTAAATAGAAAAGCCACGGTGGCAGGAAGGAGAAAGGCAAGGCAGGGCTCGGCAAGCAGCGCCTGTTTACAATGACAAAGGGCTCTGCCACACTTAGGGGAGGAAATTTTCCTTCCAGACTTCAGGGCTCATTAAGTGAGTGGGCATAGCTAATAGGCTTTGTGTGCGAACGGCCCCAGCCTTGCAAGGTCCAGCTGTCACTGGGGCGAATGTCAAAAATAACAGCGGGCTCAGCCATTCTCCACCCCGCTCGGGCTTTAAAATTTATCTTTAAAAGGGGGAGGAGCAGGCAATGAAAAGTAGCAAGCAATTAATGGGAGACAAAAGCAAATGAACCCGCGGGGCTGATTGAGGGAGGGGGGAAAGTCCCCCAGAGCTGGGCTGGAGGGTTGGTGGGGAGGAAATAGAAAAGCCGAAGAAGCCTCCTGTCAAGCAGAAACTCTGCGGTGATAAACGCGCGGGGCAGCGCCGGGAGGATGCTCAGGAATTGCGGGTCCCGGCGGCTCCTCTCCCGCCTGGGCAGATGCTGCCGTCTCCCTGCCACGCGTCTTCGCTCCCCGAAATCTCCCTCACAGATGGTGACTCCGAAACAGCGAGCACATGTCTTCCCTCGGATAATCCCGGGGTCAGGCTCCTCCGAAGTTTAGTCTCTCACTGCCAGCAGAAAGCTGACAAAATTATTCAGAAATAAATATGCTTCCATGTTTAACTTTTCTCTTTCACCCCATCCAATCTCAGCCTGCCCTGAGATAATATTTGCATGTGTTTGGTTTATCCCCCTGTCAGCTCCGTCTGGAGGGAGACTCACAAATGGCTCGTTTGAGGGTATTTGTGATTCATGTGATGCATCAATGGGAAAAAAAAAAGGATTTAAAATTTCCAGAACTTTTAATAGCTTACAGAGTCTTGGCACCCACAGTCCCACAGAACGTGCCTACTGTATTTATAGCTAACCTCGAGCTGACTTTGATTTCAGGCAGCAACATCCCACACTCCAGAGCTTTTCTTTGTTTTAAAGAATGTACCCTTACTGCAAACCACGTCACCCACGTTTTTAGAACACAAGGGAACACCCCTTCACCTTTCCTGCTGAAAACTGTTTTTCCATGGATCTTGTAGCTATTGGGTCCCTGCACCAAGGCGAGATTGTGCTTGATCAGCCTGAACTCATGACATTTACACAGCGCTTTGCTACTTCTGGCTAGAAGACACGAGCTATGAGCAGTGGGATCTGTATATCAGATAATTTGGGGGTCAAACTATGGTTTTCAGAAGTTCTGTCGTTGTGAAACTCCTCTTGATCCCATGTCCTGAAACAAAGGCACTTGCAAGTGTTGGCCTTAGCACAAGGGTTTAACCAATTGGTTTGACATCATCTCTCTTTTTGGCAACACCAAGTTCAACCCACAGCACTCCCAGCAGGGTAGGTTGGGCCTTTCCTACCTCCAAGTCCAGGAAGAGCTCCAGGTTGCTGGGGAGGGCTGGGATCACCTCACAGTGCTGTGAGGCCAAGGCAAAGGATGCCTGTGAGGAAACATTCCCAGAGGAATTCAGGGCTCCTACTCCAGAGCCAGACAGCCTTGCAGAGGAGATACTGGCACATCTGATTTCATTCTGATCTTAAACAACAGCAGCACACCTTTCTCATTCCCCACTGCATTCCCTGTTTTCTCATGTGCAGATATGTTGTGATAAAAGACAAAGAAAACTCTTAGGAAGTTTTAGGTTAGTTTGAGCCTCAAAATATGGCCACAGAAGAGGCGAATCATGCCTGGAAATCCTTGAGGGTGCCTGAGAACAGCACAGAAATTTTTCCTGAATGAGTCACGCTGGGGAAAGCTTCAGCTCTCAAAAGACACAACAATACACCTTGATGGGAAGGAAGTGAGGAGAGGGAGCCTACTCCAAACACATCTGCTCAGATCCAGGGTTCAGCTTGTTGCACTTGTATGGGGAAATCTGTGCAAACAAACAGTTATTGAATGGGTCAACTGAGCAGAGCGGCTGAAGGAGCGGAACAATGGGGCGGTTTATTCACTTAATGTATGCCAAGGCCATTCACCAGGCAAGCACCTCTCAAGGAGCCATGTGACAAACAGACTCAATTTGCTGTTTGCCGAGGTCATGCCTTTGGGGTGCCACGGACAGTATTTGTTAGTGGGAGCGACAAGGACGGCGAGGGAGCGCCTCATTTCCAGCACCTCCACCGTGCTGGGGTTTTGTTCTCTTTAATTTCACCTTGGGAGGAGAGGGGTTTTCTGAGCTCCTCACTGAGGTGTGATGCTTGTAGCTCCATTTTTTTCACATCTCCAGACCCTTTGGGAAGCTTGGGAAGCCAAAGTGTGCTGCTGCACAATGCCATGTGTCCTTCTGTCACCAGTGTCGTGTCAGGTGGGATTTGGAGTCCAGCAGCAAAGGCAACATGGAGCCATCAGCATCTGGGGAAGAGAACACAATAAGCAGGGAATGAATTCGGGGTTTCATTCATAGTCAGCCTCAGCCTTCTGGATGCTGCAAAACACTCAGAGATTCAGCTGTACAAACAGTGGGTTTGACAAATTCATCCTCCCCTTCTGCCCAAGGACCCTTCATGGCCACTCACAGCTTCCGTGCATTTATTTGTTATTCAAACAGATTTGATGGATAACTTCTTCAAAGTAAAGCGAGTTGATGGACCATGGCAGTCTCCAGTTGGAGTCTCTCTGCTGAGTAGAGGTGAAGGGATCACAGGCTGCAGTTGATCCCTGCTTGTTGATGGAGGGTTTGTCCAACTCTCCTTAACTTGCAAAATCCACTGCTGGTGGTAAATGAACACCATTGACATAGGATGGGACTCAAGGAGCAAGGGTGGTGGGACAGGGTTTGACACCATTTGCACAATCAGGGCGGGGTTTGCTCTGGATGAGACAGCACAGGTCACCCAGAGCAGTCAGACAGCTGGTGAGCAGGATCTAAACACCTCTTTGAGGTACTACCCCAGATTTTCACCATAAGAAAACAGCAGGGGCATACAGAAGAGCAGGCTGATGAAGAAGGGAAGAGGAAGAACAAGAGAAGTGGCAGGAAAGGGAGAAAGGACAGATAGACAGAGGAGGATGGTGCTGCGCTGGGGGGAGCATCCCACACCCCAGCCTTGCTGAGCTGGAGGCTGGCCCAGCCTGGCTGATGGGCCCCCAGTCTGCCCAAAGAAGATGAGGGTTTGGGGGGCACACATTGTGTAGCCTCACCTCTCTTCCCGCACCCAAGGTCCCCTTCCCCCTCAGGCCGGCAGTGACAGGATTTCCTACGCATCTGTATGCAAATGGCAGGCTGACACACCGGGAGAGGCACTTTGTTCCGAGCATCCCCGGCACAGCTGCTCCGCTTCCCGGGGCCAGGCGGAGCAGCCCGAGCCCCTCCGGCCAGGCACACCGCGGGGCTGGGGATGCGGCCACACCAACCACAGCACGGCACAAATTCAGGCAAAGACCCCACGTGCTGCCCGTTCCACAGGCACGGTCTGCCATGAAGTGCTGAAGGGTCTTGGATAGGGACAGGGAAAAATCAAGCTGCCTTGATAAAGTGTCAGGGTAGGTCTTTGGGAAAGCAGAAGTTAAAGAAGGACAATGCCTTTTTAGAAGACCAAACCAGAGTTGTTTTTGTATTGATGTGGCTCCTCATGTCCAGCCCAGTGCCTGGCTGGGGAACAGTCTGCTACCAGGCTGGAAGACAATTTCTTGTAGCTGAGACTTGGTGGCAGAGCTTCAGTTCCCTCCAGCCCCAGAGAAACAAAGCACAGCTCCCCCCAAATACAAAACCTTTGGATTTCTTCAGTGTCTCAGCCAAATCACTCCTCCTTCTGCTTTCTCTTTGGATTTTTTTTTGGTTAGAAACCCATCACATTCTGGGGGGAAAAAAAACAACAGTGTCTATTGTCTCAAAAACCTGTTTATTTTCAGCAAGAAGTGTTTACAGGGCCCCAGTGAGTTCCCAGCCATCTCTGCTAACAGAGAAACCTGCAACACTCTGGGAGGTGATTTTTCAGTCGACCAAGACAGGAGCACTAGAAATCTCTGCTGATGCTAAAACGATCCGTTGCTTCCCAAAACAGAGACTAAGGTTTGAGCTGCTGGCCCTGAGGAGCTGTGTGGAGTGACTGATGGGATGGGCAAACCTGGACAGCCACCACCTCCCTTCCTCACTGCTGGAAATTACAACAAATATTGGGGGAGCAATGGGAAACACCCCATTATTAAGGTGCATGGTGCCTACGGGATATGCAAAAAACCCCAAAAGGTGGCTTTTTACCAGCATCAGGTTAATGCTTTGGCTCCATCTGTGGCCAGGGTGACCAACCTGTGTGCAAACCCCTCGTGCCTCTCTGGTGCATCTTCCACCCCAGTTGTCATTTACAGCTCAAACAGCCGGTGCCTCGGGGGATCTGTTTATTTTCTTCTTTCTGCTGGACGAGATTCTCTGGCTCAACACTTTATAAAAGCAGATTTTATTTTTCCCTTCATCCCATGCGACACAGATGCAAATGGGGAACAGTAGGATGCCAGCTTATCTTTTATTTGTGCTTTTAGGTTATAATTGCAGTCTGAATCACTGACTTTTAAGTTACGCTACATTTTGCCTCAGCAGAGAAAGGGAGAGGAGCGGAAACAGGGAATGATCCCTTGAAGTTCAGTAACGCCAAGCAGCTTCGCTTTCAGACAAAAAGGCGTTTGCAAGTGTTCCTCCCATTCGTTAAAGGCACAAACTATTGCCACGATGAAATAATAAAGAGCGTTAATTGAGATGGGGGGGTGGGATGGAACAAGAAAGGCTGCTTCGGTTCCTGTGTGACCATTGTGCTCACCACCATGGTATCCATTTTCTACCTCTGATTTGGGGGAGTTCAGAGTGTTTTACCTCACCCCAAAAACCAGCTTTTCGGTGGGCCAAAGCCGAGCTCTCCAGGCACATGAACCCCATCTCCTGGTGCAGAGCTGGTGAGGAAATGTCACTATTGCCTGTCTGCTGTCACCGCGCCCGTCCCGCTCCAGCCGTGCCCTGAGCTGCTTTAACTCTTCCCGCAGGAGCCGGGGCTGCAGACAGGGGAGGCAATAAAGCAATCCCAGCCCTGCCGCCTGCTCCGGCAGCGTGAGAGACACCTGGAGAGCCCGGCCATCCTCTCCCTCCTCCTCGGCCTCCGCAGGGATGGGGAGTGTGAGGTTATAAATCCCCGAGCAACACGGGCTTAGCCATAGGAAGGGTATTTGCACTCAATGCCGAGTCCTAATTTCCTTTTGAAGGCTCTACATGTTTGATTAGCCAACTTCAGCAGCCCCATAGCATCAGGTCAGGGTAATTAGAGACCTTGTGTTAATGAGTAAACAATGACACAAAAGCCTAATTGACACTTCCAAGCCCATGCACGTTGCTAATTGCCAGAGCCAGAGCCGCGGCCCCGGTGCTACCCCGTGTTAAACCCCCGTGTGAATCAGAGTTATCCCCTGCCCTGGCAGCGCCGGGGAATCGCCAGCAGCCGGACAGGGGAAGGAGCGGGATGGGCGCTGGGACATGGGAAGTGTTGGAACGGGTGCTCTGTGCCTTTCTCCCCGCCAAAGGTCCGTCCCGAGGCTCAGACAATGCCGCTGCTCGCCCCCGGCGCTGACCCCGCAGGACCACCCTCCTGGCAGGGGAAGGGCAGGCAGCCGCCCCGCTCCGGCAGCCCTTCAATCTTCCCCAGACAAAGGCTGTCCTGGGGAGGGGGCCGGGGCAGGGCTGTCTGGTGGGAAGTGTCAGCCCTGGGTCTCACGGCAGAGTCCTGGAGGAGCGGTGGGAGCGCAGGGGTGAAAGGGCAGCGCTCCCGTCCCACCAGCCGCCCTCCCCATCGCTCCTCCTGCCCTCTGCTCCTCTGTCCTGCTGCTGCCCCAGCCTGGCCTCGCAACGAGGGAAATCCCAGCACAATTGATGGAGGATTTCTCTACCAGATAATTTACTGACACAGCATCTGCTGGACATGGGGAGGACACTGGACTTAAACTCAGCTTTCACATCCCCTAGCCTTGTTCACAATAAATTTGGGTGTTATTCAGGGAGTTGGACTAGATGGTCATAGCAGGTCCATTTCAACTGAAATGTTCTATTCTATTCTATTCTATTCTATTCTATTCTATTCTATTCTATTCTATTCTATTCTATTCTATTCTATTCTATTCTATTCTATTCTATTCTATTCTACTCTACTCTACTCTACTCTATTCTACTCTATTCTATTCTATTCTCCTTTTTTTGCCTAAAAATAACCTCCAAAAGAAGTAGAAGTGCCCCTTTGTCTGATCCCAGTTGCAGATCTAGTGCAGTTCATCCAGGCAAACTGCACTGACAAACTCAGCCCAAGGATCACGCCTCATCCCATGGGAGCTCAGCCTCGGCTAGGGTGTGATGGAAACACCAAATCAACCTTCATTTTTTCCCTCTGCACACAGCAGGGGCTGAAACCTGTCTCATCAAGTAAAGCCTTCCTTAAATTAGGTTGATATTATGGACTTAAGAAGCTCTCGGTGACAGGATCGACACAGACAGGCTAAAACAAACACCTGAGCTGAAAGCAGAGGTGCAGGTGAAAGACAGCAAGCCATAAGAGCTTTGAAATGTCCCCCAGCTCACAGCTTGGATGTCCTGGTGAGAGACATCCCTGTGGCTCTGCCTTTGCACAAAGCAGAATCAGAGATGGGAAGTGGGAAATGGGTGTTTCCTTCATGTCAAAAAGAGACAAAACCCCCCTCACCAGAAACCACAACAAATTTGCCAGCCAAAATCTGCCCCACCCCAGCTGATTTCCCATCCACACGTCCCTCTTTAATCATGAAAATTAATGGTGAAAATTAATTTTGAGGCGTGCTGGTATTGCCATATCCTGGTGCCTGGGTGAGGGCAGCACCACTTTGGGCTGCACGCCCGGGTTGCAGCCCTTGTCCCTGCAAGCAGAGCTGTCCCCAGCCTCACTTGTGCCCATCCCAGGCTCCAGAGTCCCCAGGCAGTGTCCGGGTGTGAGGGAGCATCGGCACAGACCAGATGCATACTTCTATATGAGACTCACTAATGGCCTTTCAGGTACAACATTATTAATTTCCTCTAATGGCTGCTTTTCTTTTTCTTCCTGGCTGGCTCATAAAAGGCACATCATAACTACAGAGGGAGGGGGGGGAAAAAGGCGAAAGCTTTGCAAATTACAGCAATCAGAGAGCCTGGACCATTAGCAGCATCTGGGACTGCATTTTACATAACAGTGGACACTTTCTTTGAAACAATTACAGCTAATAATGAATTAGGATTGACTGGGCTGTAAACGTTTCAAATTGCAATTCAGAGACTGTCACTCCTCACCATCCCCTTCTCGCTGGAAAAAGCCCTCTTAATACTCCCTACTCTATGCGGATCTTGGGAGGAGATGAGGCTCTCCATGGCCACGAGTGAAAAGTCCTATGCTGTGGCCTCATCCTGAGCTCTGACGGATTTGGGATCTTGCCTCTAAATGCAGATGCTTCAGGGAAGAGTTTACAGTGTAAATTGATGTATCAGAGTGGATTGTCCTGGTCTTTTTTAACTAATCCCAATTTAAGGATGGATCAGCAGGCTGTCCTTTTCTGCGAAGGAGCAGCTTTCCAAAGGGATGAGGGGATGGCTCCTCCCTAGGCCACACCGAGGAGTTGCTGTGGCCTATGGGGTGTCCTGTTTACAGCTGTGCCAGCCCCCACGAGCCCAGTGCTTCCCTGACTCTGCAGCTCAGTCTATTCCCGTATTTCCGTCCCATACTGTGAGGTCTGCGGCTTCATCCTCACATGCACCACAGCTGAGACTGTACCCTGGAGATGGCTCAAAATCCTTCCCAGGCTGGGGCTTTTTCTGCCTCATCTGGGGCAATGAGACCCTCCAGTTGTTGGGAATTTAAAAAGTGTGTGAGTTTAATACAAACTAGATAAGTTATTTGAGAATTTGAGCTCTTCTCGCCTTGTTTCTGGGGGTTGCACTTGGGAACACACCATACCCACCAGGACAGGAGCCACTCCTGGGCCAAGAAGTCCCCATGTCCCCCATGTACCTCCAGACCCCCCAGACAGAGCAGGGACAGGGCTGGGGGGTCACTGGGGCTCAGTCCCCCACCATGGCCAGCACAAGCCCCTCCAGCTGGGCTGCGTGTCTGCATGCTCCACCTCTCGCTGCAGCTGCCTCAACAACACAGGTACCCCAAGAGAAAGTTAAGAAAAGGGCATCAATCCCTTCCCTTTTGCTGGAATAAAACCCTTCCTTTAAAGGGCAGCAAGCACAGAGGGGGAGATTGAGAGGAGGGAACACTCGGGGCCCTCTGTGGGAGCGCAGATGTGCTGTAAATGGGGTGCTCAAAGCCCCCTTCTCTCCCGAGCTGGCAGGTCCTAAAAGGCCACTTGTTCTGCAAGTTGGCTGCTGTGTCACCCATCGTGTCACCTCAGGTCTTGATCACTCACACAGGCTGATGCTCATCCCCGATCCCAGGAGAGTCACCAGTCACACACTGAAGCAGAGGGGACATGAAGAAACGATGAGGACCCCAAATCCTTCCCACCTCAGCCCTTCCCAGGGGAAAAGCAGCATATTCAAAGATGGAAGGAGGCAAAATCAACCTTCACAAAAGAACCCCCATGCTCCTGTGTCTGGTACACCCTGAGGAACAGTTTGGTGTCTATTCCTTGATGACATTTGAGTTTTGAAATGCTCAGCAAGATGCTCCAGTGCCAGCAAGACACAGACCGTGGCTGCCACCTCTTGCACCCCGGGCACACATCCCCTTCCACCTAAACCTGCCAGGTTTCATTAACAGCACCTCTTTCCCATCGTGGGGAAACCTGAGTCCTGGCACTAAGCATGCCTGCAAATGGCTGCCTATTTTACAGAGACGGCTCACACCAGCCTTAAAACTCTAATTATAGAAGAATAACAAGGCTCTAAAGCTCAGAAGCACTTAGATATTATTTCAAGCCAACCAACGAGGAAGTTACAGCTGCTGTAATTAAACGTGACACGGAGAAGTCAAGCATTAAACGCAGGTTCATTAAGAAAGCGTGGGGACTCGGTGATCCATAAAGGCAGGACCTTGTAGTTGTGGGCCAGCTGGGGAGAAATTCAGAGAGGGGAAGTCTCACCCATCCACCTCGAGAAGGCAGCAGCAAAGTTGCTAATTGTGTTTGCATGATGATAACGAGCCTCTGGCAGGACTTTCTGGAGAACAGCTCAGTTGTTGGCTGTGGTTGGGTTCCCAGGCCACCACTCTGTGCTGAGGCACCGGCCAGGCACTGTGTAGGGTCAGCCCCTGTCCCCACAGCACCCAGAGCTTCCCTTGCACCTCTGGGAATGAGCTCCTACACCCACCTGTGAAAAGAGAGTGGAGAAGGTGGGATCCTGCCTTCTCCTTCCTGGTTCCCTCCCAGCTTCCATCCCCTCAGGGTGCCACGCTCCAGGTGCCCAGCCCAGAGCCCTCAGTCTCTCTCAGGAGCCTGCAAACGAACATGCACTAATTAAGCAGCTCTCTGGGCTGGTTCCTCAAGTCCTGCAGAAACGGGAATGAAGCATCTCAGGCAGGGACCATCTTGGGGAACTTTAGGGGAGCAGAGATGGGAAATTCTGGGATTCCAACAGTGGGATGCCGCAGTTGGTAGTTTTCAATTTGCAGATCCAGCAGCCATCTGTGTTTATTACACAAAAAAAATCCTAAACCCAAGAAAATGCTCTTGTTCTTTAGGTGCTGCTCCACCTGCAGACACCCCGTGCTCCCCAAGCTGCTCTCGCTGGGTGCGGGGCAGGAGGGGGCTGAGCCAGGTGTCTGTAGGTGCTGGCATGGGGCAGGGCTGTTCACTCTAAATTTAACTAAGCCCAAGGCTCTTTCCACATGGGAATGGCAGTAGGGTAGGGAAGCAGCCAGGCACACCGGGACCCTACAGCTCCCCACACAGCATCCTGGGGACAGGAGCCACAACCCCAGAAACAGGACCACAACCTACCACCCCACAGGGGGTGAAAACCCTCTGGAGGGAGTGGAAACATGCCACAAAAAATAGACACTAATCCTCAACCACCCCCAGATCTGAAAAAAAATAAAAATAAATACATAAACCCCATCAAGATGCAGAAGAGGGGACGAAGAACAGAAGAAAGGAGGATGAACAGCACGACCCCCCCTGACCCGGAGCGTGCAGCCCCGGCTTTGTGCGAGCCCCTTCCCCCCTGCGCCTGCCCTACAATCAGGGCAGCTGCCTGGAACGGGGCCGGCTGCCGTGGAGGAGAGGGCAAGGGGGCAGAGAGTAATTTATTTACTCCTCACAATGTGCTGTTTGAACAGACTCCCAAAGAAAACGGAGGAGGAAGCAACACTCTGCCAGGCGGGAGGAGGAGGGGGATGCCGGGCTGGGGGAGATGGTCCTAAATGGATTAAAAATTTACCCTGCAACTGTGGGGCTTTAATTGATACAGGGGGAGGGGGGGAGCGGTAAAATTTCCCTCTAATTGTATTAAAGATACACTAATTAGGTTGATTAAAAACAGAGAGGCTGTTTCTTTCTTTCCCCAGAAGGCCTAAGGGATGGTGATGGGGAGGGGGGAGAAGTGCAAACAGATTGGAGTTTAAAAAAAAAAAAATACAAGAGAGAAAAAAGTGCTCAGCCCCTGTGAGAGGTGCAGACCCATCAGCTGCCCTGGGCACCATGAGGGCAGGAGTCTCCCAGGAATGTAGGACGGCCAAAGCTTCACCTTCTCCCCAGAAATGAGGTGCCAAGGTGGCAGAGTCTCTCTCAGCAGCTCCAGTACCCCAAAATCCAGGGCTCCAGCTGCAATGCCCTAAAATTGGGGTTTGTATTAATTTTGGCCCTGTTTTGTGGACTTTGGATCATCCTTATCTACATCCTTATGTACACAAATGCCTATAAATCCTGTGGGTAAATAGATGTGCACATATATAAACTTTAAAATACAAGCTGTACTTTTGCCCCAGAAAGAACAAACCTAACACAGTGGTTTAACTGCTTAGTCCCTACCCAGGTGATCCAAACCTGAATAAACACACTGAAAGGCAGAGGATGGGCAGGTTCATCCCCATCACTAAACCCTCCCATTTAAAGGGTTTTCCTCTGCTTTCCACTTTCTGACCTCATTTCTTGCTCACTGATGCCAACCCTCAGCCCAGAGCCCACTGAGTGGGGTGTGACAGCCCCTCTGAAACCTTCTGTGAACTTCTAACCTGAGAATTCCTGGTTTGAGAAGACACCTGGCCTTTCCTCCTGCTAAAGGACAGAATAATACTTTTCAGCCTGGGGAAAAGTTTCCCTGTGAAAGGTTTTATTGCTCGTGTATGAGGCACTTGCTAATTGATCTGTCAAATGGCCAAGCTGTAAAACGGGAATGGCAAATAAAGAGCTGTGACTTTAAGGGAGATAAACAATATTATGTTGGGCTTTTTTTTTTCCCCTTCCTTCCTCTTCCAAATGACCATTTTATCCTTAGTCTGAAACCACGGGATGAAGGGCAAACTCAAATTGAGGAAGGAAGCTTGATGATTTCTGATGCTTCCATTACTGCATAATCAAGGACTAAAACTGCAATCAACAGAACCGCCTTTGCAACCCAGCAGCTTTCAAAAAACTCAAGTGAAAGGGAGATAATTTTCTTTGTGGGACTTTATGTTCCTGAACCACCACCTCCCTTCCGCCTTATTTTCTTAATGTTTGTTTAGGAAAGAGAAGTGGAGGGCTCCAAGGAGACAGGCGGGCTTGGATGAGCACAGTAAAGTGTGGTTTAGTTTGGAAGGGACCTTTGAAGGTCATTTATGCAGAGGTCGGGTGCAGAGTGATACAGGACAAAGGCATTGCAGCCCTGAGAAGGCAACTAGTCACCAAAGAAATCCTGGAATGGTTTGGAAGGGAGATTAAAGATGACCTCGATCCAAGCCCCCACCGGGAGCAGGGACACTTTCCACTAGACCAGGTGCTTTGTGTTTGAGCAGCAAAAGTTCCATATTTCATCACCCCCACCTAGATCTTGCTGTGAGCCTCTCCTGTGGCAGGTGCTGGTGGTGGGACCCTGGTTTGGCTGCCAGCAGGTTCCTGCAGGTGCTGTGATGAGAGGATCAGGGGTGAACCGACCTGGTTTCCCCTCACCCAGCGACACCAGCCAAGCCAGCAGCGCTACCCTGAGCCTGTGCTGGCTGTGCCCATCAACTCCCCAGCTCCTGGAGCCAGGGGATTTGAAACCAAATATCAATCCTCCACATTTTCTTCCATTTTCCCCTTTAATTTAGGCAGTGTTGAGGCTCTGGCAGGGAAAGGGTGTGCAATTGCAACAAGCAATGCACAGAGCCTGCATCCTTTCATCTCCGAGTGACGGGCTGCACACGGAGCGCTCTCCTCTTGAAAGCATCTCTTGGCTTCAGAGGCTTCCCCAGCCCCTTTGACAAACACCTCAAGCCTTTGTAGGTGACTATCACACTCTGCCACAAGTGACACGTCCTGCCAGCTCTTCCCTCGCCTGCACAAAAAGCAGCACTTGAAAGGCAGCTTTTGATGGCGTTTGACTCGGCCCATTTTTGAACATCCTCAGAGCAGCAGCAGCAGTTGGCTCTGGCTGGAGGGGCCGCGTGCATGCCCAGGGTGTGCCAGGGGGTTGGGAGGGTGGTGGTGGCTGCTGTCAGGTGGGAAACACTCAGAAACAGCCCACCCTGCTGTATTGCAGGGCTGTCTGCCCCCCTCCACCTCCACACGCTCCCCTGGATGAAGCGCCAGGACAATTCCCTGGTGTTCCGAGGCAGCCACTGCTTGAACCAGGGGTGCCACGAGGGAGAAGGAGGAAGGGAAAGGGACATCAGCATCATCACCCAGCTCCCAGCCTGCCTCACTCCTCACCACCAAGTCTCCTTTTGAATGTCAGGTATTCCTACCACTCAGATTCACAAGGAATCCAAAGGGAATAAATCCCTCACTGCACAATTCCATGATTACACAATCCTTTTGCACACAGAAATCACAGCTGAGGTTGTAAGACAGTGGCAACCTCAGCTCAGCTGCCCAGGTTGCCCATTGCTCACAGCTTTCAGCACACACAAAGCTGTGATTTATTTTTTCGGTACTACTATGTTTGCTGGGAAATTAAGTTTTAGAAGGACTAAAAATATTAACAAATTTGGCTGAGAAAATGGGAGGAGGAGAGAGGATTTTAAAAATGTCAAAACACTCAGATGCAGCATTTTTAATGAAATGTTTCACTTCAGAAATGCCAAAACATTTTGTTTTGACATTTTCAAAGTGAAACTTAATGACTTTTTTTTCTTAGTAACATCATGGATTGCTTTGCAATAACCTGAGTTAAGGAAAAAGGAGCAAGGAGACAACTTTTCACCATCCTTCCAGCAATACATTGACAGAGAAAGAGCATTTTCTTCCCTCTTCCTGCCATTTTGCCAACAAATTTATGCACTTTCTGTTTCACTTCACATTGCACTAATGAATTCACTCCTTCTCTGCTCTGCAAACAGGCTCTCACCTTCTGGAGGATCTCCTGGCCACTGCTGCTCTCCTGGCCCAAAGAGGTTTCAACACAAGCAGCTTCCTTGGAAGATGAGCTTCCTCCTCTGCTGTTCAGGTGCTGAGCATCCTGCAGAATGAAACCTCTCTCTGTCCTATCACCCAAGCCAGAAATCACCTTTTTCCTTTGGCTCTGGCCACACTTTGGATCTTCCTGGATTCCAGGCTGGAGGAACTGGTGCATGATCCAAATGAGTCCATGACTTCACCTGGAGTGCTGTGTCCAGCTTGGGAACCCCCAGCATGTTGGAGCAAGTCCAAGGGAGGACATGAAGATGCTACAAGAGCTGGAGCTGCTCTGCTCTGGAGCCAGGCTGGGAGAGCTGGGGGTGTTCAGCCTGGAAAAGAGAAGAATCTGGGGAGACCCTAGAGCCCCTCCCAGTGCCTAAGTGGGCTCCAAAAGAGATCAAGAGGGGCTTTGGACAAGGGCCAGGACAAGGAGGAATGGCTTCATACTGACAGAGGGCAGGGTTAGATTGGATATTGGGAAGGAATTCTTCCCTGTGAGGGTGGTGAGGCTCTGGCACAGGCTGTCCAGTGGATGCCCCACCCCTGGAGGTGTCCAAGGCCAGGGTGGATGGGGCTTGGAACAACCTGGGATAGTGGAAGGTGTCCCTGCCCATGAGAGAGGGATGGAATGAGATGGTCTTTTAAGGTCGCTTCCAGCCCAAACCAGTCTGGGATTGATGATTTGGTATCCCACCCAAACCTGTTGCAGGACAGAGGGGAGAGGGCTGCTCCACATCCAGCAGCATCCTGAGCCCTCCTCCTCTGCATACACAGCGATAAAATGGACCATCAAAGTTTATCAGCCATGAACCAAATGACTGTTTACATGTGTTTATTATGCACTTATTTGTGGTCTGCAATCCTTCTCCCAGTGCCTTGCTCGTAACAATCACTGTCCTGTGCTGACAGGGGTCTAACACTGATCAGTGCAGGCCTGGGGATTGGGAAGGTGTTTCTGGAATCAGCCTGCATGGAAAGGACATAAAGAAGCAGCCGAGGAGCACCTGAGCCCATGGGACCATGAGATACCAGCCACTTGTTTTGAGGCATTGGGTGAGGACTCTTCAGCCTGGCAAGAGGAGCCCATCACATGGCATAAATCCAGGCCAAAGGGCCCCTCTGGATAAAAATAACCATTGCAAAGGGAGAAACACAAACAGAAGGAGTTGCAAGCTGTGAAAAGAGTAAATAGAATCTCAAATCCCCCAAATGAAGTGAATTGGGTACCTTTGCAACCCCATTGGGTAAGGGATGAGCAGCTGCAGCTGAGTTCCAGAGCTGGAGCAGTTTTGGCTCCCAGGAAAGGGGGATGGATGTTTTCTCCCCACAGGCAAAAAGAGCTGATTCCTTGAAGGGAATGGCTAGAGCTGATGCAGTTGTGGGCAAACATGTAAATCCAAAATATGTCAAAAAAGACTAAACCTGTATGAGGAAACAAATGCAGACTTTTGTCACTTCTTACTGGAAAACACACACCCAAAGAGGCAGTGAGGACAGCTGGTGGCATCACTCCATGGGAAGCCAAACCCAGAAAACCCTGGCAGATTTTGGGGGAAGGAGGTAGAGACCCAGATAGCCCTGGCCTGCCCCTGGCCTGTGCTGGGCCAGGCTGGAGCAGGCACAAAGCTCAGGAGAAAGTGACCCAAGTCCTGAGCAGCCTTTTCTCTTTCATGCTCAGACACAGGTTCCACTGTGGGACACTTCTGCTCAGTGCAGAAGAGATCAAAAATAATGAACTGCTTGCACATTCCCTGCATATGCAGGCCCATATTTACATATGGAAATTAAATCCTTGGGCAGGCAAAGCCAAGCACATCCAATGGATTTACATCAGGCTCCTCACCCAGGCTTGCTTGGAAGTGTCCCCACAGTGCCAAGGCTCATGGACTGAGTCACAGTGTGTCCCCAGGTGGCTGATGGCAGGGGGACAGGGACGTGTTTGAGGATGCTCTTGACCACAGTGGCACTGTGGTTATCCCTGCAGCAAGGCCAGCTCCGTGCTCCTCAGACTGGGGACTGGACCCAAGACCCCTCCATTTGCCAACGAGAGTTTTGCATCCTGTTTAAAGGACAGTGCTGCCTATTAAGCAATTTACTCATTTCTAATTAAGATTATTCAGTATAACAGGTTTTGCACTTGCAGCTGAGTGCCTGCAACTGGCCACGGGCTCAGCAGGAGGAAAAGAGCTTCAAACACCCATCCTCTACAAGGAGAGGCATTCTGTGGCAGAAAAAAAACTACAGGGAGAAAGCAACAGCCCCCAAAATGTGAACTGTCCCTTTAATTTCTGTCAAGGCTAAAGCCCACAGACTACAAAAACAACATTTTAATTTAAATTCCGATTCTACATTCATTCATGGGAGCTGGCTCTGAGCGGGGATTTCATTAAAGGCTTTAATAGATTTTATAGGACTTGTCAGATCCGGAAAGGTTATGGAGCAAATGCATTTTCTCTGCTTCCAGAATTTCAACAACGGCTCGGTAAACAAATTTACCATGAAAATGCAAAGAGTCCAACCTTGTACAGACAAGGAGAAATGAACTTCATCTGAGTGACTTAAAGGCATCAAGATTCACTCTCTGTCCCTTCCCAACTCTCTTCCCTCCACTCTTTTCCCTTGGCATGCTGTGCAGCTTAGAAAATGTTTCTTTTTTTTTTGGTGGAAAACCAGAAAAGGAGAAACATCTTTTTCCATGGATGGCACTTGGATTCAGAGCTATTAACAAATAATAGCAGTTTAACAGCAGTGCAGGGATGAGGGGCTTAGAGGGGCTGCTAAGAGAGCTCTTGTCCAAGATCAGCTCAGATCTTGAACAACTGATTGACTCAGGACAGGGGGTTATGCAATGAGATTTCTCTTTTTCCAGAAATCCCTGGGTGTTGAAAGACAGATGTGCTTCAGGAGGTGAAGCTGGTGTGGTTGGGAGCATGAGCAGACAGGAGATTTTACAACAGCCACACCTTTTCTCCTGACCCACCAAGGGTTCCACGAGCCCTGCCTCGGGCTCTCCCAGACCAGCCCACCCATTCAGCCAGAGGATGAAGCTGATCCTGCCTGACCACCCATAAATGCACAAGCTCTGAGAAAACATTTTTCCAGAGTTTTTTCCACCTGCATTTTAGCCCTTGACAAGTCAGGCTTGAAGGCAGGTCCCGATGCCAGGCCCAGGATGGAGCCCACCAAGGCTGGGTGGTGCAGGCAGATGTCCCACCTTGGGGACACGGTGCCATCGGCTGCAGGATCCGGGCTGGGGAGGCTCTCACCAGGCAGCAATCAGGAAGTGTCGGGCATCACTGGTGAGAGCCAAACTGCAGGAATCAAAGGCTGATGCCTTGGCAACCGAGTCGTAGCGATGCTGAATAAAGTGAAGAAAAGGCCTCTTGTTTTTGGATGAGCTCTGTAAACAGAGATGAATGTCAGAGGAGATTTTGCCCGAGCATCGTTTAGAGGCTGTATAGTGGCATCACAGAGAGAAATCAGCTTGGAGAAAATTATAGCTAATGCAAACCTCCAACCAAAACCTTTTTTCTGTTAGAGGGTAAGACAAGTTGATGACTTTATTATTATTATTATTACGATGATTATTTTCCCTCCTTATGACTTTGCAATTTGAGATTGACAGGTCCTAACACAGCTGCTCTGGATGCTTTCCCAGCTCCACAAAGAGAGAGGCAGAGTGAAAAGCAGCCGGGTGGTTCAAGAGCCGCTGGCGGGGCGGGAGTGGGACTCGGCAGCTCCACCACAGAGACCCCATAGATGTGGGACCCTGTGCCGAGAGGTGTCGAACATCTGGGAGTCCCTTTCACTGGGAACAGGCACTGCAGGTGGCTGGGATGTGGCTGCTAGCTATGCTGTAATTATAGGAAGCTGGGGAGAGAAGCAGATTTAAATCAAATGACTACTGAGTTAAAGCATGAGAATTCCTATGTAATTTATGGTGCATTAAGTATTCTCTCCTCACGAGTTACTCTAATAGCTAATAGCTCTCATTTCTAGGCAGCTTTTTCTGTGATTCACCTTAATCTAGATTTTTCTTCCTAGCTGAAAAGTACCACAGTAAAATTTCCTGCTTCAATGAGTGGTATTTTCTTCAAATGATCTAAGTTCTTTAGGACATCAGCTTGCTAAACTCCGGTTACATTGACCAAGAGTGAAACTTTAAACAAATTCACCAAAGAGAGTTTCAAAAGCACCTCGGGAAGGTTTATAGCTGTGCCTTGGAGACATGGATGGATGGATGGATGGATGGATGGATGGATGGATGGATGGATGGATGGATCCCAGCTCAAGTAGGAGTTTCAGGTGGTGCAATCACATACAAGGCAGCAAAAACCATGTTACCTTAGCCCCGCTGAGTGTGAGCACAGCAGAGCAGAAAGTCAGAGGAGATTGACAAGAAAACCTCTGGATATCCCTGATCCAGATTCTCCCTTCTGACCAGGGTTTGAAGTTCACTCAGAATGTTGGAGCCTTGCTCAGGCAGGCTTTGAAAACCTCCAAGGATGGAAATGACAAAATGTCTCTGCCTGCACAAGTCTTTCTTAAGCCCTGTCTCATTTATCAGGAACCACTTTACCCTCTTGGCTGTGAAGCACCAGTTTGTAGCACAACTTTTGGACTGCTGTGATGTGTGCTGCTGGGAGCATCCCCCCATGGACACTTGCAGGTGTTTCCCATGCAGATTGAGGGAAGCAGGAGCATGCACAGAAAATTCTCTCAACCCATCCATCTAAGCTTTCAAAGTGACCTAAGCCCAGCCAGGACTGACCCAAAACCCCAGAGCCAGCAGGCTCCGAGAGCCAGCAGCAGGAAAATACAAGAGCAGAAGTCACAAAGAAATAGGAAAATGTTTTTCCTGCTGCCATCTACAGTTTGTAGCGCGGCAGGAGGCTGGGCTGAGAGCCGGGGAAGGCAGGGAAGGGAAAGGCTGAACTCCAGTATCTACCACAGCTCTCCCAGCCAAGGTTCCTCCACCAGCTCCTGGGAAGCTGCTGCCATCTACTGATGTGAGGGCTGCCGGCACAGGGATCATCAGGCAGGATGGAAATAACTTCATGGCACCTGAGTGACACACAGCTCAGAGGCTGGAACGGGACACTGAGTCCCCACTCTAAAAATCTTCTCCCTCAGAAGAGGTCCAAAGCCAGCCTCAAGCTTGATGTGCTGTAGAGCGTGTCCTGCTCAGCAGTTTCTCCTGGGCTGAAGTGAGACACAGCGTCTGGAACATCCTCAGGCACCTCCTTGGGGCATCCTTGAGCTGGGTTTTCCAGCACTAATTTGTCATTGCAAAAAGTCCTTCCCTGCTGTGAGGAGCACCCTGAACTCCAGTGACCCTGGTGCCCATCACCACACTGCACAAATCTAATGTGATTTTTAGTGACCCCAGGGATTTTCTCCAAAGTCCTGGTGGAATAGAGCTCTGCCATGCCAAAACACTGGGAACAAGACATGCACAGCCAGGGCTGGGTGTCCAGGAGGATACCTGCCCTTCCCCTTTCCTCCCTAAAACTCACCCAGAGCTGGAAACTCTTACATGATGTTTTTGAAGCAGGTTGGTCTTCACCTCCTCTGCCCTGGTCTCCTGGTCAGATGTGATGGAATGAGAGAACAATGTCCTCTCAATTCTGAAAACTGCTCTGCAAAGTCCTGAGAGGATTTCAGTCCTGTTCCTCCTCCAGGAGCACTGACATTTTTAGTCTCCTGCATTTCTTCTTCCAGAAGCAGCTGATGGCAAGTGGAAGAATCCCTGCATCTGTGTCTCCCTGGGCACCATGCAGAGATTTTGCAGGAGGAAAGGCAAGAGGAGGAGAATGGCTGAGTAACTTCCTGGCTTAGAGTCAAAAAATCCTGTTCTGTATCATCTTTGGCTTCCTCTGCATGATCAAGTTTCACATTCATCCTCCCCAGGCAGCTTTTGGATCTGCTGTTCCTCCTTCCCTGTGCAGCTTGGGTGGTGGGTCGGATGGAGAGGGGAGAGAGGAGTTCAAACCACAGCAAAGGCCGGGGCAGAGCTGCTCCAGCCAAGCAGCAATGGCAAGGGACACACAGACCTCAGGTGACCAAGGATTTGCAGCAGGAGCCAGAGGTAGCAGTGGCTTCCCAAAGGAGCTGCCACCCAGGTGGGAGCTGTCATTAACCTGGCAACAGGGTTCTTGCTGGAGAGCTCCAAGGGATCCAATCCATGCAATGGGGGGGATTGTAAAGAACAGTAATAAATGACTCTGGAGTTAATTTTGAGGTGGTTTGGCTTGGGAATGCACAAGGAAAAAGAGCAGGACAGGCCCCATCCAGGAAAGATGTGTGGGGATCTTGTTCAGACAAACAGGGGAGTGACAGAGCTTTTGGATTAATAAAGCAGAGGGAATACACAGTGGTCTGTGCTCCAGGGGAAATGAGGTCAGGCTCTGTCAATGCATCCCTCAGCAAGTAAAGACAATTCCAAAGCGCCTCAGACTCACTCAGGAAGGTTTCCAAGGACTAAAAGGACCCTCTCAGTTCATCCCCCCTTCAATGCAGGCTTTGTAGTGCTCCCACTTCCAGGACAGGCAATATTCCTTCCTCCTCTGTCTTCCTCCAGCCTCAGGGCTGCAACAGAGCCAGGTTTGTTGGGTGGCACAAAGGGAGCACAGAGCATCTCCCCCAGATGCACAGCCAAGCACATCCCTCCTCCAGCTGCCCCTCCCACTGCCCTGTTCTGCCTCTCCGTGCTTCTGCCACCCTCAGCATAAAACAGCAATTTCACAGTCCCTGCCTAAATATCAGCTCAGTTTAGCCTGGCAGCCAGATCTGTGCTCTGCCCACACTCCTCTGGGCCCACCCTGGAGCATCCTCTGTGCTTCACAGGGACTCTGCCACCCCAATGTCACCCTGCTGCTCCCACCACGGGACAGGACAGGGAATGAGGGAGCAGAGAGCTGTGAACACTCATTTCCAGCAGTGCCAGAAGGATTTTGCAGAGTGAAATCACTTCCCTCCGTGAAACAGCTAAGAAGGCACCAGGACAGCATGGCTTTTCCAAGGAGTAAAAATTTAAAAAGCCATATTTTGAGAGGAAACTCCATGGTGCAGAGCCTCAGCAGGTTGCAAGGCTTTCCCAGCATCATCCCAGCAGCAAACTAAATTATCATGTCTGACATTTCCCCTGCCCCCCCAAAGGCCAAAATAATTCCTTTGCTCTGGATACAGATCAGTTGGCAAACAAGCTTTCAGACACAATTATTTTGCCCTGAGAGGATTCTGCAGCTGCTCCTCTTTTTCTTGAGATCAATACCTAAAGGATAATCCTGCAGATTATCCTACAGTTTGGCGCTGTTAGCTCAAGCTCCCTTGTTTGCTTTATTTCCTTTAAGAATTACAGCTCCTTCTGATTGGGGGGAGGGAAGTGTTTTTGTACTCTGTATTTCTACAAATGAGACCTGACATCATAAATTGTCTATAGTTGCTTGGAGAGGAATTTTGTTGACTTTTTACTTAAATTGAAACCTTTTCTGAGCACACACCGATTTCAGGTGGTGAGTCATTCCTTCCCAAAAGAGCAGCGCAAACAATAGCAACCATTTCAACAAAACCAGAACAGATTTACTTCCAAATCTAGCACCTATATTCTTTTAAATCAAATCTGTGGGAGTTTATTCTCATGCAAAGCCCCACAGGCCTAAGGCAGCAGAGATCAGAAATCTGTTTGGAGGGTTATTTTTATTTGTTTTGAACAGTTCTGAACATCTAGAATAGCAACTCTTGACTATTTGTGGCTTAAAAGTTTCCCAGGTGTAAACTTGAGGAGATGGAAGAATATCTCTGCTACTCTGGGACAGGATAAGATAGAATGCTCCTAAAATAAAGTTTTATCTCAGAACAACTGCTTTAGAATATTTGTTTTCTGTCCAATAGATCAAATTCATAAAGTTCCATAATATATCATCAAAAGCACCCTACCTGTGGGGTGAAGGAATCTTCAAAACCTGAGGGACTTCTGGAACTGTAGTGATGGGACAACGGGCAGTAGGGATCAAACTGGAAGAAAGTAGGTTTGAATTAGATATTAGGAAGGAATTCTCCCCTGTGAGGATGCTGAGGCCCTGACACAGGGTGCCCAGAGAAGCTGTGGCTGCCCCATCCCTGAAAGTGTCCAAGGCCAGGCTGGACAAGGCTTGGAGCAACCTGGGACAGTGGAAGGTGTCCCTGCCCATGGAACAAGATGAGTTTAATGTCCCCTCCAACCCAAACCATTCCATGATTTGAGGACTTCAAGAATCTCCCTGCACCTGACATGGACCCTGGGAGCTCCAGGACACTCTCCTGTTGAGGCTCCCGAGGCAGAGGAAGGTGACATTCTGCATGTGAGCTCCAGGTGAGCACACGTCCCCTCGGTGGCACAGCACCGCATCAGTGCGGGGTTCAGCTGGAGCTGAACCTCAAAATCTCCCCAAAACAGCAAACACCCCAAGGTACCTGCGGGTCTGACCTGCTGCCCTCCTCCTGCTCCTTTCACACCCATCCAGATCCTGCACAGGAGCGCTGGGAGCACCAAAAACCCTCAGGGAGGAGCGCTGGAGTCAAACCTCACCTTTCCTCAAGGTGATGCTCTGAAGCCTCAGCATCAGCTTCGACCTTTGAGACACCAAGGATTTCCAGCCGTGTTTTCCAGCTCCGCGCAAATTTGTGTTTGGAGCTCCCCGTGCAAAGCAAGAAAAGGGATCTTTGGGTGTGAAAGGGGCCCGGCAGATGAGGCGACACAACCCCACAAGGTGGCAGAGCTCCATCGCTCATGGCCCGAGCGCTGCGGGCTCGGGATGCTCCGCACCGGGGACACCCCTGCGGCACTGCTGATGGCACTGGGGTCCCCACCCGGCTGCCGAGCCTTCCCCAGCCCCCCTAAAGCGCCAATAATGGCGTTTAATAATGTAAATAATGATTTACAGGAGCAACAGCTCTCGGGGGTTTGGGCACAGGTGAACAGAACAGGAAAAACTCCAGTTTGTTGGGTTTTGTTTTGGTTTTTTTGGCTGCACTGGGGTTTCCAAGAGAGCTTTGCTGGGAGGTATTTGGAAGTTCCTAACCCACTCCAAGGAACTGTAAACTGGAAAAGAAAATGCAAACTCTCAAGCTGGGAAATGTTGCTTTTATAAATTATGACAGCAGTCCAGAAGTGAATGGGGGGAATAATTGGGATTTCAGGTTTTAAATTTTCTTTCTAAGCTGTTCAGAAATGGGAAATTTTTTCCTGTCTTCTCTGTACCTGCCCCACTCCAACTCAGTTAAACAACTGGCAATAAACTGGTCATAAATACATTTCAGCAGGAGACTAGGTTTCTAAGCTTCAGAACAATTATATTAAAAAAAAAAAGAAAAAAAATGAAAGGAGAAAGAGCAAGCAAGAAAAAAAAATAACCAGCATTATCTTGTCATAGTTCTTGATCAGTTGAGGAAGAACAAAAAAATAACTACAACTTCCAGCCCTGCTGTCACCCAGACTCGTGATTTTCCTCCCTGCAATCCATTTACTTGTAGGTGTTGAGTCTCCCTTAGCACAGCTCGGTTTGGAGCTGACTCTGGGTTTAAAGAACCAGCAGGACACGAACTTGGAGATTGGTCTGCAGAGGAGAGAAGTGAATCACAGCCAGTCCAGCAAATGGACAAATGGAAGGTTTCATGCTCTGAGTGGAAATCAGGGAGATGTGATTTTTAAAGAGAATGCTCTCTGAAGTGAGGGGAAGCTTCAGGAGGAATTTTTCACCAGAGGAAATCACTCTCAAAGAGAAGGGATAATTTGCTAAAGCAAAATGAAACCTTCTGTCACTCAAATACCCAAATCAGCAGCCTGACAAAAGAGTTACTGTAGCAACAGGTGGGAAAAAATGCCACAGAAAACTCAGATATTCCCCTACACCCCAATAAACCAAGGAATAACCAGTTCCTGAGTGAAAAACTGAGTGAAAAACCAGTGAGTGAGCATCACACAGATGTGCAGTGGCTCAGCCATTGTGGGTTTGTGCTGGGATGCTGCAGAGCCAGGGCAGAGCTCACAGTTTATTATTGCAAACTCTTCCTCTTCATCAGCCTGAGAAAAGCTGGAAAACCCTGACTGATTTGTGAAGAGTTTCTTTGCCTGCTTTCTAGGAGAAGGAGGAAGCCTTTGAGGAAGCTGCAGTGTGAGTTGTCCAGGAAAGGGAAAGAAAAAAGTTTCCAAAAAATCAAATTTATAATAGACAGATTTGGCCCATGAGGCCAAAGAAGTCCAAGTGCATTTGCTCCCAGCCCCAGTGCAGTGCATTCCCAAGGAGTTTTCCAAAAAATGATATTTCCAGCAGGACTGATCAGACTTTGAGCTGTGCAGTCAGGTGCAAAGCAGCCAAAATCAAATGTACTCCAAGAGCCGTGAACCTCAGCTTCCCTGGGCTGTCAGTGCCCAAGGGCTCCTCTCAGATCTGCACACTAGCTCCACTGTGAGAGAACAGACACAAAAATCCCGATTTTTACAGCCATGCCACACGGTGGCCCCTGCAATTCTGTTGGCTCCTGCCTTTCCTTTAATTACTTCTTCAGTTATTTGCAATAATTGTATTTCTGCTGGGGAAGAACCATCACTCTGGGGGTGTCTCGTGGCTGAGGAGGCTGATGCTGTCAGGACAAGCAGGAAGGGCTTTGCAGACCACAAACTCTGCAGGTGCCCCCAGCACCACAAGGACTTTGCTCCTGCACATCCTTCATCCTGAGCATCACCCCTCCCCCTGGAGCTCCAGATCCCAAAAGATGGGCTTCAATAAGGGCATGTTTGCTGCTGGTCAGTGAAAGTAAAACAGAACAACCTCTGCAAACATCACACCTCTCCTCAGAGACCCCAGACAAACCAAACAGAGCTCTGCCTTTTCATAAAAGGCCAGTCCAGGAGCTCATTACTGGCTCCACAGATGCCTCTGTCATCCCATTTGTGGGTATTTTTATCTTGCCAAGGAGCCAGAACTTTCCTGTGAGCCCCATTCTGTGCTGTCTGCTCTGAAGGGCTCATCCATCCCTCACTTGCCTTGTTTCATATATTGCTTTTATGCTTTTTCCTTAACAAAGCAGCTTTTAATTCTGATTCTGGTGCTTTCAGTTCTCAGAAACAGCACAAAAAGGACATTACAGTCCACTCAGGTTTATGTAAACACATCCTTTTTATTAACCTTCATCATGACTGTCTGAACTGAAATGCTAATATTTGGCAAAAAAAGCAGTGGAAATGGTTCAGGCAGCTCTTTTAGGTGGGTCAGTAGTAAAGTGCTTAATTAAGGGAAGAGTTGTTTCATGGCTGAAAATATTCTCTTTGGTGACTGGTTTTCTTCTTCCAGGTCTTTCTGCTTGCTCCAACAATCCCCCTATAATCCTATAGACTGGCAAAACCCCATCAGCACCCATTAAATAGTGTTTCACTTCTCCCCTTTCTCTGCATCACTTTATGGAGTTATAAAAAAAAATAAATCCCCTCCCTCCAAAAATTTTTTCTCTTTTTCCAAAACTATCACTTCCAGCCTGTGATTCTGGCTAATTTATAACACACCAGTGCAAAATAACATTGAATTATAGGGAAGCTTTGATACCATTAGTGTTTGGAGGAATTAATGGGAGTAGACTCTTAAATATGATTATTTTCCTCTGTCTTTCCTTAGGGTGCTGATCACTAGAGCACAAGTGCCACGTGCATTAATTAATTGAAACAACACATTTACATGATTAGGGATTAACTCCTGTGCTCCTCCATTGACTAATTAGTGTATCTATAGATCTATTTAGAAAGAAAATACCTTGGGGAAGGCAGGAGCCTTCAGAGTTTATTTCATATAAAGTGGCTGTCAAATTCATGGATTAGAAAAATGTTCGCTTCTCCCTTCCCTCCCCTGGCACCTCATATTTGCTTCTTTTATTTCTCTTAACTCCCATGTGGCATCTGCCACAAGTTTTACCAAGAAAACCCTGCTGAGGTTTTCTTCCCTCGTTTTGGTCCCAAGTTTCCTGTTGGTTGTCATCCTCGGGCTGCTCATGGGCTCCAACCATCAACACGCTCTGCTGGAAAAGGATATTTGACTCTGTGGATTTCAGCCTGATGGATTAATCAACTTTCCTTTCTCCTCCAGCTCTCTGTGCTCAGGAACTCTCACATTTCACCCCTAGGATGACCAGTCCCTGATTAATTTTCTTTTTCATGTTGTAGGACACAGGATCAGAAAAGAAGAGGAAAAGCTGCCCAGCTCAGGAAGCAACACAGGGCTCTGTGTCTGTAGCTACAGCCTCTAAAATGCTCCATCCCTGACAGAAAATTGCACACAATATTGACTTTTAACACCAACTAATCCTTTAAAATTTACCTGATTGCACAATAACTTCCCACCACTGCTCAGAGAAGAAGTTTTGCCCTCCCTGTTCTCCAGAGAGGCTTTTAGGGACCTTTCTGATGGCTTAAATGCAGCACTTCAAAGTACATGAAGCAGTAAAAAAAAAATAACACCCTTCTGTCCCTAGAGCCTCACTCGTGTTCATATAAAGGAATCTTGACCAAAATCTTGACAAAATAACCACTTTCACCATCACCTCAGGCCAGAAGCAGCTCTCCAGGGCTGGCTGGGTAGGAGGCTGAGGAGGGGCAGGGAGAGTGAATTCATTAATTACCTGTACCTAATCAGAGCTTTTTTCTTTCCCCAGCTCCAATAGCAGAGCTTCCTCTGCTCATGGCAGGCTGAGGAGGAGGCTGAGTCCCCTCCTCCTGCTGAGCTGTCCTGTGGCTGAACACAGAGAACTTTGGCAATAAATCTCCTCTCCTTTACCCCTTTATGGGGCTTTTGAAGTGGAGGGAAATCCTTGCTGGGGTTTTCTCTGCAGCATAAATATATAATATATTCATATTATCCCTTTAGATCTTCATTCTGCATATCCTCATTAACACACCCACATAAAGACCGCTACATCCACATACTTAATTTATGTTGTATCGCCACAAATCCTGTGTTTTAACATCTGGACATGTGCAGATGTTACGCCTCGGCTTCACAGATGCAGAAAGGACCAGGACTGGATTTCTGTATCTAATCCCAGGCGGTCTGGGGAGCAAAACCACCTCCCATTGCTGAAATGTGCCCTCAGTGGGAAATTTAAACAGAAAGAGAAACCCCAGCCCTGTCTTTGGTTTTGTTGGAAATCTTCTTGGAGGAGCTTCCATGGGAAACATCGTGCTGCTGCAGAGCTGACACTGCAGCCACTCTCACTGCAGCTCCCCCTCAGCATCAGGGAAATGACATTTCATGCACCAGCATCAACCAAGGTGTGACAGACCCCCCAAACCTGCTGGCTGTCCATGGGGTTTAAGATGCTCTCTCCCAGGACCTCATTCCAGCTCTCCAAGCAGCGAGGCAGAGCCTCGTTATCTCTCTGCTTGGCACCAGCCATGGTGGGGAATGTGTTTCTGGAATGTCTGTGCCCCTCTCAGCCTGGGAACGAGCTCTGCCACGGAGGCTCAGCAGCAAACATTATATTTTAGTGATTCACACGGTTTATTGAAGGCTCGCTTTGGAAACCCGGGAAAAGCACAGGGCTCACTGCTGTGAGAAATGCTTTATTCCAACCAAAAAGAAATTCGACAATTATAACGAAATTAAATCCCAGAGGAGCTTTTCCATTTGCTCCTGCTCGGTGACCCCTGCCTATCACCTTTAGATGTCTGAATGTACAGCAGGTACCGACAATAACAGGTTTACAACCTGGTAATGCACAGACCAAAGTTCCCACACTGCAAATTGCCTTCAGGAGAAGCAATATGTGCCCCCACAGCTCTAGAGAAGCTATAAAGCAAGATATTTCACTTTTTTTTTTTTTTTTTTGGTCATTTCTGTAATGTCTTGAGTTCCTTCAGTTTCTGAAATAAAGAATTCCTGAAAAAAATATACTGTGCCTACATAAGTACATGTTGGCTTTTAGGCTCAAATTCCAGTTTTCTGCTCTCCAGCACCACTCATACCCAAAACTATTTTTCTATTTTATTCACACTAACTCCCACAAAGACAACATGAATTAAAACAAGCCAAATGGTTCTTTATCTTTTCTTAAACTCATTTTGAATTTTAATCTCCACTAAATAAGCTTTGATGGATGAAATAATGTAAAACAATGCTTTGACTCAAAGAGACAAAGAAATCATGCAATTTAACATCAAATTTATAATTCCCTCCTCTTGATTTTGACAGGTTTTTGAGCGAGTACCACATTAGCTTACAATCAGGAGGTTCAAGAAGCTCACTGGAATTTTTTTCCCCTGTATACAGAAAGGAAAAGGAGGATAAATAAATCCACTTGGCACTCCATTAGCAGCTGGTTCTTCACTTCACTTTAATGAGAGGAGCTGTTGGTGAGGAACTCTGCTAAAAATCTGTCCCTGCAAGCCCAAAGCCACCGGTGTGTTTGCGGTGACACCACCAATGGAGCTGGTCTTTGGTGTGTGGAGAGGGCTCCCACATCACCTAACAGGCAATAAATATTTCCCTGTCAAAAAATGAGCACTGGGACTAAAATTAGTTGGCTGGAGGGCAGAGGCAGTTAAAGAAAACAGCGTTAACAGGTGCGATTCAGGGCACGAAACGCGGCCCTCGGGAGTTCTCCTGGTGAGGCTGGACACGGCTGGAAGGTGGGCAAGTCGCAGATGAAGTTGGAACTAAATTATCTTTGTGCCCCTTCCGACACAAACACTTCTAGCATTGTGTAAGGAAGGGGGAAATGCAGCAGCCAAGGAGGCCCAGGCCGCTCTCTCAGCTCCGTGTTGCTCCTGTGAGGCTGGGAAAACACTGAGCTGGAAAGATGAAGATGGATAAGCAAGAGAAGCAAAACAGGAGGTGATGGGAGGAGGAGCTGCGAGCAGGCTGTGGTTCCCCTGCAGCTGTCTCCTGATGCTGTTTCCTTCCCTGTGCCAGGAGTGCTGCAGGTTCCAAGCTGGGAACCCATCTGCCCATTTTTGTTAGCAAAAGGCTCGGTATAATTCACTAACTGCAGTCATTTGGGAGTTGTCTTCAAACTGAGCGTATGGAGAAACACTTTTGTCAGGTTCCTTTGAGGCTCTTTTTCTTTTTTTTGAAAACTAAAAGAAAAGTGCAGCCATTTAAAGATTGAAAGAGACTCCATAATCCACAGTAAACGCTGGAGAGTCTCACAAAATTAGCCCACACATTTCTTAACCTAATCTAAAAGCACAGCTCCCACTTGACAGACTTTGAAATCTTTCATAACATTTGCAATGTTCTCAGCTTCAGCTTTGAAGCTCTCCCCAAAGACTGGGTTTTCCCATCTCTGCATGGATTTATCATCACCTGCCAACATCTGTTCAGATCCTGAACTATTTGGGGAGTTTGGTGCTTTGAAGTGACAACGCATCAAAGCCACAACACAATCGACGCCGCCCCCACATCTCCCCCAGTCAAATATTGACGTGCCAGGAGGTCCCACTTCCAGCTTGCTCTAATAACACCTTCTTGCTGCACACAGAGGAAGTTTTGTCTGCTCCTATTCCTTCCTGGGATTTGGTGGGATTAAGAATACTGCAAGAGTTATAAATGCTTCTGAGTTATAAATGCTTCTGCCCTTCTTACTGGGTGTGACGCCTCCGTGAGTTCTCCTGCCTGAATCTGTCTGATACAGAAAATGTTCCCTCACATTAAACAAAGCTGGTGCTCTGGTAATTAAATTTCTTGAGCTAGGACAATGAGACTCCCCTGGGAATTGCCATCTTCCTCACCTGCTTCCAAGACACCAGCAGGTTTTCAGCACTGCCAGATATTGGAAGACAAAGCCTGAGCAGTGTTTTGCTCTCACCCTTCCTCCCATAGGGAAAGCCCAGCCTGGGCTTTGCTTGTTTTACCCCACCCAACCCAAGCTCTCACCTCAGGGAACACCTCACCCCACCCCACTGCACCCACAGGGACACTAAATCCCCCTTCCTCAACACAACTCTAAGATAAAACTTTTCCAGAACAGCCAAACTGCCAGGAGAGAGGGAGGGAACAACCCAAAGGGAAGCATTTTTGCAGGACAGGTTTCCCAGCTGTTTGCACCTGGATGCAGTCACACACACACAGCAGCTGCAGAAAAGCACATCACAGCCAGGCTGGCACATGGAAACAGCAAATTCCCCAAGTGGAGCAGCTCTGAGTAGCCAGCAAATAGCGAAGAGCAAAATTGGAGGCTGGAGCTAAATAGCCTGGGCTGTGCTAGTGGGAAGAGGAAGCAGGTGGCTCTCAGCAGTTGCAGGGCTGCAATTTAGGGGATTTCAAAACAAAGATTAAAGTGCTCCACTTCTTTGGTGAGTTCATGTTATCCTTGTGCTTTTCAGCAAGGACTTTGTGTCCATGGGGAGAGCATTGTATTTTATAGAAGCTTAGTTTGATTTACTGGGCACACAGGTGGAGCAGCATTTGCTTTTGCAGCTGTAATTTATGATGACTTACAAAGAAGAATAATGTTTCTGTACTTCATGATGAAGGGCTTAGTGTTGTTTTCACTCTTATTTGTACAAAATAGTTTAAAGTGGTGCTGGGTTTGAACAGTTGAACGTAGAAGCTGGTGTGAAGATCTAAGCACAGAGCCACACACTCCCCTTGGCTCTCCCTGGGCAGTGAAATGGGCTCATATTAATTCTCAAATAAAGCACCATTATTACATTTTTTCCTACCTAGCAAGTACCATTTTACAAATGTACACAACATTTCCTGCTGGATTTTTGTGTCCCAATCCCTGCATTAATTGAACTGTCAGGACCATCCTCCCCACTCAAATTTTAACCAGACTTTTGGGCTTCCCTTGTGAGACAAGATGAGTTGTGGAGAAGATGCCAAACACTTTCCAGCCCCAGCAGCTCAGCTGCAGAATAAATCTGGTAGAAGGGAAAGCTATCAGGATTCTGAGGTGTGTTTGGGGCCAGCTTGGGGTGAGCTGAGTCCACATGACAGCCTGAAATTGTCTGTTCCTCTTACACATCCATGGGATAATATCCTACAGCGTCTTGGCCTGGGAATGAGCTCAGGATGCATCACCCAGAAGCAAAGGTGAGGTGGTGATGTCCTGCTTCATCACCATGCCCCCTCCATGGCAGTCAGCTTTCAGGAGGGGAGATGTTCAGTAGAATCAATCCCTGTTCTCCCTGCTCTGATCCCAGTTATCACCATGCAAACCCAGGCAGCGTTAGCACGTCACCAGTGCCCCTTGCAGGGGATGTGTGCTAATTAGCAATGCAGGGCTGTGCCAGCATTTATCTCCTTGGAAAGCTTGGACAAGCAGAGCTCGGCCTCTCGGGAGCTCAGCAAAGGCAAAGCTCACCAGAGACCTTGAGAGCAGCAGCTGGAGAAGGGCAGGATGGGAGGAGGAAAAGGAGGATGAGCTGTGACAGCGATCCAGGGGGAACACAGCTCATCCTTCCAGCAGGAGTGATGGAGCATGGCAGGGTTCTCCAGGGCCACCAGGAGCTCTCCTGTGATGGACTCCTTAGATGGAAACCCCAGCCCTGAGCTCGAACACAAAGCCAGGGAAGTCACCTGCAATGGATGTTCCTAACTCACCCTCACCTCGAGAGTCTCCTCCTCTAACCAAAAATGTTTGAAATGAAATAATGATCATCCAGATGATGTTTTTGCCACTTCTTGCTGTAGCCTGACACTGGTGCAATGGCACTGCTGGTCTGCAGAGAGCTCCACGCTGGGCACAGCCCAAGAGCAGCTGTTTGCCCTGGCAGAGGAAAGGGAGAGAAAAAATTAATGAGCTTCTTTTTAATTCAAACAATTGCTCTGACCAATTTTTAAAAAGTATAGCTATAAATAACCAGTTCCCTCCCAAAAAGTCTGTTCAAAATGATATTTTGCTCCCTAATACCACAATTAGATGTGATAGTAGAGAAATCTTTTCTTCTTTACAAAAATAATTTTATTTGAGACAATCCTGCCTTGCAAAATAGTTGAATGGTGATAGAAAAGGCATTTTCATTAACAAGTTCAGCTGTTCCACCCCACTGCGCTGACGAGCTCTTATCAAATGGCATTCATGAGCATTCCCTGGTAGGAATTGTTTGTAGAATCCTCTCCCTGCATTTTCAAAGTCCTTGCAGCTGGATTTTTATCCTGGTTTCTAAAGGAGAAGAGGTTTCTGCAACTGTGCTGGTTGATCTGGGTGTTTCTCATGTTCAGTTCATTACCAGTGTTTAAAATCACTCAGCTTTGAGGGGAAGGGTGGGTGGGAGAAAGCCAGGAAGGGTCTGAAATTGAACTTTTGTGAAAAGTATGGCCTAAGTAAATGAAACAACCAAAAACTGCATTTTCTGGTGGCAATGTCCTGCTGGCCAGTCTGCTGCTGGTGGACCAGTCTGCATCCATGCAGCTGGAAAACATCCCTCCCTCTGCCCTGTCTTGTCTGGACAGGATGGCCAAGGGGCAGGATATGGGATCAGAATTACTGAAATCAAAGAGAACAGATGTGAGATAAAGGATACAAACCCATGGGACATAAAAACTCATTAGTCCTGCTGCTGTATGAGATGCTACAGAACAAACCCCCGGAAAGCAGAGCTGGGTAATGGGAGCAGGATGCTGTAAAACATGAATCACAGCCTCCAAATGAGAGAGGGGAAGGCAGGACCACACTCTTCTAATATTCTTTCCTGACAGCAGCAGGAATACTTCGGGGAAAGATTCAAGGAGCTCTTGTACTTGGAGCTCTGCAAAACACTACAGAGCTCTTCAGGGGCAATGTTAAACAAAATTGCTGTTGTAAAAAAACCCCAGAATATAAGTACAGGAGTTCTGATTGGAACCAGGTCTGATTGCAGAACACGTGAGTTTGGGAATGGGGAGGAGGGGACAGGGAGTCCAGAGGTGCATTTCCCAAGGGACCCTCCCCTGACCAGTCCTGAGCTCCTCCATGAGCAGCTCTGTTTAAACCATGCTGTGCCACAGCTGAAAACAGGCGGGTTTAAAAATTTCAGATTGATAGATTAAAAGCCATCATCTTGCCCAAAAGTGTGTCTTATAAAACAAAATGTTCCACTTGACCACTTCTTAAAAGACAGGCAACTGTACCCTGAACTCACCTCTGGAGCTTGCCTAACCCATGCCAGGTGGGTGTCAGGCATTGGGAAGGCTTCCCCAGGGATAAGGGCACTGGAGCCAGTTGTGTGGGGAAAAGTTGAGTCTCCAAGTTTATGAGATTTGTGTAAACAGGAATGGAAATGATAGATCAGCTAAAGATGGACAGAGGAACAGATTTCTGTGGCATCCTGATGCCCTCTCCCACCCCCATTTTCCACGACTGGAACTGTCTTAATATGTAAGAGCAATGGAGGGATTTCAGGATAAAATCCTGGCCCTGTTAAGTTCAGGGTGTTTTGTGATTAATCCAACTGGCTTCAGCTCAGTGACATTTTGCCAAGCTGTGCTTAGATTTGTCCAGTGGGGCTTCAATTTCAGGAGAACCCCTGATAGCCAACATCCCCAGGGAACACTGGGCTGTGTTAGGAAGCAAAGGGAAGCAGGCTCTGATCCCATAGATTGGTGTCTTCACCCAAGCAGTGCTCAGAGAGCCTGGAGTCTGGTTATTCTTTCTTTTGTTGCTTGCTTAGGTTTGCTCTTGCAGTCCTACAGAGTCCCTTTTGTCTCCAGTTCCCTGCACTGCAGGAAACAAAGGGAAGAGCTGCTGCTCTCACAGTTTGGAGTCTTTCCTCCACTGCAGCCTCAGTGTCAGGATCAGATAAAAGACAAAGGCAGAAGAATTTATGGGAGCATTATCAGCTACCTTTGAAAATAAATCAAAGGATGGGACTGTGGAAATGACGTTTGATGACATGGAATTTTGGGAAGGGAGTTTTTTCAAGCCCAGTTGTTTGAATCCTCCATGAAATTCCCTAATGCATTGTTGTGCCTCAGAAATTGGTGGTAATTTGATTCCACTTGCTCTTTTCCTCATCTCCTCAGATCCATTTCTTCCCTCTCAGTTCACTGCTCTGTTTCTAGGGCTCACTGGGATGTAACCAAGGCTCTAAGGCTGAACAAACAAAGCCTAAAATAGGACAGTGATTTTACAAAACCAAACACCCAAAGGCCATGTCAAGGCCCAGCTGGCTTCAACACACTGCAAACAGCTGGCTAATGACAGGAGCAGCACCCAGGAATCCACACTTGAAGTAGAAAGGCCCTGATTTCCTTAAGAACTTGCTCAGCTCTAGGTGTTGCTGGTGGCAGTAAGTTCTTCACATTGTTTGTGTCCAAGAACAGAATCCAGAGCTCCACCTTCAACCCCCTGTTCTTAGCAAAGACAAATGGGAGCCAGTGGGGCTCCAACAGAGAGTGAACAGCTCACGTTTGTGGATCAATTCACATGGGGAATCAGACAAGGATGAGCCATGGGCTCCCTTGACTGTTAAACAAAAGTCATTTACCCTGAGAGCTGCTATCTTCACCAGGCCAGCACCAGGGTCCTTTTAGGCTCACACTCAAGCAGCCCTACACTGACAGCCAGCCAGAGTCTGCCGGCTCTACGGGACATGAAATGTTCTCAGCTGGAGACATCAGCCTCTGGACCTGCCCCCCCAAATGCATCCCTGTTTCTTGGGGAGAGAAGCCATGCTAAACCTAAGCCATGCTGTGGGTTGTATTCTGGAAGGAATCTCTGCAGGAAGCTGGGAGGCCTGGCTGCCCATCAGCTGCACCTCAGCAGAGTTTGTTCAGGGGTATTTCCAGTGAGGATGCTCTGGAGGTTCTCCTCCAAGGAGCACAGCACCCTCTCCCCTCCCATAGCTGCCTCAGCAGGAATGCACAACAACAGCATTTACCCTTTGCTTGCTCCAGAGAAATTTCATTTACTGAATTCACCCTCCTTGTTTTGTTCATTAAATTGTCTTTTCTTATTTCCAGTGATGAGGCTGTTTGGATGGCACTCATGGATGTGTGCAGAGATTTGAAATGTACCCACTTCAAACCCTGCTCATGAGAAGAGTGGGTAGTTAGGCTCAGACACAGTATGAAAAATAATATGCCAGGCCCAAATGTCAAATATAATCATGGGTGATATTAACCTCCCCAGTGAAAGGAATACATCCCTTTATGAAATAACCTGGCTTTAATGTTCAAGATTGCTACAACAGATTAAAAGGCAGCCCCTGATAAGTTGCCTACACTAAAAGCATCATGGAAATTTTTACCTCACTTAAGTGATTCACACTATTAATACATAGAGTTTTCTAAGCTATAGTTTTATCAAAGTTGAGCAGTGTGAATAAGTGAGAGGTTTGTTCCATTTCTTTTCTGAATAAGAAAAGAAAACAGATGCATTTATGTCCAGTGAAGAAGTAAAATTGTTTCTGAGAAATAGAAGTTGACACTTGAGCAAAATTCATTCTGTGCTGGATAGAGGGAAAGGGAGAGAGAGCATGGCTGTTGTTCTGCCCTTTTTCTGAAGAAACCCCTAAACCTAGGTGACAGGATTTTAATATTCAGAAGCTGAACTGAAGCTGTGCTGGTGCTTACCCAGGCCAGGCTTCAAATCTGGTAGGTGATGGTGGTGGAGGAGGCACTTCAGAGCCCCACTTCTGCAAGTGTGGAATGTAAAATGTGGTCACCTGCAGGCTGTAAGAACTCCTTGCATGAGATAAGAACAAAACTGTCATCAAAACCCCAAACCAGACACACACTCATCCTTCTTCACACAGACAAAAGGGCAAAGGAAAGGAAAGCAGATGTAACAAATAATCAATAATCTTACTCTGGGTTTTGAAGCCAGCAAGTGCTAATTCCTAATGTAATGGTAACCAAGATGATGTGTGAATGCTTACAAGAGAGGTTAAGTGGTTCAGGGGGATGGAGATGCACCCACCCACACCTGCACACCATCACCCACAGCTTCCAAACCTTCTGAGATTTAGAAATATCAGACTTCCTTTCAATTACAGCCTCTCATAACCCATTTCAGCGGCAAGCCTGAGGCTGGCTCTAAGAGCTAAACCATCTTGTTTAATCTGCTTGTCAACCTTCCAGATTTAATGCTGCCAGAGCTGCACCTTCAGTCTACAAAAACATCAAGCAGCTGCTCCTGTTCCCTTAGAGGCTCTTTAATATCCAGGGCTGTTATCCCTTCAGAAGTGGTACAGTGTGAGCCCAGAAATCCCCTGCCAGTGCCTCTGCAATCTCAGAATGCAGCTGCCTCAAAGCACCTTTCCAAATGGACGTGGACAGTGAAGATATTACACCTCACCCACGGATTCGATGGCTCTTGTGAGGTGTTCACAGCGCTGTCAAGCCTGCATCCAGCCCCTCTCGGGAGAGGAGAGCCCAAAAGCACTTTCTCAGTGCCAAAATGAGAAGGAAAAGATGCAGCTCTCTGTGCCACTCTGTGTCAGGTTTCTCACTGCTTTGACAGGGCACCACTTGCCCAGATGGGTTTGAATCCGGCTGTGGAGCATCACTTTTGCAGCCACTCCTATTTCCAGTCCCCCATGGGACTTGAAAAACTGGGGACTCAAAGTGACAGAAGACAAAGTTTCTGGGAAAGAAATCCCAGTATCCATAGCTGTATATGCACAAGCAGGTGCTGCAGGTGCAGCCATGGAATGTTGGAAGGGACATTAAAGATCAATGAGGGGATGCATGGAGGGTTTGCTGGTTTTGTACTGAGAGGCAAAAGGGTTTCAGAAATTGTCTCCCTTCATCCCCCTGGCCAGGCTCCATCCAACAGCTCCCTGCCACATGTGATGGGGCTCATGCCACTGCTTGCAAGACTTCACTAGAGCTTTGGGGAGAGGGGCTGGCTCTGTCACAAACTCAGGAAAATATTTGTTACATCAGTGAGTCCCATTTCTCCTGACTGCATTAATGCCTCACCACTCCCAAAGAAATCTTTGTTACCCAAATCCCAGTGATCCCTCCCCTACTGAGAGCCCAACACACAGTGGCAGTGAGGAGGTTGCAGGGATAGAGCCACAGAGCTGCCCCAGCCTCTCTTCACAACTAATTCCACCCCAGGTAATGAGCTCTTCAGTCTTATATTCTATAGATTTAACCAGGAAAAGAAAAATCTTTGACCAGCTCCCAACAACTCCTCAGTCTGAATGAAAATTGTTGCCTTTTGGAAGTGTGAGTTATGGAGGAGAGGGACAAAGCAGTGCTGTGCATCCCCAACGTGCCTGGTGAGGGACCCACTCTTTAAAACTTGATTCTGAGACAAATAAAGGTCAAACCATTATGGGATTTGTAGCCACAACACTACATTTGTCTTTATTCCTCTGCTTTGCAGAAAGCTCTTGATATACCCAGAAAATAAGGGTCCCAGTGCACCAAAGTGATTTTGAGCAGTAATAGTCTGAAAAACCCTCATGAAACATTATCACTCATTAATATCACAGGACAGAAAAGGCTGGGCTGGGGGAAAGAGCTGGAACCTCTTTGGTTCTTCTTTCCCTGAACTGGATGAGTAAACCAGAAGCACTCAGGGTGAACCCACAGATGAGCAACAAAAAAAAAAATTCCTTTCTTTGTATTTAAGTGAAAAAACATAAAGGTCTGGCAGAGGCTGCTCCAAGCTGAAAAAGATTTACTCGTCTCCTCTCTCTGCCTGTAAATGCACCCAGCACTTTTCAAGCAGAATTTCACCATTTCAGTTTCTGCAGGAAAGGCCTTAAAGTGATCAAACAAACACGAGAGCTCTCAGCACCCTCTCTCCTTCTTGTCTGCAGCAAAAATCATATTTGCATTTTTTGTATAGACTGTTGTTGTTAAATTGAAATTCAGAGATGCAAAATTGGATCCTGCTGAGTTCTGATGACATTTTTTTTCTTGTATCTGAATTTTTGATGGTCAAAGGTATTGAGAAAGACTCACACTGACTTCAGCAATGAGAGCTGGACCCTGCATTGGCATGCTGGGAAAGGGGTGGGAAGAGCTGCCAGTTCAGCAGTTATCCCAGTTTTCAGCCTGGAAAATGAAAAAAAAACAATTTTCAGGTAAGTTTCTGCCTGTCATTTTGGGGTCCATCCCACTTTTTCATGCTTTTATTTTATAAAGACAGAACATGCTGAGGCTTAACATGTACTATATGGGAGCCACGTGTCAATACCATTAATAACCAGACATTACAAATTCAAAATGAGCCATATGGAGGCCTCCCCTTCTCTGTTTTTATTCTCTTTAAAAGTCCCTGGCATGTGTGCCCTGGGGACCACAAAACACAATAAAACATCTCCTGTAGCTAATTCATACTAACTGTCATCATTAGGCATTTAACAGGCAATGTCAAGACAATGTCTGTGCAGCTGGAAGTGTCTCCACTTGCTGTCTTTCTTAATCAAGAATTAACTCATCTTTCTTCTCACAAGAGAACATGAGCTTTCTCCTTTCCCTCTTTCCAGGCCATTTGTCATCAAGGATTAGTCCAGATTTATGGCACAGTTTTGCCAGGGCAGGCAGGGTTAGTGGGTTATTTTTCCTAAAGAACAGTGCTGGCAGGTCCCTACCCTCTCTCAGTTCTTTGGAAATGCTCACATTTCCCTGGTTTGTATTGGTGGAACTCGAGTGACCTGGTAAACGCAGCCCTCCAAGCTGTGCAAGCACAGAAAAGTGGGACAGAGTCTGCAGCAGTTATAGAAAAAATACAGGGATGACAGTTCCAACTTTCAAATTATTTACCAGAAAGTAGGTCTGCTCCTGGCTTTCTCAGGAATTATTTTCCCTCCCACAAACAAACATCCCTAGCCCACTCCTCAGAGCATTGATTAAACCAGCACTGGGTATTACATAAATAGGAATTATTGAATTAATGACAAGACTATAGTAAGGTGTAAAATTCCTCTACCAAGACAACCCATTAAAGAGAAGGATTCCATTTTTCATCCTAAAGATCTCATGGGAAGGGTCATGAATAGATTCATATTTGCTCCTTCCATTCTGAGCCAAGAAATACAGAAACACCTCCACATGGGAAGGCAGCACTTCTGCAGAAAGCAAACCAAACTTCTTCCTGGCTCAGCTCTAGAGAGCTGGGAAATACACTGATCAAACACCCAAAAGGCAGACAGCAGTTTGCACCTCCCTTTTGGTCTGTACAAAAGATAACAGATATTTTTTGTGGGTGGTTTGTATCTTTCACTTTTTAATTCTCAGGAGAGGAAGGAGTCCTCTTGCTCAGAGATAAAAAGGAATGTGCTGGAGTCATTTGGGAAGTGTGAAGAAGAGCAGGGTTCTCAGATCATGACAGTATTTTACTTTTGATCCAAAACATCTTAAGGAACAACATTAAACCCCTGTCTTGGGTCCATCCCTGCTATGGCTGGAGGGATCTTCCTATGGCTTTCCTTGACTTTTGGCAATTTATTCAAAAATAATTCAGAGTAAGTAAAACCTCAGGTAGCCTCAGGTTAGCACAGAGAAGAAATCCTAATGTAAGTGAAGGTGTGAACTCTGATGGTGTTTCCTGCTCCCCTCCTACCTCTGGGAAACTGAGGGCAAACCATCTCCTGACCTTAGGATGTCCAGGAGAGGGATTTGACCCTTCTCCAGCACCATCCCAGTGAGCTTGTAAAACACATAAAAGCAATGATGTTGATCCTCCAAAGTCAGTGATTTTATCAGTCCTCTCACTTAAGAAATGATCGATTTTCTCATATTACCAGGATAAAACCTAGCCTGTAATATGTAGGTCATGAACTCATCTTTCTCCACCTTCCTTGTCTCTGGGCACAGTACAACCAGAATTAATGGCAATAATAATAAACTCCTTTGGAGTTTAATGATTATTCATTAGCAGGAGTACATCAGTTCTGCAGTCTCCTCTCCCCTCGGATGCCTGACACTCTGGGATGCTCTGCTTACATTCGAGAGAAACAATCAATGAGCACCGTGCAGTCCTGGCTTTTGGGGCTGTTAGTGTCTCCATTACTGTTAGGCACAGTCCCCTTGGCTTCAGCTGAATCTGTGTGCCAAAAGAAAAGCCCACACAATCAAACAAATCCTTAAAGGTAAGGACATCACCAGACTGCATCTCCTGGAGCAGCGATGTCCTGGGACAGCAGAAATGCGCTGGTGACAAGAGGGGCATGTCCCTCACCACCTTCATCTTCCAGCACACACACGAAGCTGAGAAGCCATGTCCCTACCCTAAAACCTTCCCAGGACCCTGGGAGATCAGACTGGGGCAAGAACAGGGCTGAGAAGTCACCACACCACTGCAAGGTCCATCCTCCACCATCCAGCGACTTGGGCAAGGACCAGAGTGAGGGCTGAGACCTCAGGAGGTGGGGAGAAGAGCTCCAACAACTTCAGCAGGACTAATATTTCACTGGGAGGGACTTGAACAGCCTGTGGCCCTGTGACTCAAGTGTTTCATCAAGGCCTGAAGCTCATCCTCTGAGCAGAACATCTCACCTGATTCCAAAGCTTTCCTGGCATTTCCATTGGGCTGCACACCAAGGCAGGGAGAGCATCCTGCTGTTGGAGGGCTCCAAGCTCTCTCTCTTCTCTCTTTTTGGCCTCTGAACATAATTCATCCAAGCTTTTATGAGGCAATTCACATCCAGATTTTATTAGAAGTGGAAGGCCCTTTTATTTCCTCAGTGTATTCAGCACACAGAACTGGAGCTCTGGTTAATTTTATTTCTGTGCTTTCTCTGTTTTAATAATTATCTCCCCAGTTCCATTCAGCTCTGAAAAGGTGGGGGAGATGGAGAGATATGAGTTGGAATAATGTAATCATGAACTGCAGACAGAGAAATACTGGTTAAAGTGAAGTGTAATGAATATATGACTGAGGCAGAGGCATAAAAGACTGCTTAAAGAATAAAATCTGATGTATTTTCACACCTACCAGGCATTAGAATGCACTCTCAAAATAAAACCAACCAAACAAAAAAACAGATATAATTTCAGATTATTTGAAGAAGAAAATAGAATTATATAAAAACTTTTATTAAAAATAGTCCAGAAGTGCAGAAACAACACACACATATAGCTCTGGGACCACGCTCTATGTGAGTTGTTTTGTTTTTACTGGCTTTTTGAAACCAAACAAGACAAAGACTTACCAGAACAACAACAAAAATCATCCTGTGACACAGAGAATTTGTGTGTGGGTGACAGTAGGAAACGACACACAACTCCAAACTCATACAGGCCAAGGCTTGTCCTTCTGGTATTTCTTTCATCCCCCAGCTGAGATCTCCCTGTTCCTGCAGCTGCCTGGTGGGGGATATCAAACCAAAGACATTTCCATCACCCACTGCACCACTCCTCTGTGCAGAAGATTTTTCCAAGTGCATCCAACCAGACTGGAACACCAGGCAGACTCAGCAGTGGCTGTCTGGGGCTCATGTAAAGGCAGCCAGGCTTTGTAAGCCTCGATTAAAACCCAGGGAGAGATTCAGCTCCATTATAACATCATTCCTTTATCTGATACTCACAGTTTGTATGTCATTAAGTGAATGTGTTTTGGTTTCTGGGGGATGCACACGGTGCAGGCATTGAGAGACTCGGCACTGTTTCCTACAGATCATGTAATGGGAAAATTAAAATCTGCCTGTACTGAACATGGAATCCCCCTGGCAGAGTCAAGGAAATTAATTTTAAATAAATAGGGTTAAACACCAAAGAATCTCCATCTTGTTTGGGCTAGTTTTTTCCACAAGAAATCATGTTGCCAGCAGCATTTTTACAACTGGATTTATTTATTTTTTTTAAAAACACTGGCACAGGCTGTCCAGAGAAGCTGTTGTTACACCATGCCTGCAATCAATCACAGGCAGGTTGGATGGGGCTTAAACAACCTGATCTAGTTGATGATGTCCCTGTTCATTCCAGGGGGTTGAAATTGGAAGACCTTTAGTGGTCCCAGCTCAAACAATTCTATGATTTTTATGAAATTTCAGAAGCCTCATGTTGGCCCAGCTGACAATGTAAAGGTTGATACAGAGCAGAAAGGTTCCTGTCTTTCCCTGTGTATTGCTGCCAGTGAGTAACACACAGCTTGCAGCTGGTTCCTGAGGAAACAGCAGAGGTGCAGCCAGATACTGAGGGTGTGGCAGGGCCCCAGTGCAGTGTTTTGGGGTGCTGGGGCCCAAGGGCCCTTAGAGAGGCCCAGAGCCCTTTGAGGTCCTTGCTCCTCCTGGAGAGAGTCCTGGATGTTCCCTTCCTGTCCTGCATTTGCAAAGATTGACAAGCACCATTCCTCCTGCTTTTGAACCAAATGCAAAACCTCCTTGGAGACCTCCCCTGAGTTGTGACCCTCGTTTCCACTGTCCACACCCTCCTGCACCCACCTCACCCAGAAACTGAGCTGGAACATTTTTAACAAGATGCTGCAGATTCAGCACAGTAATTAATCTCAACAGCAAGTGCTGTCCACTTTTTCCTGGTAATTCATTTAAAGAGGGAAGTTAATTCTATTCAATGGAGCTGCCTTTCACCGCTTAGAGAGACATACAGGCTTTGAACATCCCCGAGTGAAGTGGTTCTGGCACAAACCTTCCTCCTCCTCCTCTATCTGCCCTGACCCCTACATCCCCTAGGGAATGCCACATGCCAGGGCTGTGTGATCCTCCCTCTCGAGGCTGATTAGCCAGAGCTGGAGAGTTCAGGGAGGTGAGAGCATCGGCATCCTCGCGCTGACGTTTGATCGCCAGCGGCTGCCAGTGCTCCCAATTAGCCCGCAAATGCTGCCAGCGGCTCACAAATACTTTAAAAAATGAAGTTTGACGAAAAGCCGCCTGCATTGCCTTTCTTCAACCCTCCCTGCCATATCAAAGCCTTTGAGAGTATCTGAGGACAACTTTTATAGCTGAGAAGGGCCCATTTGAGCGCCCTCTCATTAGTGCTGTGGCTGTGCTGCGCACTGAGCCACAGAGCATCCATCAGCCCACTCACCAGGAGCACTCCTGAACACCAGCAAGCGTGCTAGGCTGGGGAGTTACCTCTGAGGGAGCCACCAAAGGGCTTTTCAAGCAGAAAGGTCACCCAGCTCATTTGCTTCTAGGGGAGCTGATTAGAGCGGGAGCGTTTTGGGAGCCGCGGCACCCCGCAGCCAGTCCATTCCCTGGCTCTCTTTTCTCCCTCTGCTCACAGTAATGATCTGCAGCTCATCAGAGGGGGCTCAGCGGGGGAGGACAGCAGCAGCACTTATTTTAATAAATAAGATTGGTGAGCTGGCTTTGCAGGCTGCAGCTTGGTGATGGATGTGATGAATTTCGGAAGGGAAGATGGAGAGAGGCACAGGTTGCCCAGAGAAGCTGTGGCTGCCCCAGCCCTGGAAGTGTTCAAGGCCAGGCTGGACAGGGCTTGGAGCCACCTGGGATAGTGGAAGGTGCCCACAGCAGGGGGATGGCACTGGATGAGCTTTAAGGTTCTGCAGGGTAAGGCTGGCTGTGTCTCCTTGATCTTCTCCTTGATAAGTTAACATTAAAAACATCACTGGGGGCATTTCCCTGAGCAGTGATTCCAGCCTAAGGCCTGTGGTGGGAAGGCCCCATCTTTCTGGCAGGGCTGGTGTATTTCAGGGTGTGTTTCTGCACTGAGGAGGTTTTGGGGCAGTTCTGCTCAGTTTCAGTGTGTTTTTCAGGACTGGATGCACTCTTGGCTCTAAGTGACAGTAGCAGACCTGCTCCAGCTGCTGCTCAGGTCTAGGTCCCTACGAAGGAGAAATTATCAACAGTGTGTTTGCACATTAGTTAGGAAAAGCATTTGCATTGGGAAAAGAGAAGGAATGTCTTCAGTTGTTACTGCTGCAATTTGACAAGACTGTTAGAGACATCTGATGAAAATAGTGCCAGAAACATTGGCATGCCTATCTCCTTCCAAAACTAAAATGCATCACGGAATTAACCCTTCTTTAATGGAAAAGCTCAAAAAAGGCTGAAGGTGGAAGAAAATTCTGATAATAACTCATTTCTTTTTTTCTTTTTCCCTTTCAAAACAGCTCCTTGTTTCTCCAATACAATTATTTTGCATTATTATTTCTCATGTAACTATGAGGAAATTAAATATTTGAAAACACAACACAACATATAAATTAAACCAAATCTTTTGATTAATGCAAACCCAATGGTATTTCTTTTCCTCAATAATTTAAAAATGAAGTTGAGAAAACCAATTTCTTGTCTGAGAAGCCTCTGTAAAAGGGAATGTTTGGTATTTTGCAGCACTTCTGTTAAGTGCTGGACTGGTGTCAGCATCTCATTCTTTTAATGCTTAGAACAATTTTAACCCACCCACACTCCAGCTCTGAATTATTTAGGAGAAGATGTATCTTTCTAGACCTTCTCTATAGTCCCTCAGCAAAGTGTCTGGTTGTACTTGGCATTTCTTGTCTAGGACAATAATGCTGTATTTAAATAATGGTGATTGTGTCCAAAACATGTATGTCTTTGAAGCAAAGTTGGGCCATATTTTGTCCTCCATCCCTCACTCTTATGTCAAAAAAATGTAAGGGATTTCTCCTGTATGGAAATAATCTCAAAATGAAAATTAATGTAACTTCCGTGGGTGACCCCTTCTCTTCTTCAGCAGGCTTTTGTTAGGGAAGACAACTCTTCTATATGGCTACATTAAAATAGACAGGAAAAAATCAACTTATCTTTTTCTGAGTGTTTTAAGGTGTCATTTTAATGAGTCTGCCTTTCTGTTACTGCTGAAAATAAAACATTCAATGTGAGAAAAGAGTAAATATTGTCCCACAGGCAGAACGAGGCAACCAGAGGCAGAGAGAGAGAAGCCACATTGGGTGACAGACTGTGTGCAGCTGGATTCCCTATCCCAAAGCCAACATTTCTGCAGTGTGGAACAGGGCTACCTTCCTGACCCATTCTTGGACTCAAGTGGAGCCCTGAAGCCTTTGAGCACATCATCAGAGTCACGGAGGTGATTCCATGCACCCACAGTGAGGTTTGCACACAGACTGGATGTGAAGGAACTTATAGAGTGCAAAAACTGAGCCAAGTTATGCCAGATTCCTGCTCAGTTAATGCAGGCAGAGGTTTGGCAGTGTTTGAGCTGTGTCTAGCCCATGGTTCACTTGAGTAGGCTCCTTGGGGGAAATCTACTGAGCAGCAGCTGCTCAGCTCATCTTTCCTGGGAAGGCTGCTCAGGGACACACACAGGAATGGCAGGAGGAGACACCAAATCCCCCACACCTCAGAGACATTCTGTCTTAAACTTCTGCCTCAGGGCTTTCTGCACATTCTGAATCTTCTCTGTGATCACGGTGTCACTGAGGTGATCCCCAAACTTCTGCTTCAGCAGCACCCTGATGATTTTGATGCAGCGTTCGTCCATCATTGGCTTCGCCTCCCGGAAAGTGTTGCCCCTGCGCCCCGTGATGGAGTGGCTCTGGATGTAGTCAGAGGTGAAGAGTTTGTAGAGCAGAGTCTTGCAGGCTGTGCTGATTTTCTGGTCAAACCTGATGGTCTCTTTGAGCTGCTCCTTGGTGTAACCATTGAAGAGCTCCACCACCTCACACGGCTGTCGGTGGGGCTCCTCCTGGAAGGACAGGGATTCCAGCCTCTGCACCTTCTTCTTCAGAGAGAGGACATCCTGTTGGAGGTCCAACACCATCCTCTCCAGCTGCTCTATCTTCTCTGCCCTGAAAAATTAAATTTGCTTGTGTAAAAGCAAGAAGATACCATGTCCTCGCTATGGATGTTGCTCCTCCACCCAAGCAGTGATTAGACACCTTTTTCAAGCAGGGCAGGACAACTTCTCTGACAGAGTATCAGCCCTTCCAGCTATTCCTGGGTGAGGAATAAGGCAGAAGAGCACTTTTCAGTGCTCAGGAATGTTCAGTTTAACCCTCAACTCCCTCTTGACATGCATGCATGGAGACTTTGACACTCAATTTTCTTCTCAGTTGTAAGGAAAGACATAAAGCCTGTCTTGCAAGTCCCAGGACACACATATTTGTGGTATTAAACAACAGACTTGTGGGAAATGACAGTACAAGAACCATAACTTGAATTTTTTTGACACACATTTCTTTGGGAGAAAACAGTCCCTAGCATCACTTTATCACTGGATACTGGTCATCAAAGTAATGAACAATAAAACAAGGAACACACAACCATGTTTTGATTGTTATAGGCAAGAGCTTTGCAGTTTCTGCACTATTTTAAAACCTTCTTGCTTCTCTAAATCCGAGCCCTACCATCAGTAACACCTGGCTCGATTGTAAAGACACTCAGCAACTTTGGAGTTTAAAACTGCCCCACTTTGCCACCCATCTGTGATCTCACTGCTCAGTCTTGTAGTGAGGAGGAAAACACAGTTAGGAACAAGAGCCCTCTTCTGCTAATTACCTTTCCATCTCAACAGGACCAAAATTTCTGTGAACCCTCTCAAAGCCATCGGTCTCTTGCAAAGCATCAATCTTTCGCTCTTCACGGCTGGAAGAAACAAGCAAGTTAAACAGCACTGCCACAAACAGCTTTGTGCTAATGTTCATATTCATTCCTGAGGAGAATTATCTGGAATTATCAAAGCAAAGTCAATTCTGGTTTAATTTGCAACAAGAATAAAATAGATTAAGAGGGAAGATGAAGGGTTCTTCATGTGGACAAATTCCTGCTCATCTCCCTGGCACACAGATATGGGGGACCTCCCACTGACTCACCATGGAATCAGAACTTCAGAGCACAGGCTCATTTCTCTGCTGTATGTGTCCACACAAACTCATGTTATCTTCTGAGCTTTGGGTTTAATCTCTATGAGCATCTACTCAAAGCAAACACTGCCAGAGAATGGAGACAGAGTGGACAGAAATCGATATGTGTGGTGTCCTTGCTGTGCTTTCAGGTGTTACCTTTTCAGACAGATCTGCTGCTGGCATGGGGACAAGATGCCATCTGACTTCCTCTTCATTGGAAAGGCAACATAATCTGCAGCAGGGGAGAGAGACAAGCTGAAGAATCAGCTGTTGGAAAGGTCCTGAATCCCTCTGTCTCCAGAACAGATTATCTAAGCACCCCAGCTAGATTGCATGGCAACACATTATTTCATTTGCATAAACAGTGATCCAAGCAGGCTCTCCAGGACTGATCAATGGGGATTTGTTATCTGAAAAAGGTGGCATCTCAAGGGCTTATGTTCTCACTGCAAAAGATCTGGTGGGGGCAAGGCAAGCAGAGCCAATGTGTTTCTGGATGCTGCTGTTAGTCACCAGGTAAATAAGACACCAGCATATTTTCATAAGTACATTTAATGGGTGTAGTAGTGGGTGGAAAAATAGGGAAATAGGCAAATCTGAGATGGTTTGACTAATGGAGACACAGGGCTTTTGGGAATTTCAATTATTCAGGCAGGCATTCATTCATTCAGACTGTCTTTTGGCTTGGGGAAGGGAACTGCTAGCCCAGGAGACAGAGCTGGTGCCTGACAGAGCAGAGACCATATACTACATACAGGCATCACCCCTAAGACAGCCCTCCTGGAGGAGATCTCCTAGGTGGAAAGGACCAGAAAATGCCATCTCTAACCTCTGTAGCCCTGAGACAAAGCCCATACAGCCCCAGAGCAAAGCAGAGGTTTTTCTGGCTGCTCTGCAAGTCCCCATCCCACCCTGACACTCAGGACCAGGCAGCAGAGACAGAACCCGAGCTTACCTCTGGCACCCAGACCAGCCCTGTCCTCTTCAGTCTGGGAAGCTCCTTGCCCTGGCAGGGCCATGGTGATGAAGGTGGATGGAGGTGTGAAGGCACTGGCTGGCTGGGAGGGAGTTGCCAGCAAGCGAGGGCTTCCTGCCACACTTCCCAGGACACGTCTGTCCTTGAGGACGGAGGAGCTGCTGGCATCATGAGGCAGGCTGGCCTCAGCCACCCTCAGCAGTGGCTTTGCAGGATAAGTCTTGTCACTGGGGTATTTCCTGGATGCATTCCCTGGGGTCCATTTTGGAAAGGTTTTCCTGGATTTTTTTGGTGGGGATGGCATCATGTTGTGGACAGCTGGTTCCTCTTCTGAAACGAAGGGAGATACTCATGATGTGCAGTGGGGCAGCAAGGTTGTGTATCTTCCACTCCCACCCAATGCTTTATACACCAATTGCAGTGATGTGAAATTTATGATGGGACTACAACATGCTCAGCATCCTCCCACCCAAAAAGCCCCGTGGAGATAGAAAGTTGCAGTGCTCAAAAGCCCTTACTCACTTAACTTCTCCAGGAGCTGCCGATCTTCCAGCAGCTTCTTCTCCAAAATATCTTTATGCTCTGTGGGAAGAGAAGATCTTTCAGCACTAAACTCCTTCTTGGAAGGTTGCCCCTGAGCAGCCCCAAATTGCAAACCCAGGCCAGGGGTGTGTCACTTACCACTTATGCCTTCCACCACACCCCAGTACAGCCCACTGAAGCCGGGGCAGCGGGCCAGGACCTGCTCCCCCACCGTGTAGAGGTGGAAGGGCTTGCGGGGCTCCTTGATGTTCTCCATGTTGATGACCCGGCTGCCGTCGGGCCAGCTGATGAGCACGTAGAGCTTGGCTGACATCAGGGCTGCCCACCTGGAGCAGAGGGAACTGTATGGGAATGTCACCTCAGGGGTTTGGGCTCTCCAGTGGTTGGGAGTGTCCACAAGCGGTGCTTTACCTGGGGCAGCACAACCTGAAGATATAAAATACTTGGCCCTGCATTTCCTCTACCAGTTATTTCTCTGTTCCCATTCCCACCCTTCTGAGCTTGCCTCATCCTAAAGCCCTTCGCTAGGAGGCTGCCTTGGGTCTGACTGAGCACAGCCCCACATGCCTTCAGTGCATCCAAGCATCCTTGGCAGTGATGGCCATGCCAGGTCTCACCTGGGATCAGGTAGGGCCAGCCCTCACAGCAGACACTTTGAGCAGATGCTGAACAAGCCACTGAGCAGACACAGGCTGGTTCCTCTGCCCCTGTGAACCAGCACAGCTCAAATCACTTCAGTGGATCTACAGCAGCTTGCTCCAGCGCAGGGCTGTCTCTGTGATATCAAGGCAGTGCAGAGAAGAGACTCAAAAAGACCCAGAGGTATTCCAGGAAATGATCATTCCTTTGCCTGCACAATTATTTTCTCCAGTAAACATCAAAATGTTCTGATAAGGAGAACAGAAAATTGCCTTCATTTCCCATGGGGAAACTGAGGCACAGACCAGTGATAGGTATGTGTAAGGCAGTAAAGCAACAAAGCTGCAAGGAGCTGTATCCTAAGTCCTGACCCACTGCTTTGCCCACTGAGATGTCTTTCTGCTCCTGGAGCTGTGGACTTCAATCACTGGAGAAACTGGAGAGCCAGGCTGGTGGTGATTTCCAAAACCTCCTGTGCCAGAGGAGCAGCTGAGGAGCTGAGGGCTGCTGAGCTCAGGAGGGGTTTCTTTCCAGCTCCTAAGGGCCCTGGCAGAGCATCACCCCAGTCCTGCCTGCTCTGCTCAGCAGCAGGATTTGGCAGAAGGGTTCTGGGAACAGGGCTGAGCCCATGTGCTGGACACCAGGTGGAGAATGAAGTGAATGACACGGTGTCCAAAGAAGATGGGAGGGAGCTGGGGCAGGCAAAGGAGAGCTGGACCAGAGACAAGGTGACAGGAAAGGCAGCTAGGACCCGATTTATTTCAGTTTCTTGTTTTGTCTCCACACCCCCAATAAAGTCCTGCTTGGATTTGATTCCTCTCACTTGGAAGATTCAAGTTCACCCTGGAAAACCTTGTCCTTTCCCACCTCCACCACCATCAGCTGCAGCAAAGCTCCTTGCAGGAGCCGTAACTCTCCCCAAACCTGCTGCTCTGCCCTGCTGGCAGTCTCACACCTGGTTTTCTCCAACCCTTTTCTCCTCACTGATACACACCCTGGCATTGATTTTATCAGGAAGCACCACATACAAATTATCTGTGTGCTCCCCACATCCCCTTCCCTGCAGCAGGCAGCTGCCCCAGCCCTCTCAAAAACACAGGGAAGGCTACAGAGCACAAAATGGGATAAATGCATAGCTGAGCCCTCTCCCTCTCAGAAACAGAGCTCTGCATTCCAAACAGCAAACAACCCCAGCCCAAACAGCTCTCTGGAGGGGTTTTCCTTTAACATTTAAGGAAAACACACTGATCTTCCTTCCCCAAACCAGTTGTTCATTTACCCTTATGAACACAACAAAACTACATGAACACACAAACAGAGAGAGAGAAAAAAAGAGATCACAATCCTGATAGCAACAGAGCTGCTCCTTGCCTGGTTAGCACTGCTCCAGGTGTTGAGTCTTGCAAGATGTCTCCTGTCTCTCCAGGTCTCTGCTGCCTGTTCCAGGAGAGGAGGCAACCGGACACTTCCTTGCCTTGGGCTTGTCCCTTCACCACAGTTCCTTGTCAGGTCTCCTTTGTCTGGCTTGAAAAGCTCCCACCTGCTGTCCCCACTGCAAAGAAAAAAAAGAGCTTTTGCTTTCTTTTTTCCTGGTTGTTTTGTTTCAGCATTATTATTCCTGTTATTTTCCCATATACATATATTATTTTTTTCCTTAGCTTGTTTCAGGTCTGTTTCTTACAGGGAGAGAGAGCAGAAGAGAAGAGAAAAAGCCTTGGGTTTTTTGGAGCATGAATAAACCTTGCATTTCCATGAGTTATTCATGAATAATTCATGAAAATGCATGATTAATTCAGGTTCATGAATTATTCAGGAATAATTCTCGAACATTCCTGGTTAATTCATGCTCACACAGCGAGTGAGTCAGGCTCTAGGGCTTGGAGAATTCCTTTCTCCCTGAGACAGGAGAAGAGAGGCTTAGAGAAACTGCATTGTGCACTTGCTGTTTACTGCCTCTGTGAAGAGAACATATTTTGGGCCCTTTTTGAAAAAAGGACTTGAAGAAAATTGAAATGCCTGCAGCCTCCTGCCCACGGAGGAATAACACAGCACCAAAAGAAAGAGAAAAAAAAACCAAAACAGAGAGAAAGAAATTGGAATTGCTCACAGAGCAAAGCCTGGCAGCAAGTTTTATCCCCTTTCAAAGCATCTTTCTCCCCCCACCTCCAGATTTCTCCCTGGTTAAGATACATCTCACTGCTTCAATTTTTACCTGCTGTGCAAAAAAAAAAAAGAGGACCATCCACATGGGTTTCTCCTTGAGGAGTCAAAGGGAATTCCCATGTCACATGGCCCTCTGTCCCTCTGTGTATGTGTAGTCTTCTCCCAGGTAACAACCAACAGGAAAAGAGGAAACTGCCTCAATTTGTACCAGTGGAGGATTAGATGGGATTTTGGGAAAATTTCTTCACCAAAAGGGTTGTCCAGCACTGGCACAGGCTGTCCAGGGCACTGGAATTACCATCTCGGGAGGGATTTAAAAGAAGTGGGGATGTGGCAGCTGGAGACATGGTTTACTGGTGAGCTTGGCAGTGCTGGGGGAATGGTTAGACTCCATAAACCTAGAGAGCTTTTCCAAGCCAAAAGATTCTTGCAAAGGTCCTTGACTCAATGTCCCAGCCAGGGTGAGCACTGATCTTGGCACTGGGCTCAGCAGGTCAGGCCTGGTGCTCACACCAGTGCAGACATCAAGCTGGCCATGCACAGCTCTGTGTTTCTGCCAAAAATATCACTGCTGCAGCACCTGGGGTTCCCTAATGCTGGGCTTTTTATCCCTACTGCATGGAGGACCACATGGCATGGCAAAGGATGGATCCCCTGTGGCATTCAGCCTGCCATGAGCCAGGCAGGACACCAGCAGGGGAAGGTGCAGAGGGCTGTCTGCACAACCCAACCAGCCATCCTACCCCAGTCACTGGGTGAGATGGAAAAACAGATAGGGAGAAATTCCAAAACAGCACTGTCTGGTTTATCTTAGCCAAAAACAGCACTGGAGGTTGTTGGGAGAAAGGGAGAATTCAGATGTTCAGTGACACATTAGAAAAGGACCTTGATCAGATTCACAGAGTAAGAAAAATTCTGTATCCCTGATTTGCAATATTTATAGCTAAAAATGCACCTGTCATCCCAGGTAAAAGCAGATGTTGAATAGAGAGCTTGTTGGGATTAGGTAACAAGCAGATATGAATAGAAAAGCAGCAGTATGTGACTTCTGTGGAGTTCTGAATGATGTTGCTCAAGACTGAGAGCTGCATAGTAATAAGAAACGGAAAAGCAATGACAAGGAGAAAAATAATAGAGATACACAACAATGGAGATGAGATTGGATTCTAGTTAGGGGCAGGACTTGGCTCCAATAAAATCTGCCTGGGAAGACAGCTGTCTTAAACTAGCATTGTTTGCTTTCCATTGAAGAACAACAATATCCAAAACATAACAGATGAATATTCCTGGGGTAGAGGTTGGTAATTCAACTGAAAACTGCAGGAGAGGAAGAATTGCAGGAACCACAGGAGGAAGACAAATTGTAGTCTCATCAAACAACAGAAAAGTCAAGTGCCTGTGTATAAATTTACAGTGTTTGTGTTGAATTATTCCATGAAAATGCAAGTCTGAAGTGAACCTCAGGTGTTTGACTTCATGAAAATTAGCAAGCCCTGATTAGATTTCCCTCCCAGTTGGTAAATATGAAATCCCTGGGCAGATGGCTCAGTTCTGGGTGTAGGTAGAGTTACTGTATTCAGGAACCTGTCCTCTGCATCTCCCATTTTTTTGAACACAAGTCCCACACTGCGGCCCCCGGTGGCACCACGTCACCCTCTCTGAGATTTAGATTTCAGCCACAGCTGAAGAGAACAAAGGTTCTTTTGTGATCTTACCCAGAGACTCACCCGGGGAACAGATTCAGCAGCTGTTTGAGCACTGTCTGCGTCTTTATCCGAACAATCTTAATTATGTTTGAAGGGATTTAAAGTGCAAACACAGGTGGTTTTAATCCCCTTTTTCACTTAACCTTGGCAATGTAGCTCTTCTTTTGGCTTGGTCCAGCAGCCCAGTCATAGAATTCTAGAATGGTTTGGGCTAGAAAGGAACTCAATGACCATCTCATTCCAACCGCCCGCTTTCTATTATCCCAGGTTGCTCCAAGCCTGCCCAACTGGCCTGGAACACCTCCAGGGATGGAGTAGCCTTACAACCCTCACAAAGAATTTCTTCCCAATAGCCATCTAAACCTGCCCTCTTGCAGGCTGAACCCATTCCCCTTGTTCTGTCACTCCAGACCCTTGTCCAAAGCTCCTTTCCAGGTCTCCTTGAGCACCTTTAGGCATTGGAATGAGCTCAAACATCTCCCTGGAGCTTTCTCTTCTCCAAGCCAAACAGTCCCAGCTCTCTCTGCCTGCCTCCAGAGCAGAGCTGCTCCAGCCCCTTGAGCATCTTCATGGCCTCCTCTGGACTGCCTCCAGCAGCTCCACATCCTTCACCATTTCCAGAAAGCAGCCAGAATTCAATAACTGTGAAACAAGAGCTATATGGTTCATTAATTTTTACCAACATAATGAAATGACACAGGAACCCTCAATCCTTGTGCTTCCCTGAGACCAGCTCTGCATCCCTTCCATGCTGCTGGGAGAAGGAGAAGGCATCACCAGGAGGGATCAGCACTGCCAGGGCAAGTGATGGACAGAGAGCCTGTCCCTTGTAACCAGCCCTGTCTGGAGTGGCTGATGGAGTCATTAGGATGGATCTGGCGGACAGTTTCTCATTCCATGAGGACAAACTCTGGAGCATAAGGCACTGTCTGTACCCGAGAGCGTCCACCCGGTGGAATTCTGCATTTTTAATGAAACAAGTACAAGTCCCACCTCTGCCTGCATTCCAGGGAACAGTGAAATACGATCTGCACTAATGAGGTTAGAGTTAACTGCTTTTTAATTAATGTCTCTTTTCTAACAGGCCAGGAAGAAGCTCAGTTACACAGACATGGGGAGCAAAGCCACCATGAGGGGCAGCAAGTCCTACCTACCACACTTGTTAAATGCCTTCCTGGGTTTGAGCTCTTCCCTGTTATTCCTCATGTGACAGAAACAAGAAAAAAATGAGAAAATCAGAGCCTAAATGCACCGGGCACAGCTTTGCAATGGGCTCTGCAGAGAGTTTCCCATTTCCCTAATGCCAGTTCTTATTCCTCGTCTATAATTGCCCTGAATTAAGTAATACATTTTTTAGATACCAAGGTATTTTATTTCTCTTCAGAAAAAGAAGAATCCCCTTTGTAACCCCATCCCAAATCCCCTTTCTTTTCACCATAGCAGTTTCCAACCATTTTGCAAACCCTTTTATTTTCCAAGCTCTCTGTATTTATCAAACATTTGTGATTTACATCTGTTTCCCTATCTGCTTGGCTGGCTGATATATTGGGGTTCCTTTGTGAGCTTGGCAGTAAGACAGCAGCAGCACAGTGAGTGAAAAAAAAAAAAAGGGGGTGAAAAGATCAACCAAAAAAAGGGAAGGAATTTTAATTGAGGGAGGGCAGCAATACATTATGGCTTTTTAATATCCCAAATCCTTTTTCTGATTCTCTCAAGTATTTAGCATTAGCCTCTTTTTAGTATTCAAGGGGACGTGAAGGGGACTAGCAGGAATTAACCAAACTAAGGAGGTACCAGAAATCAAATAGATCATTCCCATGAGACAGAAAGGGAAGAAAGTATTTAACATTGTAATTACAGCTGAAGGTACCTGGGAAATATCAACCTGCTTAACTTTAGGTATCTGAGCAGCTCCTGAAAAAGTGGCAGGACTGACCACATTTTTTTCAATAAAGCACAAGCTTTAGTGTCACAAAATCACGGCCAAAAAGCAGAAAAAAACCATAATGTGTCACTTAGTAACAATCCCCGCTGCAAGGGATCCCAGCACATCGTCTCACAACAGGAGGAAATAACCCAGCACAAAAGGGCTGATGTGGAAAATTCATCTCATCACATCACCAGGGGCTTGCCACCCTTTTCCACACCATTCCTGGATGGAAAAGTGCTGCAGGGACGTGAGGTCCGTGCTTGGGGGCAGCAAATCTGAGTGTTGAGCTGGCAGGGTGCCTCCAGCTGCTCCTGCTTCTCCTCTGAGACAGCCACGAGTACCTGAGAGCAGCCCCAGCACCGAGAGAACGTCTTGTTTCCTGTTACTCGAGCAGCACAGCTCTGATTCCAGATTCTCCCCCGCTGCTAATTAATGAAATAAAATCAGGAGCACGTTAGCAGTTGCAGAAGGGACTCTCTGGTTGGCACACGCTGCTGCCAGCCCCTGCCATGGCATCCCTGCACAACAGAGCTCTTCTTCCTCAGCATTTCAGGGCTGGTGTTCCCCCTCACAATTTTTTCTCTTTCTGGAAGAAGGCATCAAAAGGAAGTTATTTGCATTAGGAGGGAATGTGTTTTGGGCTGATTTTGGACAAGAAGCCTGGTGGGACCTCACCTCTCTCCCTGATGCCTTGGGCTGCCACACTCTAAATGAGAGTTTCTGCAGCAGAGCCTGATCCTCTGCCAAAAGCATGAAACCCTCTGATTCCACCTCATGTGGCCACTGCACTAATTATTTCTCACAGGGCCTTTGATGCTGCTGAATAGCTCATTAATTTCCCTCTAAGCTGTCAGAGCTTTGGCTGAGGGCACAGAGGCCTTGCAGGCCCGGGTGTCTCCTGCAAGGCCACCTCGGTGCCACCACACAGGCAGCACGTGGCAGGATGGTCTCATCCAGGACAGGGATGCAAAGAGAATGGAAAGCTCTGTCAAGCATGCTGTAAAATCAGGCAGAGAAATTGTCCTTGACCAGCTGTCTCTCTCCAGGCCCTGCTTCCAGGGCTGGCACAGGCAAATGGGCTCTTTTGTGAATAGATTTGTCAAAACCCACGGGAGCAATTCCCATCCCAGCCCTGCCTACTCAAAGTGGCATCATTTTGGTACCTGACTACTTCAAAGGTGAAAGCAAATTCTCTCTAATTTGCTAAACTGACAAATTTACTCCTCTCAGAAGACAATCTCATTTCCATCTTCTACCTCTTTAGCTTTGTACACTCAGTCCATAAAAAGATTTTTCATTAATTTCTTCTCCAGGAAAGAAGAAATTGATCTTTTAATTGTGGCACTTTAAATTGGCGTGTTGACTACAAAAATCCACTGCTCATCACATTGAAGGCTAATCCAATCATGCCAATTACTCCAGTAATGGAGATCTTTACAAGATGGGTGGAAGGGCAGGATCAAAATTGGGAAGACAGCATGGCTTTAAATTAAGATATCTGCTGTGCATGGTGAGATAAAACATGACCCATTCAGCATCCTGTTGTTTTGACTTTCCACTCTTATCTCCTGCCAGCTTTTACCTGCCCAGAGCCAATTGTTTTGCTGACAGTCACCAAGCCCATGTGCCATTTGCTGAGCATCACCTGCATGAGGCCTCAGGTGCTCGCTAAGGAAAACTCACTTCTTCATATTCTTTGCAGAAGCAGGGAAGATCTTGCTTGCTCAGTTGGGCAGTGGAAGAGTTTTCTATTCAAACTTCTCTGTGTGGCATAATGGATGCATTTTTGACTCAGACAAATCTGTTTATTTTCTGCTCTTAAATAAAGACATGAGCAACACCACAGCAGAGGAAACACAAACAGGCTGTTACTCAAACACCATCTCTGAAGGGATTGTACTCTGCTTTTCAGACAAGATTAAGAGCTCAATTACAGTAGAGAAAGAGCCTTTCATTAAATCACACATAGAACATAATAAGGACAAATTACAAAGCTCTTCAGAAGGAAATCTGTGTCAGATTGCTGGGTAAGGAGGCCCTTTAGGGGGAGCCTTCGGTGGTTTCTCCTGAACTTCTGAAGAAATGAGTCCTACACACCTCATCTCACCAGGTTTTTGAGGAAAGCTCACAACCAGAATCTTATGGGGCACCCAATTCTTTGAATGCCTCTCTTCCAGCGACAGAGATGAGCAGTATAAGCAACCATCCCCTCATGTTTGTAATGAGTGGGGTGAAGCCTTGGGTTAACACTGATGTGCACAGTTTAGAAGTGTAATGGTTTATTCTGCTAACACAGGAAAAGCCCAGAAGTTCAGAGTTGTCTCAGTCCCATATTGGTAACAGGAGATAACCTGTGGAGCTTAAAGAATTTGAAGGCCCAGCAGCTAAGGGATGAATCAACTACCTAAAGCCAGACCCTGTTTCCTTCCAGCATTCCTGCCATACTCTCCTGTTTACAAAAGCCTCCACCAAGAAACCTGCAGATAAGGAGGTGAGAAAAGAACAGATTTAAGTCCCTCAAGTGGAGGAGACAGCCCAGAGACGCTCAAGCCAGAGAGTCAGGCAGAAATACCCACTGGCCTTTTGATTTGCAGGTGACTGTACAAGTCTGAACCTGGAGCTGAGGCACTGGATGCTTTTCCTTCCCCAGAAATCCAAGGTGCTGCATGGCAGAGCTCAAAGTGGACAGGAAAGGGTTACAGGGCTGCCCAAAATCCTGCACCTGGGAAAGGGGAAGTCCAGGTTCAGTCACAGAGATGTCACCACTTGATTTTGTTCCGTTGTTATTCTGCTCTCTTGGAATATATTATGGTTAATTAAAGGCAGATAGCTAATTGGATTATAAGCAGGTGCTGGTGAAAAAAAAGCAAACCGCTGTTCCCCTCTGAAATGCCAGACAGGAGTTTCATTAAAATTCCCTTTGAAAAGACATCCCAAAACCTCGTAATCTGTTGATGAATACACTCAAGGAAAAGTCAAGGAAAAAAGAACAAACAATGTTTTTCAGGAGGCTTCACAACTCAGGCAACTGCAACCCCCATCAAGCATTAGGATTGAGGATTGTCATTCCCACACCAGGAAACCTTTCAAATACTCAAAAACTTTCATTGAACAGCAGTGCCAGAATGCACAAAGTTGAACAACGATCCATGAAGGCCTAATATTTCTATCAAGGCTGGAATAAGATGAGTAGGAGAGGATGACTGGGGCTCTTCAAAAGCCAGACCACAGAGCTGAGGCAGGATTTAATCCTGATATCTCTCTAGTTACCCAGAAAAGGATCAAGACACATAAGGGAGCTCAGAAAGCCAAAGTGCTCAAAACAGCAGCATGTTGTTTTCACAGAGGGAAGAAGAGGAAATACAGCTGGATACTTCCTAATGGTCTTCTTTGGACTGACCTGATGTCTGGTGCAGTGAGTCACAGAAAACTTGGTCAAAACATGGGTGGCAGAACTGAAAATGTTCACTTATAAGTAATAGAAAAAATTAAGAACATATAGGAGTGAGCAGAGTCACAAGGACCTGGAGGAGAAAGAACCCCAAAAGGCCAGACATGATGTAATATCGTGGATAATGAGGGTAAAATACATGTTGCTATTCATCATGTATCTAAAGAATTATAGAATAGTTTGGGCTGGAAGGGACCTTTAAAGGTCACCTGAAATGACAGACTACTGAAAGAAACAGAAAAACAGTATCTTAACTGCCGGGGAAAACTGTATTGCAAGCAACCAAGATTAGAGGTAAAGCAGCAACATTTTATCTTTGAACCAAAGGTTTGTCAATAACTAACGCTGTCTGCCACTGAGGAACACACTAAAGCAGAATCTCTCAATTCCAGTTTTCCCATGCTGTGCTATCAAACCTCTCCATGCTCCCCAGCTCCTGCAGAAACTGGACTTTGTGATGTGACCCCAGCCCACGTGAAGCACCGCCTCAGAGAAATGCATCACCACTTTTACAAAACACAGCAGTTTTAACCTGAACATCAAGCAACACCAAACTTCTCTGGGAAGCACTGGGTGCAGGATGATCAGGGACAGAAAAGGGATGTGTCTGTGGAGCAGAGGGCTAGTTTAAACTCTCATTACCTTGCTAACAGCTGGCTTCATTAGTCTGCCTGCAGACAATCATAATTACTGGCTACTTCAGGGTGAAAAGCCATTTAATTTTATTAATGTTCTCAGAGCTGCAGACCTGTGAAATTATTTTTAAAGTGGCTTGTAAAGTTTGTCTTTTCTCATAGAATGTGTCAGACTGATAGACTGGGGTGTGAAATTTACTCCCCAGTAAAAGGGAGTTTGAATGCAGTTTAATAGCATTTGAAATGTTCTGCTCTGAGAAACTGTCCCCAAAGTCCAGGTGAACCTTTCTCCATTGGAACTCTTAGAAATTTGTGGAAGCTATAACTTTGGCATTAATTTTACAGGAGAATTTATTGCCCAAGGGTCAAGACCAAAGCCATAAAATGCTGCTCAACCTCTGAGTTTTCTCAAACCAGAGGTAAACTTGTATCTAAATGTCTGTTTGGAACACAGGACTACTAAATTTGCTCTAGTAGAATTCTGTTATAAAGCTTAGCCTGCAATGAAGGTAGACTTTTAGCTTAGCTTAGTTAAGTATTCCCCCTAAACCAGCATAAATTATAATTTCCCCACTATAATTCATAGTTTGTCTACTCCTAATTACTCTTTCTTCTTGCCCTAAGCACCACCCTTACTCATACAACAGGTTGATGGTTCCCATTAAATTTATTATTCTACAGATATATGTTGGATTAAAGTTTACCTGAATGAGAGTTTTATCCAGCTCCTGCCAGAGCTAATGGAGAAGATATTTCAGTTTATTCGAAGCAGCTGTCATCTCAGGAAGAGGCTCATGCTTAAATTAGAATAAAAGTTCTGCCAGAATCAGTATTCCTTTGTTTCCCCCAACCATTCACTAAAAGTCCTCAGTCACTTAAGGGCTTTTTAAGCCATTTCTAGTATTCACTACATGGCCAATTATTAAGAGAGCCCTGAACCTGCAGTGCACTTAATGACCATCTCTGACATATTTCTTACATGTATTTTCTTTCCACATTTTCTTCAACAATAGCTAACCAGGTGCCTTCCCCTTTTCATCTCCTGTTTAATCCATTTACTCTCATCCTCCATGGCACAGCACTCAATGTTTCCATAAAACCAGCCTGCACCAACCACTATTTCACAACTCACCCATAAAATCCCAATCTTTTACACTTCCACCTCTTCATCCACGGAGGGGAGTCAAGGTCAGCCAGATGCAAATGAGGTGTTTGAAGCAGAGGGGTGATGAGCGGTGATTGCTTGATGAGCACAGGAGGAGGAAAGGTCTTGGCTGTGCCTTGGTTTTTAAATCATCCTCAGTTGTGCTGGAAAATTGAGGACAGAGCAGTGATGCTCCTCTGACCAGCTTCCCCATGGCATCGTTCCTGTCACAAAGTCAAAGACAGGCAGGTCGCACATATTCTCTTATTCTTGACTCCTGCTGGGATGACAGCATCGAAAAATAGAAAAAAAAAAACAAAACCAAAACAAATTTACCAGGGATTTCCATCTTGTGAGCTCAGAATTCCCCACACTCTTGCACAGGGAAAATGTTCATCAGGCAAAGGATATGAGAAGGAGTCTCAAATTGTCCAAAATCCCAGTAAAAATATTTTTTCCTATGGAAACCTTCACCAAAGCTGGTCACACTTCAGGCCCTTTGTACACCCATTTCCTGATGTGCATCTCACAGTGAGGTGTTCCCAGTTCCCCAGGGACCCAACACAAACCCTACAGCCCCACAAAAACACAGCCCTGGGAGCTGCACCCTTCCCTCCAAACCTGGGTACCTGCAACAGTCACCTCTGTGCTGATCCGAGCCTGTTTCTCCCCTAAACAAGGTGATCAATTTATCCTTGAAAAGAGTGATGACAGCATTCTTGTCCTCTCCAAAAGAGCCATCATTCCACAACTGTGATCTCTGCACCGAGACTTTATTCCCTTAAAGTACCCAAGTGCACAGGCAGCATCAAGGAAGGCACTGAAGTGAGTCAAGTTTAACCCAAAAGAGCTCTCAGCTCCCTGTGAAAGCTCAGACGAGCAGTAGAGAAAGAAAAAATGCTCCCACAACTGTGGCATCTAAGCCACAGGGCAAGTGAAAAGTTGGTTTTACAGAATGAAGGAAATATAGAAAAAACACTAATAAACCACTAATAAAAGGTGAGAAAAATCCATCACTCCAAAAGGTAAATGAAGGTAAAGCACTTGAAGAAACAGAGGTAGATGGAGGGAAAAAAACCCCACAGTTAATAGTGCCCATGACACCCAGAGCCTAAACAAGCCCAGGGGATCAGGAAGGAGGTAAGCACGTGCTCCAAACAACAGTAGAAATGACGTGAAACCTCTGAAGGGAACAAAAGAAAGAGGCAGCCTAAAGAAAGCAAAAAATGCCTCCCCACCTTTCATTCCCTGCCCACGAGCTGTTTTGGTTTTTTTAATCAAGAGTTTCTTGTATCATGTGTCAGAAATCCAGAAAAATAAATGTCAGGAGTAGCGTGGTCTATTGCTTCCTGAACAGCAGCCAAGATATATCCTTGTGCAAATTATTCCATGCAGCACTCACATCTTTAATTGTCTCTTTTCCTCTTCCTGGGGAAGCAGAGTTAGTTTATCTACTGCAAGCAATATTTCTCTCCCTCCTCCCTGGCAAAGAACGAGCTTTTGGCAAGTGCTCACTGGTTTACTTAATGCTCATCACACCCATGCAAAGGAAAGTGGAACAGGTTAATTTATCACTTATTACAATGATTAACTTGCCCAGCTGCTGGGTTCAAGAACCCCAGAGTGCCTCAGGTTATACGGAAGGAAAAGTTCCACTGAATTAAGCTGCTGCCACACTGGCCCTCTTTGCCTGTCAAACACATTCAGCTGCTCTTGCACTGCCCTGTGAAAATCCCCCATAAAACAGGAGTGAAAATCCCTCCTCACCTATGAGGAAGCACAGCTGGGTTCTGCTCAGGGCCTTTCAAACTACCTGGGGTATTTGTGACTTCCCCTTGCAAAGGCAGCATCTCAGGAAAACTAGAAGCTTCTCTTCATGGACTCACAGGATGTGTTGGCTTGGAAGGGACCTTAAAGCTCCTCTTGTTCCAGCTCTCAGCACACTTAGCACACCTTCCCCTAGACCAGCTTGCTCCAAGCCCCATCCAACCTGGCCTTGAACCCTTCCAAGGGTGAGACAATCACAGCTTCTCTGGAACCTGTTCTATTCCTCCCAGATCTAAAATCATACTAAATTTAGCAGCCTCAGAGATAGATTTCTATTAAATGTCTACATTTTTCTAGGAAAGAAATATGGCAAAACTTGTTTGCATCTGACTTTGCAAAATCAACACAACCTCTTCAGAAAGGGCTGCCGCCCATTTTTCTTATTTTTCCCCATTTGGTGGAACATTTTCATCCTGTTGTTGTTTGGAGCAGTATTTTAATGTATCTGGCTGAGGCTGCTTAAAATAGTACAGCGAGATACCAGGCTGTGAGGGGTGGAAAACTGAGCTCTTACACATCCAGTACTTCTGTTGTTGGAAGTCTTAAATCCCACCTCTCTGGTGGGATGAAATAGGTGCTACTAATCCAATTTCTAAAGTATCATGCATCAAGCTGACACTGTTTTAAGACTTAAAAATAAAAAAGCCAATTTAAACAAACCTCTGCTCCTTTCCATGTTCTCTGTTCCACAGTTTATGACAGAAGACAGGAGAGAAAGATTGTTTTGGGAACAATGTTTTCAGGACTCTAAAAAGAATATAAAAACCACTGCCACACTCTCAGCTGTTGCAGCCCCAAAAAGCACTGGCTGTCTTTGCTCACAGGATCAGGATCACCAGGAGATATTTGCAGGTTTTGCTCTGCATCATCAGCTTGCCCAGACTTTGCTCAGTGTTTCACCAATGGAGAAGACAATGGATATTTTGCCAAACCTCCTTTCAAACAAAACTTGGGGCAGCACGACAGAAAAGAAGAAAAGAAAATATTCCCCAGTTAGAAAAGAGCCAGAGTCCCACCATTTTCCCCTCCACTTTTATTTATTTTCTACATTTAGAGGCAAACCTTCCGTCTCCAAAAGCTTCCATCTCTCACTTCCTGATGCTATTTGCTACCCTTTAGCCTTGACCCCCACGGATCTGAGTGCTGTCCATGTGGGGCTGGGGATGCTCAGCCTGGAAAGAGAAGGTGCTGGAGAGGTCTCCCTGCAGCTCTAGGAAAGATGGGCACAGAGAGGAGAAGCCTTTCAACTGCAGGATTGAAGTTGGATGTAATGAAGCTGCTCTTTCACACTCAGGGTGCTGGGGCACTGACCCAGGCTGTGCACAGAGGTTGGGGATGCTCCATCCTTGGCAACATCCAAGGCCAGCTGGGAGCAGGGCTCTGAGCAACATATTCTGGGGGAAGATTGCTCAGCTTGGAACAAGATGGTCTTTAGGGTCCCTTCCAAGCCCAGCCACCCAGGGATTTCATCATTCTAGGATCTCCCTTGTCCACTTCAGCCTGGGCCTGGACTCCTGGCAGTGATGTCACAGTGCACGCTCCAGCTAGAACTTCCAGCATCCAGCAACGGCCACAACACAACCTTTGGCTCGTTGTGTCAGGACGCTCTTCACAGTGCTCCAAGCCTACCCCTTGTTATCTCCTGCTCCCTGATTCCCCCAGCAGTCCCTAAATCTCCCCATTGTGTGCATTTTGCTCTCCATCCCTGCACCATGTCTGCATTTGCTCCAAAGAAGGTATGGTATGATTCCACGGAGGTGGACACCCCGCAGCTGCCTGGCTGGGCTGGAGCTCTGTGGGATAGTGTGGGAAAGGGACCCCACTCGGAGATTTTGCTACCTCTGCAGGCTGGCACAGACACAGAGGAGGAGATGGAGGTTGATACACCAATTAATAGTGAAGAGAGAATGGAGGTGGATGGAGAAAACACTGGAGATGAAGAGATGGAGGTAGATGTGGATGAGACGGAAGAAGAAATGGAGGTGGAAATGCAAGACGATATTGAGGAGATGGAAATTGATACGGAAGATGAGGAGGAGGACATGGTGTTGGGATGAAGACTGATGCCAGCAGCAGAACAGGCAGGTGCTCCCCACAGGCAGAGTGGGTCCCCTGCTGCCAGGCTGGGGCTGGGCTGGGCACTCCCTGCTCAGGGACGCACTACCCCATGCACTGGATTCTGGTGGCCATCCCTGGCCCTGCCTGGGCTTGCTTTGGGCCACACAAGCCCTGTTCCCGTGCCTGGGCCACAGCCCCCAGCCCCAGCCAGGCTCACTTCTGGCAGCAGAGTCCCACTGTGCCAGTGTCCCAGCCTGGCAGCACATGGAACACCCCTCCATGCCTGACTGCACTGACCGTGCTACTTGTTTTTCTTCCAGGACTGAGGCACATCCCAGGCGGAGATGCACCCATCTGTATATATGTTCTACAGTTGTTGTGTTCAGATTGACGTTTTAGAGTTTGCTTAAGTCTTCTGTAAATATGTTCCATATAGTTTAGTTAGATATGTTCTTAGGTAGATAGGTTCTATAGTTTGTTGTTGTTGTTGTTACAAATATTCTTACAATGTAAATATGTTGTGTAGTTCATTCTTGTTCCTTTTCTTCTACAAATAAACATTCTTTATTTTTCACACCCCAGTTCTCTTTGCATTTTCTTCGGGCACATTTGCAAAGTTGTGCTTTCCACTTGCTCCAGGTTCCCAGGGCTGGATGTCCCGGAGGGAGCTGGCAGAGCCACCCCAGGAGTGGGCTCCCTGTGCACAGGGGGTCCCACTGACAGAGCTCACCCTCTCCTTGCAGTTTCTCTGGACACACTTGGTAGCTGGAGAGGCAAATCCCAGTGGGCCCTGTCCCATGGCATCCCACATGGGAGCAGGGCTCAGCCTCATCCACGGCTCTTCCCTGGCTAGCCCCAGGGCTAAGGAGGCTGCACTGGGCTGCGGGCAGCCGGCTTCCTGGGCACCCTGAGGGGCTGGAGCCAGCCTGGAGGGAGCCTCAGCACAGGGGCCTCTGGCCTACATGCACCAAGATTTCCTTTGGAAACCCCCTCTGTCACCAGACTCTGCTACAAGCACAACACCAATTGTTCCTCCTAGTTCAAGGTGAGACATTAATTGGCACAAATTTGTCCCTTGGACTTTCTAGCACAGCAAATGTCAGCGCTTGTAATCCCTGTTCTGCACTCCCTGCTCGGGCACCAAAACATTGGAACCTGCCAGAACATCTTTAATTAGCACCGACCTGCAGAGAGCTACAGGGGGAGAACCTACCCCCAACCACACAGGGACATTGATGGGCTGGGGCAGAGCTGAAACTAAAGTATTTTAATGCCAAGAGACAGGATTTTTTATTGCTGAATTCATTCTACCAGGGCAATAATGAAAGCTTTGTCTCCTCACCTGCCACAGATGTCTATTGCCAAGGTTTGCTTCTGGGTTACGACTGATTTTTATTAATCTCTTCAGAACTCTGATACTCTTCCTGGCTAAGGTGCAGAGATGATATTTCAGAGCCAGATGAGCTCAGCACAGCTTGTGCAACACGCAGAATTTCCAGACCCACAGATTCAGGCCATGCAAACTGATACTTTTTCGTCTCTGTGCAAAGATCACTATAAGGATGTCAGTGATGTAGCACACACTTCTCAGAGCTGTCCCTTCTATCCAGCTCTCCCCAGTCACTTCACAGATTTCACTCCAAGCAGTTTCTGATAGAGTTCAGTAGCACATGGGATTTGATCCTGGTTTTTCTTCATTTTCTCCTGAGCTGTCTCCAGACATGGTGTGTGGGCACTGCAGCAGCATTAACGTGGCACCTCCCTGACACTGAGATTCATGTCACAACTTTTCATCAAAAGCAGCAAAGAAATAATTCCCACTGGGTCCCACACAGCTCCCTGGGAACTTTGTGCCGCTGCACTCCAGCACCAGCCCTGGTGCACAGGAATTTCAGGAGGAGACACACAGAAGGAATCAGCCATTCACAGAGAATAAACATCTATTTGCATGGCCCAAATCCCCACAACACTGTAGACTGTGGTGACCCAGACACTGCATTTCCACTTCAGCCTCTGTGCCTCACTTTTCCTCTCACTAAAGTCCCCCCAGTTTCCCTCATGCTTGGATTCCCAAGAGAATTCAAAGCAGCATTAGGAGCAGGGATAGATGATGGGAACTGTCCCAAGGCTCGACAAAATTTCTCAGGCCTGACAATTCTAGCCAAGGACAGAGGAAAAAACCTGCATGAAAGAGGTGTGAAATCAAAGCAGCAATCAAATTTAGGTATAATGAGAGAAGCTGAAGAGGTTTTCAAGGTTTGGAACAAGATTAGCAGCTCCAGGCACAGGAGGGATGCAACATTTTCCCCACTGTAACAACTCTGTGATGCAAATTGCAGCTCAAATCCTTCTCCCCAGGTCTGGGACTTGTTCAGCCACCAACATGGTGCTGAATTTTTAAAGCAAAGTGGAAGCTGGTCAGAGAGGTGGTTTGCAAATCAAAATCACAGAGGACAGCTTGGAAGCACCAGGCAGAGCAAAGAGAGGCAGAGCCTGGCCCTGGGGTGCAGCACAGCCACACAACACATGCCTGAAACTCTAAGAAATGAAAGAATTTTCCACAGGAGATACAGAAGGTACTTTATGGAATCCCTGCCTCCTTCATGATGCATCAGCATGCAGGAGAACACAAGGATGAAGATTACAGCACCTTCTGTTGCTGCTTCCATCTCCTGAGTCAAATCTCACCAAAATCTCTCACTATTGGGCATTCCCAAAGCCTCAGATTCCCTCAGCCCTTGCAGGATTTCAGTGTTGAGGAGCATGAAGGGAGATAAAGGCATTTGCAGAGACCAGAGATGCATTTTCTGCCTGAGGTGCATTTCACTGCCCAGCTTAGTTCCTCTAAAACCATTCAAATCAGCCCCTTGGACAGCACCAGTGCCTGAAAATGGTCGGAAATGCCATTCTTTGATATTTCTCTCCAGCTCTCCCATTTCATGGTGCCATTGCAGGGGTTTATCCCGTCACTCAGCACTTGCAGCAAGTCTTGGCAACCAGCTTCAAATGGATTTTTAGTGCTGAGTAAATAAGAGGCAATTTTACTTTGTCTCCAGTGAATGAAATTTCACCTAAATCAGATGAACTCTGTGTTCTGTGATTGGCCAGGCACTAACTACTGCCAGGTCCCCAAGCCTGGATGTCAAACTGCCCTAATATTGGAAAGTAAAATTTATTTGGTTTTATGTGCGAGATTATTCTGTCTCAAAATAATTTGGATCCATATAATTGCATTTCCAAGCACTAAACTCAGACCAGCCACAAAGAACACAAGAGGCAGGAAAAGAAATAAAAATAGAGATTTCTAAGGAGATGGAAATTGAATGCTGAGTTTTTCCCATTATAGGAAGTTTCATAAATTATCACCTGCCAGCTCCTTGCCTTCACTTGTGTGGCCACCACTGAATACACTCCCATATAAGAAAATGTTTGTCCTACTGAAAACTGGGGCTAGAAGTAGAAAAAGGCTCAGATATCTGAATTAAAAGACAACATAATGAAAAGAGCTGCCTTATAATAGCAAGATATGATGGGCAGCAGGAATGGCTGAAGCCAGCAGAGATAAGTCCATGAACTATTGGTGCTACAAAGATTTCTGACAAAACCCTCAATAAGCCAAAAACAACGTTTTGTCTGGCACAGCTGATAGGAGCCCTGTGCATTTAATTCAGTCATTGGCAGCACATGGAGATTGGCTTTAAGCTCCTTTGGTCCACTACTACTTTTTTTTATTTTATTTTATTTTTTCCACTCAGAAAATGTAATTGCTTCTACTCTTTGGGAAGAAATTACTGCTTTGAATGGTTCAAGGCAAAGAATTTCTTCCCATACCCACTTGCAATCAGTTACCAAGAGAGATATGTTCTCAAAAGATCTTTTAAAAATTTTGGAGTTACTTTCAACAGAAATAACTTGGTTATTTTGTTCAAAATGATAAGGGTATTGAATTTGGCTCCCTCAGTTTAAAAAGAAGTGTTTCTTCCCAGTTCTTCACAAAGAGCAACAAAACACTTTGTTGCAGCAAACTGAAGGGAGGAAGAAGTTTCTTTCCCCCTGAGCTGCACAACAAGAGACAATTTTGTTGCCAAGAGGTGACAAAACCCAGCCAATTTCCAGTTCTTTTAGTTGAAGGGAAAAGCTCCAAGGATCATAGCTGTGGGAGACACAGAGTGGGAGGAGCAGGGGATCTGCTGGGGGGTTTTGGGCTGGGGGATAGATTAAAGAAATGTTCAAGTGAAACCTGTGAGAGCTCAAGACTTCATCCCACAGAGGAGAAACTCGATTTGACCCAAATCCAAAAAACATTGAGGCATTTCCCCAAGCTCTGCTGAACCATCAGGTACAACCCAAAGCACCCTGTGGGACCAGAGCAGCAGCTCCCTGGCATGGGGACAGGGATGCTCCCTTGGCAAGCCGCCTGCATCACCCATGGGATTCGCAAGACCTGTTTCTAAAGACCCCAACATCCAAAAAACTCCACATTAAAAGCCTTTAATTTGGGGTTTCACTTCTCCATCTGTCTGTTGTCACTAGACAGCTGCTCCACTTCAACACCCTGCTGGATGGGTACAAATTTTCTCCTAATTTCCAGCCTAAACAGGAAGTTACTTCCATTCATTCTTGTGCAAGTACTGGGAGCTTGTACCTGCTCTGCTCTTCCTCTCCTGCTGTGCATTTGTGCACATAAAGTGCCAAGAGCATTTCCTTGTTTAAATTATGTCACTTTTCCCTTATTATTTCCTTTCCATATAGTTGCACAGATTTGGTGATGGCTCAACACTCACAGCATTGACAGCACAAAGTCTAGTTTTCACACCAACTTCTCCAACCTTGGGACAAAGCCTGCAAAGATGGAAATACAGCAAAGAAATTTGAAACAGAGGCCCTAATAAAGGTAATAAAATGCCACATGCCTGTGTTTGCTGCAGGGAAGAATAGTCCTGCTTATTAAATCATTACAAACAATTAAAGCAGCAGAGGGGAGGAAGACAGCGCTATCGTTTCCAGCTCCCCAGTCCTCCTCTGCCCGCGGCATGAATTTCATAAAGCACAAATCTCCCAGCAGAAATCCCTCAGCAATTGATTTCCTACTCATGGAATACAGCAGGCAGACACCCTGGCTTTCCTGGCCAGAAAAGGAGAATTTGCCTCGATGTTTTTCCCAGCCATGCAGCTGTGATGTCAAATCCCCTCGCTGCCCTGCCAGGAGATTCCTGAAGGGACACGTTCCTGTGGGGTGACAACCCTCTGGAGAGGCACAGAGAGCTTTGTGTCAGTGTAAGGGACCCCCACAAGAGCAGATCCCTAATTCAGGCTCCATCTTTGCTCTCAAGCAGTTTCTAGAAGAAAATTCCCTGTGATTGCACTTCCCCAGAACAGGTAATTTCAAGCACGTTTTTCTCTTGAGCTGTTGTGCCTTCCACAAAAGCAGCGTGCCCGGGATCACTTTGGAGACGAGCAAATAGCTCCATGGCAAACAGGAGCACCAGGAAACATAGCAACACCTAACAACCAAGACCATCCAAACCCACTTACCAGCCCACCCCCACATCTCCTGGACTCACTTGAATGCTCAGGAGAGTCTGAAAAGCCAACTGTTTTCTAAGAAACGGCTGTGCAATCGAAAGGGAAATGACAGGGACAATCAGCCCCACAAAAGTGCCTCTGGCAGGGGAAGGAGCAGGAGGATCCAGCCCTTACTGACAGCGGTGCAGCTCAAGTGATGCTTGTTCACTATTTGGGTTGCTTTTGTTGCTTTTACATTAACAACACCACAATTTTCTCCCTCCCTGCAGCCACATGAAAAAAAAATTCACTGGTCTCTCACCTCTTTCTTGCCTCTCTCTGCCTGAAATTATTTTTCCCTTATACAACAGGCAAAACAGGGTTTGTTTTCATGCTTTTTGACCGATTTCAATATGGAAAACATCAAACCAACCATTACACAGCTGCCCCAGGGCAGCAAGGAAGGGAAATCTGACAACAGAAGTGGGAACACCAGCCAGGGGTAACAGCATCATATTCTGCCTCTCTCATGGATGCTTTTTCTTCCCAGTCCAGAAAATTCCCTGCCCTTTTTAGGGTTGTAGAAGGATGCTGTCTGCCCCACGAAATGAGGAGCAAACCAAGCAGGAATGCTGCAGAACACCTCTGTTCCTATGATATTATTCTGCTAAACCCATAAACCCACAGAAGAATGGGCACTGTCAACTCCTGATTGCAGAGAAGGGACTTCATCACATCCTCCCTGTAAATTAGGATTTATCAGAGATGGAGAATTGATTGCCAAGTAACCTGCAGAGACACAAAACTACTCTGCAGTTTTCTAGGACTCACTGAGGAGTACAAAAAGGTTATTGATGCAGTTAGGGAGTGTTTCTGTACAGGATGTGCTCCTGCATCTCCTGACATCCCAGGCAGGGAAAAAATGTACTTAACATTTGCAAGAAGAAAGGAATTCTTCTTTAAAAAAAAAGAAAAAAAAATAGAAATCAACTTGCAGAAGTTGGTCAAAATAGGTAATTTACAAGGAAATAATCTTCCTCTGCATTCACATGGAGTTGTAAAGCCAGTGGAGATGGAGATGTCCCAGAGCCTGAGTGTGCTCCTTACAGATAAAATGACATTGATATTACCAAGTATTAGAAGTGAAAAGCTTCAGCGATAACTCTGCCCTGAAACACAAAACACCTTCTCCCACACAGTCAGCACTTGTCTGAAATCATTCCCCTTGGCAGGAGGCCCTGCATGGCCTGGTGAGTTCTGCACTTCAGAAATTATTCCCTGTGAAAAACACAGAGGTGTGTCTTTATTTCTTTGCTTTTTCTGCTTCTCCTCCACAAGCATCCAAAACTTCTTTTTGGTGTGGTTCTCTATAATTTTCATCAATATGATTTCTGACTTTTATTTACCAGCATGCTGTGGAAAGCCCAGTCAAAGACCTTACAGCTTCAACCCCAGGGAATTAAATTCAGAGGCTTTGCTTTGGGGCTCAAATTAGATTTTAAAGAGAGAAGAGCCAGGTGTTCCTGGCTGTCACTGCTCTTTTGGCTGTTTCTGGGGCCCACACTGAATCCAGTCCCTCCCTCAATTGCTCAAACATCCCCACTATGGCCATGACCATGGGGTGCAGATGAGCAGAGACCACCAGCCATACATAAACCTCATCTTGCAGTAATCCTTTCCCTTTTATCTTGTGCATTTTAAATTATTTTTATGAGTTTTATAACATGCCATTTCCTACTCAATTCACCTGAGTTATCCAACTTACATTTTTCTCCATCACACTGACATAACCAACAAGGCTCCTGCTCTTAGAACTGAATTTTCATGAGCACATACAAGGCCACAAGAATTACAATGCCCTATTTAAGTAGTTCAGGCTGGTATTAATTGTAAAACAGAGCCATAATAAATTATTACAGTCCAAAGCCAGAATAAAGTTTCACCAAGGTCAAACCAGACCTTCTGCTTTTCCCTTTTTTCCTTACAATAATTGATGGTATTGTAAACCTTGTACTCCACAATGTTTGTTGGCCAAAAGAGTGTGGAGAAAGTTGCTGGCTCTGTAAAACTACACTGGAAAACGTTGTGCCAGAGGACAGATTTCATCTGTTTTGTCGGTTTGGGGTTTTTTACAATGTACAAAATATTAGACCATTTCTCTAAAACATGATATTAAGTTGAAGATGAATCATTTCACTGTCATAACACAAGAGGGAGGGGAAAGCAGAGTGAACAAAGCAGCAAATTCATTCAGCAGCAATTTGCACTCCATAACCCTCTGCTGATGAGGCTTTTAGGCCAGAGGAGCTCTGCTACTTAAGCAGAGAAGGCAACACATTAAGCTGTTGCTTAGAGATATTGGAATATATTGCACAGAGCCTGCTCCCTGCAGAGCATCCCTGAAGGGCTCCCGGCTGTTTTTCCAAGAATGCATTATAGCCCATGGCAGAGCTGCTGCTTGTAAAGACTCAAAGCTTTTCCAAGCAGGTCAAGCAATGACAGAAAGGGTGACTTTTCACAAGTGACAGTTCAGATGGAAATAAAAAAGTCAAAGTGACAACTTGTCCCACTTGGACGTGGCAGATACCAAGGGCTCTTAGCAGCTGTGTTACAACCAGCTTAATAGGAACTAAATAATGCACATTCCTACCAGGAATGCTGATGGATCACAGCACTGCAGGACACCCTCATCTGCCAGCAGCACAGGAAGGACAGGGATCCAGGGAAGAGCTGATTCCTACCTGCTGGCTCACTCTAACTTTGGGCAAAAATCATCCTTTTAATTTAGTTTTGCTCTCATCCTTTCAAACTAGGATTCCTCCTTATGTCTTAATCTTCAGCTGTGCTGAAGAACCTCCTTGCACACACTCTGTGCACATCTGATAGAGGCAACCAGCAGGAAACAGAACCCTGTTAACATCTCCGTGGTCAGGAGAACTCCAGAAGGAAGCAAATAGGTGTACCCTGGAGTACTGCAGAGCAGGTCCCATCACATCCAGCACTTTTTCCTCACAGGTCCCACAGGCAAATTACACAAAAGCTGTCACTCACGTGGGCTGATGGAAGAACTCTGAGATAGGGAAGCACAAAAGCTCCAAAGTCCAGAGGACTAATCGATCCATAGATTGATGCAGCAGATTTAGCTTCTCTTGCTTCCAGACTTAAGGAGGATGAAGCAGCAGCATCCCTGGCACAGTCTCAGAGCCATGGGACAATGTTTGCCCACTCCTGGTGGCAGCACCAGCACAAAGAAAGCTGTAGGCCACTGCCTTGAGCCCCTCACACCCCACAAAAATGATGAGCAGCACTGAAAAAGCAGACAGTCCACTTCCAGAAACCTCCCTCTTCCAAAGGGGTCTGCTTTCAACAGACTGAGCTGGCTCAGGTCAGCAAACCAGCCAAAACACACACTCACTTCCAACCCTGGAGAAAAGCAGGAAAAAATGCTGGAGAATAAAAGCATCCTGGAATGGAAGCAGACTTTAATTTCTCTCTGGAATAAGGCTGCTTGAAGCCAGACCAGCAGGGAGTGGGAGAGGAAATGAGGGTGTTTAAAGCAGCGTTCTGTCTGACTCTAAATTCTCACAGATCTGTATTAATTGCAGCAAGACTGGCACCGTGTCCTTGCTCCCACTGTCATGAGTACTCTACCAGAGCTCTCTTAATTAACTCATCTGACAGCACAGCTCCTGCTGGGAGCCAGGCAGCCTCTTGCAATGCCAGCCACCCTCCATGGCTGCTGGCACCTCTGGGAGGCCCCAGCCAGCACCACGGGGCTGGGGAAGGTGTGGAAGAAGAGCCAGTGTCTCCAAGAAGCACTGGGAATGAGGGCTGACCCACTGCAGGAGCCTCCCAACCTCCTTCTTGGCTTTCAGGGACCAAACAGCTTCAGTCAGCCACCCACCAGCTCCTGGCTCTACAGCTTTTATTCCCCATCACAGCTGCTCTGAGGAAATTGCTACCAGGGTGTTTGTGTCAATGGCTGCCCTGCAGAGGCAGACTGGACAGTTACTGATATGTACTTTCCTTGACAAAACCAGGCCGTTTATAGACGCATTACTCCCATTTTCCTTAAATCGCTTCCTGTACCCCTTTGTCTTCACTGCAGCCTTCAGGTGGGCAGGATGTGTGGCCAGCCCCCAGATCCATGACAATTATCACCACTCAAAAGCATTTTCTTTGCCCACAATTCAGCAGTTTACCGATGGAGACATTTGCCCTGCATTCTCCCCTCAGAAAAAATCATCACCTGCAGCTCTTGCCTGGCTCCCTGAGGTGTCCCACATGGTGAGCACCATCATCTGTCTAAGCCAGCCTGGCTCAGTAAGGCTGGGAAGGTTTTGGGGGGAAGCAGGAGAATGTCCCAGCTTGTGGGTGAATGTTATCCTGCAAGTAGCCTGAGCAGGCACACTTACCTTGCCAGGAGCAATTACAGCCCATTTGACATCATCAGTTCTGGATCTTTCTCAGGACAGCAGGTCCTGTTGTGATAGGACAAGTAGGAATGGTTTTAAACAGAAGGAGGGTGGATTTAAATTAGATATAAAAAAGAAGGTTTGTTTTTTTTAACAATGAGGATGGTGAGGTACTACCACAGGTTACCCAGAGGTGTTAGATGCCCCATCCCTGGGAGCACTCGAGGTCGGGTTGGATGGTTCAGTTCTGAGCAATCTGATCTGGTTGACGATGTCCCTGCTCATTGCAGCGGGGCTGGACTAGATGACCTTTAAAGGTCCCTTCCCACCCAAACTACTCCTTGATTCTATTATTAACCTGCAATGCTTTTGAAAGCCTGAACACATCATACAGATAAATCACCTTAATAACCAGTGACTGCAAGACAGCCAGCCAAGAACATTTTGTTTTGGTAAACAGGTTATTGATTGTATATCTGTGTCCTTGAGATGAACTTGACTCCTTGACTGCAGCAGGAGCCCAACAAAACAGGTTCTCCATAACCCCAAAATGGTGGATGGCCTTTGTCTGGAGCCAGCAGCACATCAGCTTTATGAAGGCGATAAAGAACCCCCCATTTAGCATTGCCAGGGGTTTCACCTCCCTAAAACACTGCCTTTTCTTTGTTTGCACAGCTGACCCAGGCTGCACAGTGTGAGCATGGGCTTCAAGAGGCAAAGTCCATCTCCATGGCACGGATTTGCCAGGAATAAAACCTTTGTTCCTGTTGCACTGTGCTGATGATGGAGCTGTTGGCACAAAAGTAGGTCCAAGCAGCTCTGAGGGAAAAGACAACTCATGTCCTTTGTAGCAGCATCTTCAAACCAGTGCTTGATTTTCAGGGCTTTATGTCACTGTAACATTTATAAGCAAGGGATGCCCAGCCAGAGAAGACAAGAAGAATAAAGCATTCTCTCAGCCTTCTCTCCAAGAACTCCCCATCACACCAATATACACGGATCTGTTTCCTCTGTGCACAGCCTCTGGCCCTGGATGGGCCCAGAGACACACAGAAAAAATATTTACTCTGTTGGAAGAACAGTTCCTACTGCAAAGCAATTTCCTACATGAATTTAGATCTGTTGGCAATTGTTCTCCCCAAAGCAAACAGGTTTTATTGGAGAACCATGGAAGGAGTTCTGAAAGCAGGTGCCAGCAATTTGGGGTATCTAAGCAAAAGCCCCTCTACCCACACCAGGCAATGAGATTTAATTAGTCTCCATCTCATCTCTGACAGTTATTTTAATCAAGCACATCCTAACCAAGGCACGGAGAGCATGTTCACTACAGATAATGAGGAGTAAGGCAGAGGGTAAAGCACAAGGGAGCATCATCAGTACCTCAGCCCCTTCAGCTCCCAGCCCCTCACCACAGCCCCTAAAACACACAGCACCCATCACACAACCCCTGGCCATGGCAGCATGATGCTAATTCCAAGATAATATAGTCTGGGAAGAGGAAGAACAGCTTTTAAGCTATCCCAGAGATATACTTTGTGCTGAAAAACAGAAAGCCTCAAAGGACTGTGGATGAAAAATGCTTTCAAACCCTTTTGTCCCAGGGAATAATTACAGATCAGCAAATGTAACATCACATTCTCCTGAATTTTTCTGCCTTCCTGTATGTTCTTCTCTGAAAAAGACAACAGCAATTCCTGGAAACTGCCTTCCCCCTGCAGACCTACAAATGCCTTGCTTCATTTACAACTCCTTATAAACCACACCAGCTTTCCCAAAACAGGCAAGAGGAAAGCTCTGGAGGTGTTTAATCTGTAGAAGTATCATTCATATAATTCCTATGCAATATAATTGGACAGTATAATTCCTGTTTAATTTTCCTTAAGCCCAATGTCTGGTTAGATTTTGGTCAAGATACAGAAAATATCTTGAAGAGTTATACATTGGGCTTAAAAAAAATCCCATCTGCTGAAAAGTCAGTTATAGCCGTGGCCTTCAGAAGTGCAGTGAAATGTTTTACTCCCACCCAGCTACTGGTGCACAATAATCTTGCCAGAAGAATATAAAAACACCCAAAGAAGAGGAGTAAAGTCAAACACAGCTCTTGGCTACATGGCTCAGATCTATGAGCTGGCCCTCCTGGTTTAATGCACACAGCCAGGCACGGCAGTGATGGATGCCTGTGTTTTCCCTTGCCTTGTTTTGAAACAAAGGTCAGGAAACATTTAAAAGACTAAAGGAGAATCAAAATACTCTTGATTTCTGTTTTATTTTTTTTCTTTAGAGACATGCTGGTAAAGTGATCTTACATTCTTGCTCTATAACCTGGGGTGCATTTCCAGCAAGCTTCATGGGACTCCTGCACCTCCTGATGCACATCTGAAGGATTTCATTGAATTTCCAAAGCTGGATCAGAGACCCATCTGGAGAAACCCGGCCAAACTCCCCCAGAGCAGCTGAAAACAGCACAGATCTGGCAAGGTATGTCAGTTTATTTGTTTATTTTGCACACTGTAGTGTTGCTCACCCTCCTCCTACTCCCTTTGTTAAAACCAGCCACTGTTCCCCATTGAAGCAGTTTAGCCCCCCCGCTTCCCACCGATTCACGCATCCCTCATCCAGCCAGTCCTGGGTGCTGCCTGTGTCCCTCCACATCTCCCTCATTCCTGAAGGGAACATCCACCGTATTTACTATTTTAATAACCCTGCAGAGAGAAAAACCTTTGTTTCCCCCCCTTCGCTGGTCTGAGCAAGTGCTAATTGCTCAGACATGCAACGCGCACACACAGAAGCATCATGTTGATCTGATTGCAAATCCCGGTACGTCAGCAACCCAGAGACCCTCCTCCAATTCGGATTAGAGGGAAGAGGCTCACCAGTGCAAGCAGCAGGTGCTGGAGGAGGCAGCGGAGCCGCTTCCCAGGTAAGGGACAATTCAGCCCTCCATCCCCACCGCCGGCAGTCCCACTCACTTTTTATTTCTGTGCAACAACAAACGGCAAGAGAAGTGAGGCACTTCTCTTTGCAGAACCGCTTGCCAAACCTTTGATCTTCACGGTGGGGGTAGGGGTCGGTTGCTTGTTCATTCCCTGTGGAGGAATTCTTGGAAGTATGGGTCAGGTAATAGTGACGGATGCGGTAACTGCTACGTATGGGATGATTCTTGCTGTGTCTCTAAAGTGGATTCGCTTTCAGAGTACTTTTCTCCCTCTTCCCTGATTAATCCTGAACTTCTAAGATTCACAGGTTTGTCTATCCATCTGTGCCAAATTTGGGGTGCTGCCAGTTTGTACTGGGGGTGGTTTTCATAGGGAATAAGTTCATAGCCCACCCTTGCTTAAAGGTCTACTTTGATTGCAGGGTAATTCCCTTTAACCATTAATTTCATAAATACTCCCTGAATTATTTTTCCCCCTCCTTCTTTTGCTAGGGGACTCTGGGAGTGGGGAGTAGCAGTGCCAGAAACTTCATTGTTTGTGAAATCCCAATCCATGAAGAGCCTGAACTCCGACACAAAGGCAGACACTAATTAACCACTGGAACGCTTCTGCTCCGGCATGGAAAGCGAGCACTGTGCCACTGAAACAGCAGCCACCCCTCAGGTCCTCCAAGGGCTGTGAACAGCCAGGCAGGCACAAAATTCCCCCTTCTGCCTCCTTGTTCCTGCCAGCCCCAGAACTCTCACTGCAGACAGCTGAACGGGAGCCACTCAACTCCCCCAGCAAAGAAAAGGGAAAGCTCACCAGAATGCTGTCGGAAAGAAGAGTTCTTTGACTTATTTAGAAAGTCATAATTCTCTTGTTTCCTTGGTTCATGGAGCCTTATGTCTTCCAAACATTTTTTGTCCTCCTCTCATCACTTCAAAATCTAGCTTCTCCAACAGTGAGGAGAGGTAAGTTAGATGGTCCATGAAGCCTCACAGTTCATCTTTGAAAATAAGCTGAATCTAAATGAGCTAACAGCTGCTTCTCACAGGAGGGGGGAAAAAACCTAACCAAACAAAAAAACTCTCACTTCTGGGTTAGTGAGGCTTTCAGTGGCATCTGAGGGTGGTCTGTGACCAATAGGCATGGGGAACATCTCCTTTTGGGATGATCTGAACAGCTCCTGCAGCAACACAGGCAACAGCTGCTACCTAGAAAACAGCATGAGGTTCAACTTCACCCTCCAAGAGCAGGCACCTGATTTCTACGTTGTCCTGCCTGTGATCTACTCTGTGATCTGTGCTGTGGGGCTCACAGGCAACACTGCTGTCATCTATGTGATCCTCAAGGCCCCCAAGATGAAGACTGTGACCAACATGTTCATCCTGAACCTCGCTATCGCTGATGACTTGTTCACCCTTGTCTTGCCCATCAATATTGTGGAGCACCTCCTCCGCTACTGGCCCTTCGGAGAAGTCCTTTGCAAGGTCATCTTGTCCATAGATCACTACAACATCTTCTCCAGCATTTATTTCCTGACAGTGATGAGCATAGACAGGTACCTGGTGGTGCTGGCTACAGTCAGGTCCAAGAGGATGCCCCACCGCACGTACCGAGCGGCCAGGATTATCAGCCTGTGCATCTGGATCCTGGTCACCATCATAGTCCTCCCTTTCATCATCTTTGCCAATGTCTACACTGACGACCTGGAGATCAAGAGTTGTGGTCTCAATTTCCCCAAGCCTGAGAGGTTTTGGTTCAAAGCCAGCAGGATCTACACCCTCATCCTTGGCTTTGCCATTCCAGTATCCACCATCTGCATCCTCTACACCATGATGCTCTACAAGCTGAGGAACATGCACTTGAACTCCAATGCCAGAGCCCTGGACAAAGCCAAGAAGAAAGTCACCATTATGGTCTTCATAGTTCTGGCTGTGTTCCTCTTCTGTTGGACCCCCTTCCACTTGGCCACCATTGTGGCTTTGACCACTGACTTACCCCAGACTTCCATGGTCATTGGGATATCCTACTTCATCACCAGCCTAAGCTATGCCAATTCATGCTTGAATCCTTTCTTGTACGCTTTCCTGGATGACAGCTTCCGGAAAAGTTTCCGGAAGTTGCTGGAATGCAGAACTTCTTGAACAGGGGGTTGGGGCTGGCAGGTCCCTGCCCTTCCAGGGCTTTTCAGGGGCAACTTTGCAGAGTGAAGGGGCAGCCAGTGAATGCACAATGTCCTTTCTTTCGTTTACACGTAATGTCTGGTCTGTTTGTAATCCTTATCAGCAACAGGCTTTGTCCTGCCCACTTGCAACTCCTGTATTTCCCCTCTTTGCTCCTACCAGCTCCTCAGAGTTGCATTTCTATACACCAATTTTTAATTTCACCCTCTGAATTATTAAGGACAGAACATTTACTTTTCAGGGGTGTATTTCTGCCACAGAGTGGTCCTTTATTGCCATCTGCTGTACAGCACAGACAGGCTGGAGACCAATTTCCAGATAAGTGCGGTGCTCAGTTCTTTGTCACTGTGTTATTAGGGAGGATTGTTTAATAGAGCAGAGCTAATGAGCACTTTCAATGAAACATCAATAAAGCAGAGGATGAGTATTTGGAATAGAAAAGAAACTATTTTCATGTTAATGTATGTTCCTGTACGTTATGGCTTTCTTTTGATTTTGATAGATGTCCACCTTCCACCCCACCACAAATTTCCTCTTTTCTGACTTGTTAAATTTAGACCAAAAGGAAGATTTGAGTCTCAAAAATAGTGCTAAACAGCACACCATACAAATACTATGACAACTGTGAGAATTTGTGCTAGAAATTATTTTGAACTAGTTGTTCCTGTTAAGTGTCAAATACATATTTATTTAAGAGTGAGTAATGAAATAAACCTCATGGGGGAAAAAAGAGACTGGTCCTTCTTTCACAAGAGAAAATTTATGCTACTTATGCCATGTCTTTGCTATATATATTGCATTTTGCCTATTATAAAATAAAACATGGTAGGTTTGTAACAAAATTAAGGTGTTTAGTAAGCCATGAGAAAAACTCTACTGAGCACTGCAAATATAAAGTTCCTTCTTTCACAGATAGATAGTCAAAATACTTGAACAGAACCAGAATTTGATTGGGAGAGTCTGGAGATGAGAAACTTCATATCGAAAGCCTGGAAATCTCATTCTCACACCTTTTAGCACTGCAAAGTTTGTATGTTACTGGTTTTAGGAAGGCTGTTTTAGCTAAAACATTTCTTTCAAGCTTTCTCCCAGTCCCAGGTAGCAAGCTCTGCTCTCACCTGTCCAAACTCCCCCAGGAAAACACAGGACAGGTAACACAAAACGAGAGGAGACTGCAGTTCTCAGATTAAATGGGCTCTCAGAGCAATGGGTGAGTGTGGGTTGGAGCCCCCAGATGAGAATTCTCAGAGCACTGAATTGCCCTGAGCACCCCGACAACAAAACTGACAATGGCAATTTCATTTATAGAAAACAAAAAACAGATGTGTGGACACAAGATCACTCCATTGCCTTCTCCGTATCAAAGGTGCAAACGGTGGAAGAACAATGAAGGAGAACATATTGTTCCAGGCAAAACTTCTCCAGGAATTTTGCTTTAGCATGGTTGCCACCTGCTGGCAATGGGCTTCCCAGGTGGAAAAACCTGTCTGAGTGAGAGAATTGACTCAAATTATGTCACCTCTCACATAAACTGCCTAATCAGCTGAAACATGACTGTTCATTGGCATTGGGGCTCTAGGAAAGACAATATATTTTATTACATAGAAAAACTACTGTATTTTTTTTAGATGGAAAGGATCTTCTCAGTGTGAGTTACCCACTTTCAGACATGACAATGATATTGCTGGAGCTTTTTCCATTAAATCACAAGATATGACAGTCACAGAATCACTGCATGTCTCAAGCAGAGTCAAATTTCCCAGCACCGTGTCCACTTGGGTTTGAAGGTCTCCAAGGATGGAGATGCCACAGCTACTGTGAACAACCTGTTCCTGTACTTCACTACTCTAACAGTGAATTTCCTTCCTATGATTTAATGGAATTTTCCACATTTCAGTCTGTGTCTCCTGTCCTGTCACTGGACATCACCGAGGAAATGGTTCCCTCTTCTCTGAACCGGCGCTTACAGACTTTGTATCCCCCAGGCCTTCCCTTTCTGAGCATGAGCAGCCCCATCCCAGCATCTCCTCATGGCAGCATCCTGCTGCATCCGCAATTTTCTCCACATCAAACACTCAACAGGAGCGTGGGTCCCTCGTGTGGGTGCCAGGCTCCGAGGGGAGAAGGATTTGCACTGCCTGGGGTCTCCCCCCGTGCTCAGGAGAGGCTCCAGCTCTGGAGGAGGCCGGTGTGGTTCGGGCCTGCAGCACTAAGAGGCACTCTCTGCTCTCAGCTCGGCATGGCTGCAGCTCCCGCAGCCTGCTCAGCCTCACACTCAGCCTGGCTCCCCGCTCCTGCAGCAAACTCGGGCTCCCTGTGCCTGGGCAGAGCCTCGGAGCACAGCACCCAAAGCCAGGCTGCTTGGGCTCCTCCTGGGAGAGCAGAAAGCACCTCCAAGGAGACGCTTGCCCACTCCCGGCACAAGATTCCCCCAGGGATACCCCGCATGCCAGCTCGTTCCTTTGAATTTCCTCCCACTGCTGGGACTGGCTTGTCACACCAGCCCACATCAGCTGCATCTTGAAGACTGGAAGCAGGGGGAGGGTGGAATAAACCCCATTAATGATTCACTGAATAAATCCCCTCCTAAAGCAAGCATCCCATCTGGGGTCTGCAGGGTCGCAGGAGGCTAAAATAAGAACCTTTGGAGTTCCCTCCTCTTCCTAAACCCTTCCCAGATAGCCATGCACTGAAGCAGGGAAGTCAGTTCAACCTCAAAGCTGGGGAAATTTCCTTTTGGGACAGCCTGGGATGTGTTCATGGGTGCAAAGATGCGGTGCAGCCACACAGCTCCCTGGACACGGCAGGAGCTGAAGCCTTTCCGCTTGCTCCTTGAGGAAAGAATTGCCTTCCTCATTCTGTCACACCCGTGAGGACACAGCCCTGGAGGACTCAGCTCCATCATCCCTGGGAGCCATTTCCTAGCCCAGAACAGGAATTAGGGCTCCCATTCCCACTGCAGGCTTTCAATGCAGGCATCTGAGCTAAGGCAGGGGATCTGATGCAGTTGTTGCTTTTTAAGTCTTCGTGCTGCAGCAATATTGGCTGTTTGGATCAATTGTCCTCATCCGAGATGTGCTGCAGCTTGTTCTCCCGGGAAGCTCTAATCCCCTGGGTCTTAGACAGTCTCACACTGCCTCCCTAAGGCTGGCCACGATTTTTGGTTGAGAAAAGAAATCATAGCCCACTGAGAGTTGAAGGCCTGGCTCTCAGAAGCATCTTTATGCGAGAAAAAGATGAAAATAAAAATTAAACATGGATAAGCACAAACTTGGACTGTTGAAGATGAGAAGAAGAAGGGTCTCCAGAGGATACTGTTCAGATCAATCCAAGAAAGAGAATTTGTCCCTTCTCTTTACAGCCTGGCATCTGTAGCACTCACATTGTTTCCTTGGGGTTGCTGGGAACCCCGGGGTGCTGTTGAGCCACTGATGCACCCACCATAAACCCAAGGAAATGGTGGCACTCTGGCTTTATTGCCAGTTCTGGGAGAAATAAGCCCAGTTTGGTGCCCTCAGAGGGTCTGAGCACATCAAGGTTTGACATTCCAACCTGCTGCTGAAGGGAAGGGGACTTCCCAGGCTGCGTTCCCTCTCACAGTGAGTCAGAAGGTCACCTGAGGATCCTCTGTGGGCTGTGGGACATGGCCCTGGCTGCTCCCTGTCCATGCCCAGGGCAGACTGTGTGGGTCTTGCCCCATCCACACCACCACTGGAGCTGAGATTGTGCCTGGAGGCAGTTTTGGGGTGATAAACTCTTGTTCTGAGGCCTCCAGAGAAGCTCCAGGCTTGTCATCATGGAGTGACGAGACAAGGGGAAATGGCCTAAAGTTTTGCCAGGGGAGGTTTGATTAGATACTAGGAAATATTTTTTCACCAAAAGGGTGGTCGAGCCCTGGAAAAGGATTCCCAGGGCAGTGGTGGAGTCACCATCCCTGGAAGCTTTAAAAATCCTGTGCATGTGGCATTTCATGATTTAGTGGTGAACGTGGTGGTGTGGCTGAGTTGATAGTTGGACTCATTGAGCTTCTCTAAACTTAAGGATTCTATGATTCTATGCTATCAGGCATCCTCCAAAAATTTTTTTCCAAAGAAGCACCCATTGAAAAGCCACAAGCCACATTTTCCTCCCTACTCCTCCTTTTGACTCAAAGCCAGGAGGAGGAGTTAATTTAAAGGCAAAGGCCAAGAAGAGTGACTGTAAATATTTCCATGAGTCCTTGTTGGCATTTGTGTTTGCTAAGTGAAGATGCAGAGAGCAGGATCAAAGCTGCCTGAATGGCTTTTAATTACAAGCCTCGATTGTTCTATTTTCTCTCAGAAAAATACTGCAATTATCTAACAAAGCTCTTTGAGTGGAATTAGACACTAGCCCCAAGCTTCAAGGGCTGTTCAGTGGCTATTTTCTCTTTTTAAAAAAATGTAAATTTGATGTGTAGATAAAAACCAGGCACTCTACTTACTGCCTACAGCCAATTCTGGGGCTTCCTGGGTAAACAGAGGATGGGAAGCTTTCCCCATGAGGAAGTGCCTGGGGTGCACCAAAGGCTGGTGTCACTCTGCTAAAGCCCCCCGCCACAATGTTCCCTGGCTGGGTGGGGTGGGGGCTCTGGGTGCATCCCATGTGGGAAGACAAAGTTCCCTCTGGGGATAAAACCAGCTATAGTTTGACAGCAAGACCTTTGTCCCCATTTTCAGTTTTCCTGAGATGTGTTTTCTTTCTCTGGCTTTCACCAGACTTCTGCACATCCCCATCACCTCCCCTTGCTCCAGTGCTTCTGCACAGCTTGTGCCAGAAGTGTAAGACACCATGGGAGTTTCTAAGGTCCAAACCATCCCTTGTACAAGACTCAATAAACCAGCTGAATAAGGAAATCAGAGAAATAAGGATTCAGTTTTATAAACTTAACCATCAAATGAGATCGGAGACTTGTAATTAACAAAGTCAGATTTCAATGCAATGAAAAATCTCCCCTGAGACCCAGCCTGCTGCTGCTGAGCATTGATGGAAATCTTACGGATGTAATTAAATTTCCCTTATCCATGTGATGGATTCAGCGGATCCTTCATGCAGTGGCCACACCCAGCTGAGCTCCTTCACCCACGCTGACCAGGAGCTGGGATGTGAAGCTGATGGCCACTATTTCATGATGGATGAGGCAGGTCAGAGCCTCAAAAAATCACAGAATCACAGAATCACAGATTCACATAATGGTTTGGGTTGGAAGGGACTTTAAAGATCACCCAGTTTCAACACCCTGCCATGGGCAGGGACACCTCCCACTAACCAGGATTCTCAGAGCCCCATCCAGCCTGGTCTTGAACTCATCCTCCACAATCCTGGTGGGTAGCCCCAGGCAGAAGGTCTCGGTGGCATCACTGACACTCAGCAGAAGATGCAGCAGTTTTTCAGCCAAGCACACCCAAATTAAACCCTGGTGCAGGTGCCAAAGCAAACCACAGGGAGAACCCTGGTTTTCTTTCCATTGCCACCTCCCAGCCACCTCTGGAATGCAGGGACAAGGGTAAATACCAGCACCAGGGGCTGGGCTCATTTTCTGCCCCTTGACGCTGGGTCCCTGGGGGCAGGTGATTATCTCCAGAAATTTTAATGTCATGAAGGATGGATAGATGACATTTAAGGTCCCTTCCAGCACAATCCATCCTGTGATTCTGATTTCCTCTGTGGTTAAGCAAGGCAAGAACAGTGCAAGGCTGAGAAGAGGAAAACTCCAAAATACGTGAGCAAGTGACCTGTGCATGTGGAGAAGTTGCTATTAATGCCTAACGTTGAGAAAACATTAAATAGCCAAATCACAATACGGGGTTTGTTTCACACAGAGAAAATCAACCTGAAAAGCCATTAATCTTAATTTCATGTTGACTACAGAGCTTCTGTTTTTATTCCTAGTCACTGGATGAAATCAGCATGGCATGAGTGTTCCTCAGAGCATTCACTGCACATGCCAGGCTGGAAACACACAGAGAAACTGATGTTTATTGAATGGACAGAGCCAGCTGAGGCTCTGCCTGGGCTCCTCTCTGTGACCAGGAAAAATGTGATCTAATGCAGCCAAAACCAGTCTATGGGAAAATGCTGATTCTTTCAGTAGTTTCCTTGGAAAAATCAGGTTTCCTGCTTGGTTTCTTCAAGGATCATTCTTCATTTCATTACAGTGAAAATGTGCTACTTGGCAGTGCTGCTGCTGTTGCTGCCCCAGGCTCCAGCCCTTCCTGCCTGGCCTCAGGCCCAGAGGGGAGGGAAGCAGAGATGCTCTCCCTGACCACTGCTGTGGCAGGAGCTCCATCAGCACTGGAGCTACATCCTCCCTCAGAAACAACACAGACTGGAGGGAAAACCCCTTTTGCTGCAAGAGTGGGCTGGCTGAACAGGATATGATTTCCTCTCAGAGGCCCTTCCAGCAGTTCAGCCACAGGAAGAATTCCCGAGAATCCTGCTTATGGCAAGGGGTTGGAACTAGATGGTCTTTGAGGTCCTTCCAACCCAAACCACTCTAGGACTGTGAGATTCTGTGAATCTGAACATAGGAGATGTTGTACTGTGGGGTGAGGGTAATCCCAGTTGGGGTAGGATATTATTGTGCACTTTCTAACCCAGGAACAGTTTAGGGAGTTTTGGGGTTGCTGAAGCACAAACCTTGAGATTGGAGAAGGGGTTGTGTCCCCCAGCACTGTGGAGAGCCAGCATCACTCCTTCCCTACAGCCAGACAGGATCTCTGCACTGAGGGAGAGAGAACAAAATCAGTTTACATGGTTCAGCAGCATCATCGTTGCCAAGATATGAAACCATGTTGCTCTGTTTATTGATTATTTCATTCCCTCATGCAATCTATCCAGGCTTCAGAGTGCTGAAAGCAGGAACGAAGGGAGTTTGTGAGCCATGGGGCTCTTTGGTTTGAAAGCACCCAATCTAATAGCAATCCCTTTGCTTGGAAAATGGTAAAACTCCCTCTTCCAAAAAGGAGCTCTGACCTCGGTACTTCTGCTACCACATTTAGAGCAAAGGGGTCATGAATCCCCAGTGTAAATGAGCAATAGGGCAGGTGCACACAGCCACTGTGGGCCACTCAAAATAGAGGTGCAGCAGCTCAGACATGACAAGAAGGGGTCTAAAAAACCCTGTGTGATCCATCAGCACCACACAGCACACGCTGTACTTCCTTATAGCCCATCTCTGTTCCTCACACAGCAGCAGGACTTTTGGTTTATGGGCTACTCTTCCCACCTTCCATTTCATAGATCCACAGAATCATAGATGGGTTCGGGTGGGAAGGAATCTTAAAGGATGTTTCATTCCAACCCCTTGCCATGGGCAGGGTCACCTTCCACTGCTCTGGGTTTTTTAAATCTGGCCTTGAACATTTCAGGGATGGGGCAGCCACAGCTTCTCTGGACACCCTGTGCCAGGGCCTCCCCACCCTCCCAGGGAAGAATTTCTTCCCAATATCCCATCTAACCTGACCTCTGGCAGTGGGAAGCTATCCCCCCTTGTCCTGTCACTCCAGACCCTTGTCCAAAGCCCCTCCCCAGCCCTCTGGAGCCCCTTGAGGCACTGGAAGGGATCCTGAGGTCTCCCCAGAGCCTTCTCCAGGCTCAGCCTATCTCTGTAGCCGAGATGCTCCAGTCCTTGGAGGATCATCGTGGCTTCCTCTGGACTTGCTCCAACAGGTTCCTTTTTCCCCATCCCTCCCTTTTTAAGCCTCCCCAGCAGTCCCCACCATGGAGATGGGACAACCTTCCCTCCTACATCTGTTGCTGCTGGGTTCTACCCTCCAGCCCTCCCATCCAGCTCCGTGGTTCTCCTCAGCCAAGGAGAAGGTGGTGAGTAAGATCTGGTTCTTCAGGCAGCCCTGGGCAGGGCTCTGGAGGTGAAGAGCAGGGCTGTGAATAACCAACTGGTTCAGCAATGCAGCTCTGCTGCCACAGAGATTCACACGGCAAACACGGCGTGAAGCCATGAATGCACAATCAGGGCTGCAGCCTGGGAGTGTCCGAAGGAGATCCTCCTGTTGAAGGAAGGAGAAACTTGCTTTTGCATAAATATCCACAAAAATAGCTGAGGGGAAGCACAGCAAAATGAGTGGGAAAGCAAGCTGGAGTTTTTCTGGCAGAGCCTGCTTTGCTGCCAGTCTGAGTCTCTCTTCTGAGCAGATATCAAAGGCTGCACCCACACCAGCTGCTGCTGGAGATCCTTCTCATTTAAAAAAAGGAAGCTCTAACTATAGAGAGTAGCACTACAGGGTGAGAGACATCCTTCTCTGGACATACATTGTTGTACCCAGCAATGATATTCCAAAGTATCCAGAGAGAGATTGGAGCCCAGTGACAGCTCTTTAAATAGTTAACAAACCTCCCTGGAATAAAAAAAATTAAAAAAAAAAAAAAATAAAAAAAAAAGATAATTTTTTAAAAAGAAAGACAAATTTAAAGTCTAGCTTCTCATGGAAATCTTGGGAAAACCTACATGGCACCTGCTTAGCATCAGGCAGGGTCTTCATCAGGGCAAGCCTCAAGCTTTGGAGCAGGGGCAGCACAAGGGCTCAGCACAGCTTTGGTCACTCTGCAGTCAGGGTTCCTCCCACGTGCTGAAGGTGTCTCCAGCCCTGGGGGCCAGGCTTTGCTGGGGCACAGGTATTTGGAGCAGGAGAAAGGCTTTGTGGCTCCTATGGGCAGTGGGCTTGGGGAGAGGGATTTCAGCTGAATACTCACCCAAAACAAATGCCCCCCCATCTGACCTGCAGCTCAGTAAAGGGTAACCCAGCGTGTCCCCAGCTCAGCTCTTCCCACAGCATAAAACCATAAACTACAGAATATCCAGAGCTGGAAGAGACCCACAAGGATCACAGACAAACTCCTGGCCTTGGAGAGAACAACACCAAGAGCCCCACCATGTGCCTGAGGGTGTTGTCCACCCAAACCTCAGTGAAAGGGTAAATTCTGCTCCTTATTTTTGCTGTTAGAAGTTGCAATTGATGGAGGGGGAATGTTGTTGGCTGCGGGAGAGGAAGGGAGATCTGGTTCTTGCAAAGCCAGAGATCTGCCCAGATTTACCAGGAGCCAAGGAGCTGCTTGGGGGAAAGCTCAGTCCCCAGCTTATTCATTCCTCAGCCTTTTCCAGCACTTGATTTCAGCCAACAGCAGCAGAGAGAATACTTGGTACCTTAATAAATCCCATAATACTGAATAAAGCACTTTGGTTTATGGTTTTGCTATAAGAACTCACCCCTGGATACTTTTAATTAACTGAACTAGAAAAAAAATAAAGATTTCCATTTTTTTTCTCACCAATTTACTTTTTCTTTTTTGAGAAGAAAATCACCTCTGCTAATAAAAAGCCCTCTCCTGATATTTACCTGCTTGGGTAGAAATATTGATCTCTGTGCAGAGAGAAAGCACTTTCCTTATTGTGCATCTCACTGGCTGATCCGTCTTTCCTACAGAATACAGCCTTGGCTTTATTTTCAGAGCAGTTCTGCAATTTATTGTTCTCCCAGGTCATGCCTAACCCCATAACTCCTGGGAATTGTGGGGACAGGAGGTGGGAAGAGCTTTTTTTCATCCTTCAGCAGACTTCACCTCTAATGGCAGGCAGCTGCCTGTGCTGCTGCCCTGCCTACACATCACAGCTGCCCTTTGCAAGTCCCAGGGACCCAATTTTCCAGCCTTTTCACATCTCCTGTTCCTCTGTTAACTACAGACCAAGTTATCTGTGTAACAAAAGTTCCCACTGATCTCACTTAAAAGGGATGAGCTGAGACATTCCAAATCCACCCAGTGAACTCCTCCAGATTATCATCCAAAGCACAGGGGGTTTTATTTTCCTTTATTAAAGCACACAAATAGCCACCTAAATGTCATTTACACTGCGACAGTTGTAAAAATCACACCAGCACAACCACTTCCAAAGAGAATTACAGAGCCAGCACTAAAGCCATCCAGCTGACCATGAGCCTGTAACTCCAAAGGCACAGTACAATAAAGTTTTGCTTTCAGGTGTTTGCTGCTCTTCTTATAACAAACTTCACTGAGCATTAAACAGAATGCCTAAACACATTCACTGCAAGGGCCGTGGAAATACCCAAAAGCTTGGTAAACACACATTTATTGAGTACTTGATTATGTAAGATCATTGCAGCATAGTCATTATAACAAAATCCATATTTAAAATTGCCAAACGGGTATATTTTTTTTCAGAGAACATAAATCTATTTAAAAACCCAGCTAAGAACGACAAAGGGAGTGTGGCTGTTCCTTAGCCAGCCACTAATGAATGTTCTCCTGCTCCATAAGGGTAAGAACAGCCTGGGGTCAGTTCCCAGCTTCAGCCCCAACCATTCCCAGACCCCATCAGACCATCCCACAGCTGAGGGCTGAGCAGACCCAAGTCACTCATCGCCACAAACATCCCACCTAACCCAGATTTCCAAAGGCATGGATGCAGCTTGCCAGCAGCACAGTTCTCAAGGAGCTGTTCTTCACAAGCCTGGGGTTTATACAGGATTTCCTGGTGAGGGGTGAGTGATTAACATCCACTACAAAGTGCTTAAAGTGCCCAGATTTCCTCCTCCCTCCAGATTGGTGTGGGGAAGTGCTAATTGCAAAGTTTGCTCTGGTATACATCCAGATTCCCAATCAAATGTTAATCAGCATCAAAATCCTCCCAGCTTGAGCAGTTTACAAGGGATCTGGGTGCTACACATGGGACACTGGATTTGCATCTATATTTTAAGCCCAACCATGAGGGAAACACTCAACATAGAAATATAACATTCAATTCCTTTGTACAGCATATATAAAGAAAATGACAGCATTAAAATATTGGCAGATCAATACATTAAAAATACAGAATCTCATAGATCAGAGCACAAGAAATATATCCACATTGGAATCTGTACAGTCCAGATGACACTGCTGGTTCTCATGTTGGAATTGACCTCCCATCTGCAGGTGGAGGTTGGTGTTTTGCTCCCCCATCAGCACCACTGGCCACCATTGCCCAGATTTCCCTGGGCTGTTGTGCTACAGGGACAGCCCCAGCCTGCTGCTCTCCCCAGCACTCTTTGGGGAAGCTTTAGTTACCAAGTGAAATGACAGGACATTTCCTTTTCCACAAAACTCTCACCTACTCTGGGAGAGAAAAATCAATCCATGGTTGGCAGGAGGGGAGGTACCTGGGCAGCATTTCCCACGTGCTTTCAGCATCGTGAGTCTCATTCAGTTAAAAACATGAAACAAACCACAGAACCTCAGGTTTTGTATGGTTTGTGCCTCTCTTATCCCATGTGGAGCAGGTGGGACTGTTTTAGGCTGCCTCCTCCCACCAGGAATGTCCATGTCTTGTAGAAGAGCTGCCATTCTGACTTCTCCAGAATGGCTTTCCCTATACATAAATATATGTGTCTATAGGCCACTTCATTCCTTCCTCCTCTCACCGAGGAAGATGCCCAAGGCATGCTTGGTAAGGTGAAATCCTACCATGTATTGCACCTATTGCACTACAGACATGTATATACAGACACATCCTGTCCATAATTACACTGGAAATACAGAGTTTTGAAAAAAAGAGTAGTAGCAGCATGTAAATGAGAAATTGTGTTCATTTCCTCGGTCTTTTTTTCTTCCTCCTCTTCAGAGCTACATCATCAGCTCAGACAGTCCCTTCTCCCTGCCCTGCTCCCGTCTGAGAGGGGGGTTTCACTGCAGATCCCATCTGCAGGAACTGGCGCTGTCCTCCCAAAGCAGTTTGAATTTCTCTTCCCTTCAGCTCCCTCCTCTCCCTCCCTGCATCCTTCCCTGCACGATGACTCATCCTGGAGATGATCTTGGGTTTTGTCTGATGGCTCCTGCCCACTTTGGCTGCAGCAAAGTCTGATTTCAGAGCGATGGCACAGGAGGAAAACCCGCACACGAGCGCCTGGTGAGCCAGGCAAGCTGTTAACATCTCCACCCAGGAGGAAAAAAGCAATGCAAGAGTTCACATTCTGTCTGTCTCCCAGCAGCAGAAGTGTAAGCCCCTGGAGCGATGCCTATTTTAAACCCTTAATTCCAAAACCCTCAATAATGTTGCAGACTCCCAGGGTTTTGCAGGAATCAACAGGCTGATTTCAAACACGTTCCTTAGTGCAGCATGCACTGGAATTAAAAATGCATCAAATGGGCTCACTTTCTCTGCGTGCTCTCGCAGTATCCAGTTTTCCCAACCCCCAAAATTGTTTCCTTGGTTTCTCACCTCTCAGTTTTGAGGTCCTGCTAAAGGGCCGTTATCTGAGTTAGTTCTGACGTGGGGGTGGTTGGACTCTGCTGGGCGACAGCCACCATGGGGATTTCCATGCCTAGTCAGGCCGGATTGTTAGTCCCCTCCGAGTTCTTGCAGGCATAGGCCACATCCTTGGCGATGCTGCACATCCTGTTGGACATCTGGAGCTCGGTTCTGAAGGCGGTGGGGAAGCAGAACTTCTTGAAGCATGCCTTGAAGTTCTCATCCAAGAAGGCGTAGAGCACGGGGTTCAGGCTGCTGTTGGCGTATCCCAGCGCGGTGCAGAAGCAGGAGATGGCCAGCTCCAGCTCGCTCTCCGCCTTGGCACCCAGGCACTGCACCAGCACGAAAATCTGGATGGGAGTCCAGCAAACGATGAAGACTGCCACCACCACCAGGACCATGCGGGTGATGCGCCTCAGGTTCCGGTCCTTCTCCTTGGAGCCCGAGAGGACACGGACGTTCTTGAGCCGCCTGATCATCAGGCTGTAGCAAATGGTGATGATCAACACGGGGATCATAAAGGAGAAGAGAAAGACGCAGATGCCAAACACTGGATCCCAGTAGTCCACGGGAGAAGGGAGCTTAATTAGACAATCAATTTCTGCAAGAGTAAAAATAAAATGGGAAGGAAGATCAGCAAACGCAGATCAAGCAGAAAAGCATCTGCCCATTTAGATTAGTTTAGGTTAGTTAGGTTAATGGTTGGACTTGATGATCTTAGAGCGCCTTCCCAACCTAACATAACAATTCTATGCTTAGTGTTCAGTTCCTCACATAACAATTCTGTTTAACACTAGAAAAGCAGTAGCAGTGATACAAAGAGGCAGGGTCAGAGTTAAGATGATTTTACAGGGGAGACCTCACCCCATTGATGAAACTGACACCCCTCTCCCTGGGCTCTCCTGTCCAGCACCTCCCTCCCGCTGGATGCAGTTTTACTGACCGTTGTTCTCGTTCTCTGCAGATCCCATCACCATGGCCGGGATGCCAAAGACAGAAGCCAGTGCCCAGATGCAAACATTGACTACCTTGGCCTTGTGGGGCGTGCGGATGTCCAGGGCTTTGATGGGGTGGCAGATGGCGATGTAGCGGTCCACGCTCATCATCGTCAGCGTGAAGGTGCTGGTGAACATGTTGTAGTAGTCAATGGAGATGGCAATCTTGCACAGGACATTGCCAAAGGGCCAGAAGCCCAGGAATGTGTCTGTTCCCTGGAAGGGCAAGGTCATCAGACACAGGGTGTCAGCCAGAGCGAGGTTAAAGATGTAAATGTTGGTGGCTGTCTTCATCTTGGTGAATCTGAAAGGCAGGAATGAGCAATGGTTAGAGCTCCCACCTGACCATGGTGGGTCATGCACTGAACTTTACTGAAGTAGATTCTGCTGCTTTCAAAAGGAGATGCTGTATTTTCTTATGTAATGAGGTGAGATCCTCACCTTTCAACCTCCCACAGGTTTATCAACACACAGTTCAGCCCATCTCCTGCAACACCGCAAATGGTCCCTCCACAATCACTTCCATGGCCAGGAGAACCATTCCCTCAGACTGCCAGCAAGCACCATGAAAGCCTGAGGCTGTCAACTCAGATGGTGTTTCTTGAAAAATTACTTCAATAAGGCCAACTTAGAATTTCACTACCAATGGCTTCATTGTTATAAGTATTGGCGAGAGCTTTAGCCAGTAAGCTGATTTGAAAGGTGCAGGAGTAACTTGATCAGCCATTTGATATGGGCTCATAGCCAGAGAGCATGGCTAAAGTGAGCTGTAAAATCAGAACAGGAAAATGGCCAGCCCTGGCCAGGCCAAAACTATTGAGGAACTTTTGATTTGAATCAGAAATTAAAATATCACAATGGATCTTTCGAGAGAAAGGAGTAAAGTCACAAGTCAAACTCTACTTTAAAGATTTTTTTGTCATTTCGATATTACTTTTACCACACGAACTGACTGCCCCGAAGGAAGAGTCACCTTGCTCTAATGGCAATCATCTCATTTTCACACTTGGGAAATGATGCAGAGCCACCTGTGACCACCTATCCAGGGGGACGTGCAGTGTCTGCAGAAATGGAAGCTCAACAGTGACTCCGACACTGAATCTAACATTTCAGCTCCAGGATATTCCTCTCATGGGCAGAAAAAGAGCTCAAATAGGTATAATTTTAAAACTACAGCTCATCCATCATTTACTCTACTAATGGCCTTTGCAGAAACACAGCCAAAAATGGCAGACAATGATGTGATTAACAGAGTGCAAGTTCATTTGAGGGTAACACTTCTGCCTGTAAACTGCTGCACTATTTTCAGCCTGATACGTGTTAAAATATTACAGGGTCTGATTTGACATAAAAGGCTCTTTTTGCCAATTTGATTCAGAACAGCAAACCCATAACTGCCCTTCTCAGTGCTGTGCCCTCCCCTGAGGGTCTGAGCTTCTTCAGCTCTTGATAAATGATTTGAATGCTTGGCAGAACATTATCACTGGCATATTCTGAACTCTGCTGGGACACATGGTGACCTGGCCAGGTTTGCAAGAGAAGCAGACAGGGGAGCAATGATCCAGACTATAAAGTGTACTTTTTCACCTGCCTTGGAGCTCTAAGCTGGCCTTGTATCAGAAGTCTGAAAGCAGCTTCAGAAAGCAAAACCAAATGATCCTATTTTTGACCCTGAAAGCCAAGGGAAGCTTTTGGAGGTCAGCACTGATGGAAACATTGTTGGAAATACTTTGAGGTCCCCACACAAGCCTGAATTAGGCTTTTCCCAGCCCAGAAATCAATCACAGGTTCTTAGAAAGCCAGCCCAGACGAACTTACATAACCAAAAGCAGCAGAAGGAAAACACTGGTGCCTTTCCTTTTGTGATGGGATGAACGAGCAAAAGCACTTTTCAAATCCAACATAACCAGACAGCTGCCAGGGCTTTAAACTTTGGGATTTCCTGAGGAGAATTACAGCAGCCTCCAGTGCCCTGAACTGCAGAGGAGCATCTCAGGGGTTTTCCTTTCTTAAATTCTTGCACTTGGCACAAACGTGGTAAAGCACAAAGGGATGAGGGGCATCTGTGAGTGGATTCTCTCTCCCCTCCAGGTCAGCAGAGGGATATTAAAATGAAGAAGTGAAATCACTGTTTGATCAGCTCTCACAAAAATAAGCACCGTCAGCTCATGCTTTAGGAAATCATTCAGTCGCCCAAGACTGGGCTGGCAAAGGTCTCCTGGGAGCTGCAGCTTCCCCTGAGCACCACAAACCTGGCTGGGCTGGCTCAAGCTTCCCAAAGGTCAAGTTTGTTGTAGTCCATCCTTCCAGGAGGGCTGGAGCCAGAGGCAATTCATCACCATGCCTCTAACCCTGACTGCTTTTACTGACATTATCACTCAAGGGAATAACCACTTTGAGCAATGGCGATCAACTTCACTGCAAAACAGTAAAAACTAAAGGTTGTTCCTGCTTTATTTTTTGTCATTGACCAGTGGGAGAAACAAGCAACAATTCACCCACCTGCAATGCCCATCCAGCATCCATGGGGGACAAAGCTGCCTCCCTTCACACTCCTGTGTCCCCAGCACTGAGAAGTTTGGGGCATCTCAGCCAGCCCTGAACTCAGGGTGTGCAGAGAAAATCTTCAGCTCCTTCCCACACCCCTCCAGCCCCACTGGTCCCACTCCTCACAGACACTTCTCAGCATGAATTCAGAGTCAAGTACAACAACTGCTCTGCCTGGCCCTGCAAAATCCCTCAGTGCACAGACCCCTCTCCTCTGCCTCCTTCTTCACCACCCCCTGGAGGTGATGGCAGAGCCACCTTCCCCCGCTCCAACACAGGACACACTGAGGTGGCTGTCCCACCACTTCCTTCAACCCATCTTCCAATAGAATTTAAAGCTGATTTTGCACTCTTGAAAGGGGGTGAAATCAATTTACACCTAATTAATTAGTTCTACACCACTTTCTCTACGTGTTGAGAGCCAACAGCCATTGTCCCAACCAAGCAATGTTCCCAAACATTTCCAGAATGCTCAGTACACACAAAAATCAATCAATCACTTCTCTGTGGATTAACATCTATTTCTTTTCCTCCAGAACCGAGAGAGTTCTTTCTCTTAACCTGCAGAAAAATAGAAAAATTACACACTCAGGCTTTGGGAGGCTCCTCAGTCTCCTCCCCCACAACACAAATCTGCCGCAGATAAGCCCGTGGATTCCATGGAGGACATTAGCTCCCTGCTGGGCCACTTTCTTGCACTCTGCCACGGAGGTAATTTCCTAATGGAGCATCTCCCACAGGGTGGTGTTCAGCTCCCCATCCAGCTCCCCCTTTGTCACAACAGTAATTGCTCTGCTCTGCTCTTCTCTTCTGTCGGATGCTGAAGTCTGAGAGGAAGAACACCTGGATATCAGCTCAGCACTTGTCGTCCCCCCCCTTTTTGGTACGTGGACCCTCTGGTCAGGGGAATACACGGTCTGGGAGAGGAGATCAAGAGTAGACACACCCTCGGGGCTTTAAGGAGCTGCTCCTCACCAGAACAGGTTCTGCCCTGGCTGAGCCCCAGGGTGAGCTGCAGACCTGTGGTTTCTGCATCTTTCCCTTTTCCACTCAGCCACAGCAGGGCTGCAGGACAAGGACTGGGCTTAAGGACCAGCTGGCTGCAGCAAACCCACAACCCAAAATGGAGCTGCAGACACCAGGGGCAGAGGGACCAGGGCAAAGCCTGTAGCCCCACAAAGCCCTGAGCATCATTTCCAGGAGCTCTCTGCCACTTGGAGCCTCTTGATTTTGATATGTGTAGCTCCAGCTAATTAGGATGCAGACGGTGTTGTTCACCTTGAGCAGCTCCCTCCACTCCCACTTCAACCCCAGCAGCAGTGACAGCCTTTGCCCCCATCCCTGGACATGCTTCAGGAAGCAAAACAGGTCAGAAAAGGCTCAAAAAGGATTTTTACTGAGCTGCTCCCACCCTGTGATGGTGGAAATCAGCCCCAGTTCTCTCCCAGCCTGCTCCCAGCCCTCAGGTTGTGTGAAGCTGATATTTGATCTGGCACGTTCTGTCATGATTTGTGTCCCCTCAGCCGTCTGCCCACAGCTTGCTCTCTGCATCCCTGCTGCTCTGATCACCATCCCAGAGCCCCCTCAGCCTGAAACTTCTGACCAGTGCAAGATGATTTATTCTTAATGGTTCAACAGGCCATGAAAAAACCGCACAGAATTTGAGAAGGACAAATTTAAATTAGTCTGGACTCTGAGGCCAGACACTACAGCAAAAGCAGCCACCAGCACAGCACCTAAAAGCCTATAAATTACCCAGGACTGACTAGCAGGGGCCAGTAAGGGAACCTGCAGCCAGCCAGGATGAGCACACACTTTGGGGCAGATGATCTTCTTGTCCTTGAATCTCACCTCTGTGCCCAGGGGACAGCTATGAAAAACCAGTCCTGCCTGCCCTCCAGGTGCTCTTTGGGCACCACTGTGGATGGTGCTGCCATGCCAAGGGAGGAGGCTCTGTGGCTGCTGCTGCAAAGGCTTCAGCAGCTCACTCAGAGGCTCTCAGGGATGCTCCCACATCCCTGAGCAGATGCTTGGCCAGCAGGAGTGGTGCTCTGGTCTAAGGAGGGCATTCATCAGCATCCACCCTGCAGCAGGATGCTCTTATCCCTGCTCATGGGCCAGATCTGCCTCTGCTGACATCCAGAATGCTTCTGGGAATTGCCCAGTGTCTGAAAAGCACTGGGAACTGAGTCCCAGTTAAACACCACAGATTTTAACTGAGATGGGCCCTTTCACCCATCTCACCACAGCCAGGAGAAAAAAAAAGCTCTTCAACACACACTGGAGCTACAGGACCTGTGTTAGCAGGGGTATGATGTGGCTACTATGGCTCATGTGGCTGAGTCCAGCTCACCTGGGCTCACAGGGATGCAGAAATCAGGGAGCTGCAGACCATTATCACAGCAGGATCCCCTCCTGCTCACCTCACCATCCTCACCCAGCTCCACTCACTCTCCAGGGCAAAGAGCCCTTGGTGTGGGTTCCATTTCTCTATAAATTGCAATAATTTATGTCTATTTTATTTTTCAAGGAAAAAGAAAACCTGGAGACAGCAAAGGTCTCAGATGGCCCCACTTGTGTCTGCTGGGCGCCCACTGCATGCAGCACTCACTTCATTTCAGCTCTGAGACACACATCTGGTCCAGGCTTTTCCCTTAGAAAGCTTTCTATTAAGAAATCAGCATCTCTGAAATGTCATAATTAACTTCATTTCCCCTGTCTCATCACAGCCAGCTGCCCTCACCCCTATTCTCAGGGACTGAGGCAGTTTTCAAGCAGAACAACAGCTGGCACAGCATCCCCAGGCAGGCTCATGATTCAGGCATCTCCCCATCACATTTTTCCTCCTGAAGCTTCACCTGGAGGCAGCAGATGAAAATGACAGCCCTGAACAGCCTAAAACATTGTTTAAAATGCTCTGAAAGGTGTTCTGCCATAGAGAGAGTTGAGCATCTCCAGCATTTTGCCAGGCTCCCAACAGAGCTGCCACAGCCATGAGGAGTGCCCAAGAAATGAGACATCACAGCAGCATGGTGGAGCTAGGGACAACAAGCTGCACCTTGCCCCTTCCCTGGGTCACCAATGGCTGGCAGAGATTTGGGACCTCTATAAGAACATCCGTGTCAGCCCCATCCCCAGGGCCAAAAATGCACCCTCCTTCTCCTTTGCCTCCCTTCCTAAATACCAAGATCTTGGGCAAGCAGCCTTGCAGACTTCAGTTAATAGCTAGGAGAGATCTCAGCAGCCTGCTTTCCTCCACTCTCCCCCCAAACCCTCTGTTCAGCTCCTTGTTTCACGTTCATTAAGAAGCAGAACAGGAAATATATGCAGAAGAGAGCAAACAGCAGAAGGAGGAGGGAGGGAAGGCACCGTCTCTGCTGGCAAGGAACTCCACGATGAGCCAGCAGAACAAAGCCACAGGCGAGGCAGGTTCCCACAACAGGCCCTTTACTGTCCAGGAAATTGTGTTCCTGACAAGAGCCCTTTTCCATCTTACCCAATTAGTGCTGCTCAGCACTGGATTGACAGTCACATGATGACTGTCTCTATAAATTAATCGTTCCAAATGTTAAATCACTCCACATACAATAGAGATGTAGGCTGGGTTCTACAACGGAGGGGAAAACCTAAAGGAGGCTTTGAATTTGTACTTTTGTGTGAAATTCCGGGAGATTTTAAAATTTTTCCCTTGGTGCTGCAGAAAACTCATTCAGGAGGAACAAGAAAATGAGCTTTCTTGATGCCTCCAACTTCCTCAAGTGCTGGTATTAGAGTCTTTTTATTTCCAAACTCCCTCAAAAACAGGAAACAATTACTGTCTGTAACATTACCAGTCTTTTTCTGGAAGGTAGTACATTATTTTCCTGTGGGCTGTGTAATATGTTGAAGCCTGGTTATCATTGCTGGAGCATGGAAGGAAAAAAAAGCTTATTGTGGTGCCCATTACCTACAATGATAAGGGTGCAGCACAGAGGGTTTGCTGATTATTTTTCAATTAATTTATCATTAAGAACCCCTAAACCCTGTGTTGACTTACCAGCAACCAACTTCCAACCTACTGAAAACCAGGTGCTACTCAAGGCATGAAGCATCAAAGCTCTAATCTGAGGACAAAAGCTCATCAGCATCCTCCCTGTACAACCACAATTTGGCAGCTCTTCATCAATCTGTGTACATGGCCAGGGTCAGGAGTTTGATATTGAGTCCAATTCATCCTCACACCTGCTCCTGGCCTAAACAGGGCAAGGAGAGAGGAATCCTGGGCAGAGATAACAGAAGTTGTTACTTATTGATTCAAGAAGGGTCATTGCCTTAGCTCTCACCCAGTGCTGGCCTCAGCTCAGTACTGAGCTTCCAGGGAACATGGATGGGGAACAGCAGCTCCTACAAGGGCTCTAGCTCAGTTATAACCTCCCCAGAAAACACTTTTCATTTCTGAATAAAGGGAAATAGAGGAATAGAAAAACCTGAGGGATATTGGGTTGACACCTGTCTTCAGTTTTCAATTGTTTAAGAACTATAAAATGAGAGGTCACACACAAAAACAGTTATGTTCTATGGGAAATTCTAGTGTTAAATCCCACTTCCTTTTTCTGAGTGCCATTTATCCAACTGGAAGGTATCAAAGTCAAAAAGGTGTGGAGCAGAAGCCAGTATTTTTCATGGTTAGCCACGGCACAGGTCTACCCTGGCCAGGATCCCAGTTTGGGACACTCATATTGCTGGTGATCCTCCAGTCCCAGCCCTGGGCAGGGCCAGCAGCACCGTGCTGTGCACATCCCACCAGACCTTTGCAGACAGGGAAAAGATTTCTGCCAGGGCTTCTCCTCACACACACTGAGGCTCATGCACAGACTCTCCTCCTCTGCTGCACATGGGCTGCCATTCCCATGCAGCCACATCACCACCATCAGACAGGGGCTTCCAGCTCCCAGAGCCTCGCTACTCACACACTTACACACACCCACAAACTACTCCAACGATTGCTACTACACTGAGCAGGAACACGAGCTCTCCAGACATGGCACCAGTGTGCTGCAAACCTCCTCTCTGCATCTGCAGGCTCCTTGGGGCTAATGGGATCTCCTCTCAGTGCCATAAACTCCTCAGCTAAAGGAGCACAGAAAGGCAGCCTGATGAACAGTCACGTCACTTTGCCCTTGGAGCAGAGATTTAACCACCCTTCACTGACCTCTGGTACCAAAGACCTAATTTTGCAGCATCTCCCCCATCCAACTTGTAGTCCTTCAGGGGAAAGGTGTTTTGGAAGCAGTTGGGCTCCTGGCAGGAACAGGACAACTCATCAGTGTCTGAATACCTGCTAAATACTTTCATCTTCTCTTGGAGGATTCAGCCTGTCTTTTCTGTGCTGGCAGCGTCCATCTGCACCAGGAATCTGCTCCAAGATGTGGATAAAATGCAAGCTGCCTCCTTAACATGCAGGGTGCAGAGATCAGAAGGGGGATGCTGGGGTTTAACATAACCACAGCCCCAAGAGCTGCACAAACTTACTCTGTACTTGCAGGGCAAGCAAGGTTTCTAATTCCCAGAACCAGAAGGGTTTGAACCACAGCAGAAGCAGGCAGGGACACTCAAAATGCCAACAATGGGCAGGGAGGATGGAGTGGTGCATGCTCTGTGCTGTCCCTCTGCAAAGGTCAACCCCACTCTCCTGACTTCAGCACAAGGAGCCAAAGAAGTTGCCCTCAACTCTGCAGCATCCTTTCACGTCTTAAATAAGTCTGCAGGCTCCAGAGGGATGGAGGACTTACGTTTTCAATTTTTTTTTTCTCCTGTAAAAGTAAAAGGAAGCGTCCCAGCAGGTGCTTTCCTTTGCAACAAGGTTCAGCTTTGGAAAGAGCCAGCTCCCAGATGGAGCAGCACCTGCAAACACAGCTGGGGTGCCGGACACAGCACAGGAAGGAGAGGTCCCATTAAGGAGCCAGCACACCCTGGCAGTGGAATGCTCCCAGCACATTGCCCTCCCAAGTGACATCCAGCTCCCTAAAAAGAAGGAAAAAAAAAAAAAATAGCCCCATCTTTTGGAGCAGATCTGCTCACTCTTGTTCCATTCTCTGGGTTAAACTTTAGGAGGCACCAGAGGGCAGCTGAAAACTGGCAGAAACCTTCATCACAGCCTAGGAAGGGGGAAAAAACAAATAAAACCAAAACAATAAAACAAATGCCACATCGTTACCTCTAAAGCACGTCTCTAAGCCCAGGGAAGCTCCTGCCTGCTTTACCCGCAGCAGGGACTGCGGGAGGGAAGGTCTGCCCCGCTCCAGCATTCCCTGGTGTCCTACCTGACGATCACATACATGACGGAGCAGTTGCCCACCAGCCCCACAATGCACACGATGGAGTAGACAACCACGATGGTGATCTTGATGCTGAGCGGCAGGAAGCCGTCCCCGGTGCTGTTGTTGAACCAGTTGCTGGGCAGAAAGCTCAGGTTGAGCATGGAGGAGTCGTTCAGCAGCTTCCTCAGGTCGGGGTCTTCAAAAATATGGGCAGGGAAGAGCGGGTCCATCCTGAAGCAGCAGCCTGCGCCAAGGACCTGGGGCAGCAAGAGACAGCTTTAAAATCTGCTGATCAAACGGGTGGCCGGGGATCGTAGCAAGGCAAGTGCATGAGAAACGCTGGGGAAGGGTGATTTATTACCGGGAGAAGGATGAATTACCGCCACGGAACACAGCCCCCCTCCCCAGGAGCATTTCAGTGGGATGCAACCCTGAGAGCCTGGCGCACCCCGAGCTGGCAGGGACCGCGCATATCTCCACACGGCCGGCTCCGGGGACGTGCGGGCTGCACACATCATCCCTCCTGCCAGGGGCTGCGTGTCCCCCGCCTCTCCCATCCCTGCGGGTCGGTGAGTCCCCACACCTTCCACTGCCACAGCCCCCGGGGCTCCGGCGCCACCCCCCCGGTCCGTATGGCGATAAAAGAGCAGGAAAAGCCCCAAGTTGGCAATAAACGCCAGGCGGCTGCTTACCTGCGGCAGGTCCCCTTAGCGCAGCTCCGGAGCAGACTCCGCTCCCCGCGGCCACATCCAGCACCCCCGGGCCGGGGGGGGGACACGGGACAAAGCCGGGGGTTCCGCGGGATGGAGGAGGGGAAGGGGCTGCTCTCGCAGGCAGGGATGCTGCCAGCGCAGGGGGCTGCACCCCGGAGCCCACGTTTTTAAGGAAAAGGGAGGGATGAGGGAGAGGGAGGGAGGGAGGACGGAGGGCGGCTGGGCAGAGCCAGGCTGCCGGGCTGCTCCCACTGCGTAAGAGAAAAGCGGGAGGGGGAAGGAGGAAAAGAGGGGGGGGGAAATGATAAATAACCAAACGCGGCAGAGGGAAGGCGAGCCCACACCTGCGAGGCACGGGCAGCGTCCTCCCCCCGGGCCGGGGGAGCTGCGGTGGCCTCCCCATCCCACCCCCGGCGCGGCCAGGGGGGACCAGCATCCCCAAACCCACCCTGCCGCAGCCCCCGGCCCGCAGCCTACCTGCGATGGGCTCCAGCAGGATATGCTGGGAAGAAGGGGAGAATCGGGAAAGGCTACCGGGGAGATCGGGATTCGGGAAGCAGATTCCTCCCTCCTCTGCAATTGTGCAACCTGAGCGCTGTTCTAGCGCAGGAGCAGCGGGATGGGGAATCTGACCTAGAAACTGGCAAAAAAATCCAAGGAGGAATGAGAACTACGGGGAGAAAATTGTTTTTATTTAGTATTCTTTTAGCAGCATTAACTACAGGTCGTTTTGGTAACCCAAACCATCCTGCACTTCTCGTCTGAGTTAGATATTTCAGGAACTGCAGTGGTAAATTCCTTACCTCAAGGTGGGGTGATCCACACAGACCCCACAGGTCCAGTCTGGCACTGGGACACTGACCCTGATAAACTTGTTTCCCAGGAGCTGCAGAGCTCCTCGGCTAGGCCAGCCCCCAAACAGAAGACTTGGGGACCCACCCCCAGTTAGATCCCAGATCAGGGATGGTTTGACTGCCGAGAGCCAGAGTCCCCTGGTCTGGTGCCTCTGGCCATCTGCAGCGTTTCCCCAAAGAAGCCATTTCCCTGCATTTTACGGAAATTTCTCAGTGTTGGGGACTCAAGCAGAGACACAGACAGATCAGAGAAAAGTCAGGGCACATTTGCCCAAGAGGTGCAGAAAAGAACATGAGCTCTTGGGCATCAAAGGTTTTTTCTCTTCCCAGCACATAGCCAGCCCAACAGAGAGCTCCTGGGCCCCAGCAGGCAGCCAGGGCTACCCCTTTGTGTCCCAGCTCTCCTTAAATACATATTTGGAGATATTTCGCACAAAAGCTGCACCTTCTTCACCAGGAACACAATGCTAAGGTAGGGTGCTGCAAAGCAATTTTCTTGAAAGCTTCAACAAGAGGTCTCAGCTTTAGCAGGGACAAAGGGAAAAAAAGCATGACCCAGAGTTCCAGCCCTCCTGTGGAACAGAACAGGCTCACTGCGTCCAAAAGTGGGGTTTTGTCAGTCCATTAATGAGAGTGTGAAATAAATATTAGACCAGACATTACCTTAATTGTCAGTGGATTGATTTCCAAAGGCTGAAGCAAAGACAGCAGTAAATCAGTGCAAGAGCTCTCAGCTGGACAGCTCAGGAGCTGACGGGAAGAGTGTTTGCAAATTCAGCTCTGCTCCTCTCTGCTGGCTCTCACCCCAACAAATGCTCTCAGCCCTTCCCACACTCCTTTATGTTAATGCAGTGCAGCAAATACAGCAGGTTCACCTATTTATCTTGTGCTTTTCTTTCTGGCCTGAGAGATGTGTTTCAGAAAGGCTGGGGGAAAAGGGATCAGGAATGCACTTTGAACTACTGACAGCCAAGATATGTGTCTGGGACAAATATCTTTCAAAAAATTTGCCTCATCCATCCCTCTAGTTGTTCCCCAGTGCTCATCCCTGACCTCTTTGCATGGGGAAAAAAAGCCCAGGATGTTCATGCTGCAACTTCAGTCCCAATCCTGCTGCTTCACATGATTTCACTCCAATTATAATTCAATAATGGTGAGATCGATCCTTCTAGAATATCTCATGGTATCTTCACACATGCTCTTCTCAGAATCCCTGGGGAGAGGAGGACAATCATTTCAAGACTGCCAGATTGCTTCTTCATCAGAAGTCTCCTGTCCATTGGGGTCTATGCACCAAGCCTGGGAAGGAAGACAACCTAAACCTTATCAACATTACCCAAAAAGGATTTCTCCCAGCCAATTTCTTTGAAAAACAGATCAGCTCTTCAGCTTGAAGGTTTCTCAGCAGACAGCAAGGTAACAAAAACCAAGAAAAGACCAAGACAAAAGGGCACCCTTCTTCCAGGTGATGCCCAGAGAGCCTTTGGGGAGGCAGCAGATCTCACCATTAGGAGATGCTGAATTTAAAACAGAGAGTCCAGAGCATCACATGCAAGTGCAAACACCTTCCACTGGAGCAGATGGCTCCAAGCCCATCCAACCTGGCATTGAACACTTCCAGGGATGGAGCAGCCACACACACCTTTACCATTTCTACCTCCAAACCCCTGGAGCATCAGCACAGTCTACATCAGCTGTGGATAAAAAATCCTTGATTATTTCAAGATAATCCAGTTCAAGTGCCAATAATTGAATCTTCTGCCATTTCAGCCAGTTTAACTTTACAGACATTGTTCCTAAATGTGGAGAACTTTTGCTGATCCTGCAGAAAACAACCCTCAGCCACCTGCATCTCATAATAGCAACAGCCCACAGGGATTTTTTTGTTTTTGCCTTTCCTTTCAGGAGGTGAAGACGTCTGCATGTCAGAGCTGTTTTGCCCCCTTTAACATGGTTTGTCAATCTGTTTAATCAAGGCCATCATGAGCAGAGAATTAATTTTTCAAGATGTGAAATCATTTTCTCATGCAGGGAATGAGCACCTGGGCTGGAGAGGAGCAGGAGAAAGGCTGGGGGGATGTGGAGTGTGCTGGAAAGCAAAGGTTCAAAAATGCAACTGTCACTCCTGGGATGAATGGCACCTGATCAATGGCTTGCCAAAGGCTAATTAGCTAAATTTGGACCACAACCACTCGTAATGGGTGATATTGCTCTTAGGACATTAATGATGGCAGAAATTTAGCAATGATGTATCCCTTACTAAGACAGGGGCATTAGAACCAGATGATCTTTACAAATTTATGGTCAACAGAGCATAAGGGAAACAAGAAACAAAATAAATAAAAAGACATAAAAATATGAAAACATTTTTTTCTTGAACCCTAAAATCCACTTTTCCAGAGCAGCCTCTTGAAGGGGTTTCAGTGGTACTTCACTGAGACAGTGGTGACAAATTCTGTTCTTTGCGTAGTGCTATAAATCATGAAACAACACAAGACAAGAAAGATTCCACAACTGGATTATCTGCCCTCCATGGCCAGCAGACTCATTCAAAGTATGAGAAATAACATCTATTAAAAAGAAGAGGACATTGGCTTCTTCAATATTTCCAGTAATACATATTCATTGTAGCTTTTGTACTTCCTCAAGTCAGACTCATTTTAGAGATGACAGAAACCTCTGCAGCCTCTTTTCTGCACTGCCTAGCATCAGAACAAAAACAAAACCGAAAAACCAGAAAAACTGTTCCCAAGGAGCAAAGAGGGGCCTGGGGACAACACATTGTGGGAAAAGGAATCCCGCTGAGGGCAGCGTGTTGGGGTGGTACCTGAATCCCAGTCCCTGCAAGGGGAATGGGGTCAGTGGGAAGTCACAGGCCATGTCCTACCTTGTTCAAAGTCCCCATCTCCCTTCCATGATCATTGAACTTCCCAGGAAGAGCAGATGTGGGCCAAGATCTCAGGATGCAAATGGCAGGGTGATGGTCCAGCCCGTATCAGATGGCTGATCCCAGTACATCCCGTTCACTCTCACACCCAGGCACAAATACCAGCTAAGACATTTGCACACAGATTTTAGGTCCAGCCCAGCAGAAAAAGGCAGCTGAACTCATCTATCCCCACATTCCTGAAGGGCAGCTTCACCTGCCCAGTCTTGACACTTCTGCAGCCTGACAACCCCCTCCCTGCCAATTTCTGCAAGGAACTGATTCATAGGAACAGGCAAAGTATACAATAAAACAATTTCCTGAAGGACCAGCTAGTTCCCAGGGCCACCGGGCTAACAGAGCTGGAGTCAATGGATTCCTCTTTCTAAAACAGCAGGACAGCAGAACAAGTGTAATTCATGCCCATTTCAAGCACAAATACTGAGGAAATCTCTCCATTTCTCTTCTACCCATCTACAGGGTCCATGGTAAGGAGAATGACCAGGATTAGTGCCAGCAGCCACCTGCATTTTAAAAACACTCTCTGTGCTTCTAGGCCTGATCTTCATTACTTACAAATAATTAGAGCAGATCTTGCTTTCACCAAAAATTCATTTAGAGCAAAATCACCCAAGCTCCATCTGGGAGAAAGAGCTCACAATGCTACTGACTTCACTGATATTTTATTGTTTGCCATCACTATTTGCAATTTTCAAGGGACTGATCATTTCAGGTGGCTACAGATGAGGCCATAAATCTTCACTGAAACATTAAATTGTGTTTTACTGTCTTCCTCCTCTTTGCATCTCAAACTCATGAACCTGGAAACAAGCAAGTGCCTCTACTCTTACAAGACAGAAACCTCTCCTGATCCCCATTATTCCTTTCCCAGGACAATGATTTTTTTCATCATTCTGGGAATGGGCACCCATCATCCAAGGCTCATTATTTGGGTGTCCCAGATGCTGAGAGAGTCAGGGTCTCTGATTTCAAGAAAGGCAGTGATGGTTGCAGGATTTACACAGGTACTCACTATGAAACAGCAGCCAATGATGAATTTAGATCCTCTGAACACATCCCAACATTTTAACCTCTTATCCCTTAGGGAGGAAAACATCTCTGTGCTCAGATGGTGAATTTCACAGGAGTCTTTCAAAGTAAAGGTCTGCTTATCACCTTTGTGTTGCAGTCCTTTTACACAGCCAATAGCTTGGAGAGCAACAAAATCACTGCAAAATAAGTCTGACACCAAGATACCCAGAAACCATTTGCTGTTTGCTTCCCCCTGAACTTGCTCTCCCCAAAGAGATGTCCCTCAAGTTCTCACTTGTGTGGATCAATAGCAGCTGATGCCTGACAAACCACCCCAAAGCAAGATGTTTTCACAGTTTTAACCCACCTGAACTCAGCCTCAGAAGCCTTCCCTTGTTCCATTTTCCAGCAAGAGGAAACAATAGATGTTTACTGAAAATTTTGAGCAACTGTGGAGGGAAATGTATTCCCATCAGTTTCTCAAAGACTTGAATATCTGCCTTGAAAAGGCTCCAGCCTTTAACAAGCCTATAACTGGGGAGAACCACCAGTTAGATGGAGGAGATGTATGTAAATAACATGCACCAAGCAGCAGATATGTTGTGCTGTCTCCTCACATATGCTATTTATGTGGCTGTCATGCTCTGGAGATGTCACACAAAGAGCCGTGGCAGCAGCATCATACGCACACTCCAGCTCCCCATAATTTCATGTGGAATTGAGAGTCAACAGCCTTGCTGGGACAAGCTGGTTCCAGAAAAGCTGTGTTGAGTCACAAAAGCCAAAAAACTTGGCCTGAATGTTTGACAGGATAAAAAAAAAACCAAAAAAAACCACTTCTAAATGTATGGCACAGATGTCAGTGGCTGTGCTGTGCCTGCCCACAGGACTACAAGTACTGGTGGCCATGAGAGGGACTATCAGCACCCTGGGCTGCTCAGAGCTCACTCCCAGCTGAAGAAATTGTATTATTCCCCTTCAAAATTGACATTTAACCTTCATCAGAAGCCTTTCTGTCCTTGCCTAAAGCAACAGCCTCACCTAAGAAGCTGCTTCATCTCACAAGCTGATCCATTTCCACATATCCCTCACCCTCCACACAACCAAACCCCCTTCCTCACCCCCACACGGCCCTTTTGTCCCCCACCCACCCAAACCACATCACCTCCTTTCACCAAGGAATGGTGAATTCACCATGGACCCTCACCTGAGGCTCCTCCTCTCTCTGGGCTCATCCAGCCTCAGCAGAGCTTGTGGCACAAATGCTGCAGTGGCAGCTTGGGAACTGGTAGAGCTATTCAGACCCAATTCAGGAGAGACACTGATGCTGAGACTGTTTGTGACTGAGCTTTTCAGTGTGAAAAACTGTGTGAAAATACCCTGAGCAACACATATGCTATTACAATTTCCTCATCTGGATGTGAAAAATTGTGTGAAAGGTCTTTAGGAAATAGATACCCTACCACAACTTTCTCTCTCTCAGAAACACCAAGGGAACGCATGTGGGGCTGTTATTTGTTTTCCAACCAGGAGCACAAAGCAGGGCACAGCTGCACTTTGGCACCTCACCCTCCCCTTCACACACAAGGACATGCTCCTCCAAGCCTGACCCAGCTCTGTCCCAGTTTCTCAACCTCTCATTACCTCCCTCAAATTGCCCTCAAGACCATTTTGCTTCATGTCTTCTGCTTCTTCCAGGCTCGCAGCCCCGTCACCCTGTCTGAGGAGCGCCAGGCCGTGTCCGTCTCCGGAGCAGTGTGAGCTTGGTGCCGGAGGCAGGATCTGCCAGCTGCACTCGTCACAGAAACAAGGTTTGACTTCTTACACTGTGATTCTCCTGCAGGCACCCAGAGAGTGCTGCAAACTCATTTGCAAGACTGATGGAGGGGGAGAGACAGCAGGAGCCTGGGGGTGACAGAAGGGCATCCCGGAGAGGTGGAAATGCCTCAGCCTTGCAGAGTGCTGCTCCATGCCAGAGGAGCTGCCCTTCTGACAGACATCCAGACTGAGGGCACCATCTTCTGAGAGAAACATCCCACCAGGGAGCTGGGCCCCCTGAGGGAGTGGGGCCACCCACCCGAATGGTTTCCACCCCATCCCCACCAGCACAGCCCTGCAGATCCCCAGCCCCCTTCCCACTGACCACATCCCAGCTCAGTTCACAACCTCTCACAGCACTTTCTTTGCTCTGCTCCAAACAGTCCATCTCCACTAAAAACCAGAGTGGATTACCCCTGGAGAGCATCCCAGATTGCTGAGGAATTCTGGTGGCAGCCACAAGTCCTGCAGCTTCCTGAGCCCATGGACGTGCCCAGATCTCAGCTGCATCAAAGGGAGGAACAGCTGTGGCAGATGAAACTGGGAACTTACATTTGCTTTTGTGAAATCTGTTCATTTAGGTTGGGTTTGGGTTTTTGGGGTTTTTTCACCAGAAGTGTCTCAGATACAATCCAGTAATTAGGGAATGCTTTATTACACACACTATGTGTGACAGGAAATTTCTTCCCCAGGCCTCATTTTGACATCTGAGCACCAAACACCCATATTTTGGGGTGAGAAAGTAGTGACAGAGTTGCCTTGAAGAATGCAGAAACAGCCTTAGACACCTAACTCTTTTAAGATTTCACTGAATTAATTTCTGAGGCAACGCTGGGAGACCATTGCCGTGTGTCTCTACTTTTTATTATTACAATACATGCCAAAGGCTTCCAGTTACCATCCTCATGTGTGACTGAAGCTTTCTAGTTCTCACACAATAAAAATCTTCTGAGGTCAGGGAAAATCCTGGAAACAATTTTTCCTCCCTGTCCTGACCCCCTCTGTCTCATGACCTCTGCATCAGATGTTTCTACAAGTTCTTCCAAAGGTTTCCCTGTGAGAAAACAGACTCAAGAGCAAAAAAAACTTCTCCCAGAATGTTCAAAAACTCTGTTCTTGAAATAAGAATTTTACAAGTCCATAAATTATAAACCTCTCTTGAGGTCTTATCTGTGTATGAGATCACCCTACGAGCTGGGGCACCATCTCATGCTATCCGTTGGTCTCAAGAACATCTGAATGAGGGCTGAAGAAAAGGAAGAACTAGGGAAATGGCATTTTTAATAATGCTGAGGGACAATTATACTTTTGGAGGTTTAGATTTGTGTTTTCCTGCAGGCCTTTGATCTTTCAGACAAGGTGAATTAGATTTTGCAATATGCTTGGAGATGCTTCTACTAACTTCGAAGTAGATATTAAAGCAGTTCAGGGCCACAGTCTCCAAGGGTGGTTGGTAAATTTTGCCCAAGGATGCCTTTTATTGTGTCCTCACTGTGAAGCTGAGAATATGACAGTAAAATTTAATGATTTAACAAGCTGCCTTATTACTGCCCTCTCTGCCCTCGTTTTCTTCACTGAAGCTCACGGGTTGTGAACCATTCCAGAGAGGCACCCGTGCATCCCACTACAAAGCCCAAAGCCTGCAAAATGGGCTGGTTGACACCTCCTGCCCAACACCTCCCGAGCTCTGCCACGAGTTTGTAAATTCCCATTGGAACCAGCAGGTGATGCTGAAGCAGAAAACATGGAGTTCATTCCGCCTTCTATTAGGCTTTTATTTTCCTCCCATCAAATTCGTAAGTGAGAAAAATCCTGCAATCCTGGTGGGGTATTTAGAAACATAAGATAGGAATGCTGACATGCAGCATATGGCTTTGTTCTCACTGTCTACTCAGCTCTTCAATCCCAGGGAAAACACTCTAGGATTTTCACACCTAGGACAGAGCGAGGACACCTGAATTCATGGGAACTTCTCTCTGGTGGAAAGTTAGTGGGGTTTGAGCTCTCCTTGAGTGGGTGTTCCCACAGTGCTTGCAAAGCCCCAGAGCTGCTCTCCAGTGACCTTGCTGTGATATTCTCAGTCTGTGACAGACACCACGTGCTCCCTTGCACACCTGCAGGTGTTGGAATGATCATGGTGGGAAGCAGCTGTGTTGGGAGAGGAGACTCGTGCTCAGCGTCTTGCTGGCTCCTGGTGTGTTCCTCTGCAAACATGGTCAGAGCCCTGTCCAGAGCAAGGTCGTGGCTTCTCCTCTTCCAAGGGCTCCCCCTTGCATCATCAGCAGATTCTGGGAGTCACACTGAGCTGTGAGTCTCCCTGGCAAATCATCCTGATGGTCTTCCCTTGAAGCTGGAACATTGCAAGGGTTAGCAGTGCCACAGGTGTGCCTCTCTGGGCTGTTTTTTTGCTTTTAGTCCTTGACTTAATTCTGCATCTTAATGTTTTGGCTGAAACATCTGCCTGTGGGAGAGATGGCATTTATTAGATAAAAAGAAGGAGAAATGGGGATGTCATCAGTAAATACCAGTGGAAAAGAATCCCTTCTTGGTGCCAATGTTCCCTGGGAGGTGTAAACTCCCACCAGCTCCTCCAGCACCAGCATGGCAGGAGGGCAGCGGGTGCCTGCACGAGCCCCTGCTCACCTCCCCTCTCCCCCAGCCATGGCACACAGAGGGTCAGTCCCAGCCCCACTCACCTCATCTGCTCCATTTGCACAGCAGCTGATGCTCTCCAGCTGCCACCACGGGCAGGGACAGCCCAGCCCATGCAATGACACCCTTACCCTGCAAACATTCACTCCTAATGGGGGCAGAACCCATCCCAATGTCATCATCCCCTTCTGTCACTGTCATCTCTGTGATGCGAAAAGAAGGATCACATGGACTTTTACCATCTGGGCTTTGTCTGCTGATGCAGCCCCAGGAGGGATAACTTCTTTCATTCCCCTGACCATTCCTTGGCTCTTCCCTTAACTGGCAGCTCCAATGTGTGATATGCGCTAATTCTGTTCAGACAAAATCTAAAAATCAAATTAGTAGCTTTACCAGAAACATTAAACTATAGAAAAGAGACGCTTGATAGGCAGCCACCACTCCAGGGGATGGGAAATGCAAAAGATCTTCCTGACAGGCATTGACAAGTGTAAGTGTTGCCAGATTTTCAGAGGAAAACAATAATCTTCAACATGTCAAGGGAAGAGTTTGATACCTTCAGTCCTTCCCCACTCACCATAGGGACCAGGACCCAGATATTCTGTTTGGATGATTGGACCTGCTGAAAAGAGTCCAGAGGAAGCCACAAAGATGCTGAGAGTGCTGGAGCCCCTCTGCTCTGAGAGAGGCTGAGAGCTGGGGCTGGTCAGCCTGGAGAAGAGAAGGCTCTGAAGAGAACTCAGAGCCCCTTCCAGTGGTTAAAGGGGCTCCAAGAGAGCTGGAGAGGGACTTTGGACAAGGGCATGGAGTGGTAGGACAAGGAGAAATGGCTTCACACTGAAAGGGCAGGGTTAGATGGGATATTGGGAAGAAATTCTTCCCTGTGAGGGTGGGGAGGCCCTGGCACAGGTTTTGCCTGCACAAATCCTTTACATATTTTCTAAGGAGCTTCACAGCTGTACTCAGGTGCCTTCCACATAAAACTGCAGTAAACCCTGGTGGTTTGGGGGTCTGTAGGAGGCATTTATTTCCAGGATGGAAATGTACTAGGCTTAAAAGTTTTGCTTGGTGAATATTTTTGCAAAAAGCATTTATTTCCTTTCCTTCCCCAGAGGGTTTCATTCAGTTATGTGCACTGATTTCCCTGAAGGCACACGCAGTACAAGGATCCAAACAGAACAAAGATCACAAGTTCAGAGCAAACTTTCATATTGCTTTTTAATTCCTAGCTCAATCCTAGATGAATTTCATCCATTTTCAGGCAGTTTCAGCTGACTTTGTATAGCATTTTTCCCAGAAAGAAAAGATTCAACTAACATTTTCTCGAAAGCTCAGCTGAAGTAAGAGCCAAACCCTGGTTAAGAGACATGGTGACCTTGAGGGAGAATAAACAGAAGAAATGTGAAACAGAAACGCTCAGAGTCCTCCACAGCCTCCTCCCATGACATCAGGCACCTCAGCTGCAGAAAATGTCACCTCTGGCAACCAGATGACGTGGATGAAAATTTCTAGGAAAAGGGAAGAAAGAAATAAAGGAAAAAAGGTCTGCTTTTATTCTAGGAAACATCATGTGCAGCTGCCATCCTCAAGGAAAAGATTGAAAAATCATTTCCTGGTTAGCCAGGGGCTGTTGGGTTTTTGCTCCTTAACAAGGAGACACGGCCAAACCTAATGAAGGAGGAGGATGAAGCACGTGCAGCCCCCTGAAGCTGGAGGAAAGCGCTGCTCCTTGAATCCCTGGGACATGGATGCCTGCATTTGGGGCACATCTCTGCCCATGCCATCACTTTGCTGCTGCTGAGCCCTCACAGTGGGTACATTAAAGCACCAGCCAGATCTCTGCTTCATCACAGCCTCAGGTGATGGGATGTGTCTTAAAGGCATGGGAAAGCTTTTAGGAAATTATATTTGTCAGTTCCCAGGTCATCCCTCAAGCTGTGGGTCAGTGCCAGGAGCAGGAGCTCTGAGGTCTCTGGCTCTCAGCAGCATCTTCAGAAGGTGCAGCTGGCTGCAGATGCCAAAGGAAGCCTGTTCCCTGCTATTGGGATGAGATACAACCAGTTAAACAAATCTGCAGGAACAGAAAAAGCCTCAGGGGTGTTGGGGTCCAGCTACAGTGTGTCCTCTCCAACCCAAATCAATCTTTGGGGTTGTCCCAGGTACAGTTTGGGACCCCAGAAAGCACCCACTGGTGGCTCTGGCCCCATCCCTGAGGACCTGCTGACTTGGGAGCCCACTTGCACTTGGATAAGAGCAGAGCTGCTGCTCTGATTAACCTGGGACTCCACCAAAGGACTCAGGCAGGGGTGAAGGTGTCCAAGATCATTTCTCCTGGGATCACATGTTACTCTGAGCCCTGCTGAGGGACATGTCTGAGCTTTTCCCAGCCCAGCTCCTGCTCCATTTGCCATCCATCTCCTCAAGGGCACCATGAACTGGAAATTTGCTCATGACTTTTTTCCTGGCTAACTCCTGGTTTTGTTCTTTATCTGTAAAGTGAATCTCGCCCAGATCTGGATCACAGATTCCAACTCCCCTTCCCAAATCCCTGTCTCTCAGCAAGGCCAGAATATGTGTCTTAAAACTTGCACTTCAGATCCTGAATTTATGTGGCTTTGGGCTGAATACTTAAAAGAGCTGTTTGGTGATTTCATCCTCAGATGTTGAGATGCAGCTGCTTAAATACAGCTCCTAAATTTTCTTCTTTTCTTAATGTGAAAACATTAATGTCTGAGGACAGCTGCTGTCCAAAGACTGACCCATTTTGAGAGTAGAGTTGTAATTTTCCGGCCCATCTTCTTTTCGCTTCCTTGTGCAGTATTTGTTTCCTGAGAGAAAACAACAGATCAATTTTGCTTCATTATGCTCACTGCACATTTTCAGAGATTCCTTCTAAAATTCCCTGCACTGTTCCACCCTGATTATCTAAAAGGTTGCAGGAACTTGAAGCATCATTAGATCCTTAACAGGAATTATTTCTGCCTACAATTTACCATCCCTGCTTGGAGATAATCCTCAAATCAAAGGCAGGAGAGCTGCCCTGGAGCTCCTTAGCTGTGTGAGGCTATGCTCTCTGTGCAGGTCACATCAATAGCTCACCCAGGGCTTCTAAAACCTCCTGATGTTTTGTGGAAGAAACCTCGGGCCCCAAACAAGACACTGCTTCCTCTATCATGCTCCCAGACCACAAGCCCCAGATCATCTGCAGCAGCTTTTTTCAACACCAAAATCCTAGTGGAAAAAAATCCTTCACCTCCTAATCTGTGTTTACTCCACATTCCACATAAAAGCTTCCCAAACCCAATGGGATTAGAGCATGTTCAATAGCACTAATGAAGATAATGGCTCTTATTTGGCCCCTGGTTCCTCATCCTCTCCCACTCCTCTCCCTTTAACTGCAAGCTTTGAGGCATGTCCTGATGTTCAGTTCGTGCCTGTGCAGCATCTGCCGTGGTCTGGGAATGGACTTCTGGATGCTGCTGCTGGAAAAGTGCTGGGAGCTGTGTCCTCACACTTTCTTTGCAGCCACTTCACTCCTCCAATGCCAAAAATGAGGGAGAGCATCCTGAAAACACAATGATTTGTACTTTTTTCCACTTGGCCAGAGAAATTCACCAAATCAAGTTTCCTTTTACTTTGCAATATGTTCTTTAGAGAGAGCACTGAGGCATTAAAAACATTGGCTTCCATGGATTAAAATATCTCTTGTTTGTCCTCATAGAAAAGGTGACCTTAAAACACTTGTGCATCAATTCACCCCTAACATCACCAAGCCACTGCAAAAACAGCTTTTAACCTGAAATCACATCTCACTCATGAAACCAGGGAGAAGATAAGCCAAACAACAATTTTGTTTTAGCCTAGAACTGTCTTTAACCTGAGAAATTAAACAAAAAACCTTGGAAGTCCACAGAAATGCCACAAGCATTTGTTTGCACACCCTGAGGTGTCAAAGCCTTCATCCCGGTCTTGGTGTGACCTTCCTCCCTATATCTTGCTCTCCTCATCTCTACACTGGGGATCCCTCTAGGGACAGTCAAAAAAAAACATCCAGACAAGGTCTTTGACTGCAACCAAAGCATGTTGGCCAGCAGGCACACTTTCCCTGCCCCAGTGCCATGGGGTGGTGGAGCGGGGGGGACTGGGATGCTCCCTGTGGACAGCCCAGGGGGAGAGGTTCGCTCTGGGGGCTGAGCACCTCCAGCATGGCAGAAGGCACCCAGGCAGCCCATTGCTCCCAGCAGGAGGGACAGCCTGGGAGACCCAAGTGGCAGCCTTGGATGCACATGGAGATCCCTCACCCCTCACCCCTCACCCCTCATCCCAGGAGGGGTGGCTTGGGGAGGTTGTGCCCCGAGGGCAGCAGTCACTCAGCAACTCCTGGCTGGCTCCATCCCAGTGGTGTTAGAAACCTGAAGCACGAGAAGAATGGGCAGCTTGGGTCCTGTTTGGGGGTGAATTTGTGTTTCTCCCGGGGTTTCATGGCTTGCTTGGGGGTCATTGCTAACAGGGTGGTGTTGGGAGGAAGAGCCAGGTTTGGGCAGCATCGCTCCACAGCTGGGAGCAGTCCCTAAGGAGGCACAGGGAGGCACAGCTCACACCCGGGCTCCTCTTGTTCATGCAGAGCCCTCAGCATCCTGGGGAAGACAAAAGGATCCCGTGTCTTGGCTTTGGAAGACACAGTTGTTGTAAGCACAGTAAAGAAAACACCTCTGGACACAGACCCTGTGACATCTGGGTGTTTGTAGCAGGGCTAAGTCAAATGCTGAAGATTTATCCAGGTGTCTTCTTGGATGGAGTACAGCTACTTGTGTAGATTCTATCACTGTTTTTAAATGATCTTTTTTTCATTTAAAAAATATTCTTTTCTATTGGATTGTACACTCACCCATAATTATTACATTGCAATGAAATAAAATCTTAGTTCTCTAACAAATAGCACAGCAAGAGGTTTTCTGTCCTGAAAAGGCCAGTGCTGGAGCTGATGGAGGCTGAGCCCTCATCAGTGCCTCTCCCCCAACAAAGCTCCCACCGTGGGGTAAGGATTCCCCATCCCTGCAGCTCCCTGCTCCCACCACTGTTTCTCTGTGCCCCCTCGAGTGGCTTAATCCTAATCCCATGTGAAACAATGTCAAGCACTTTGCAAAACCCCAGGAATATTAGAGCTACCTAATAACCATGACTAAACTAATGAATTCAGACGTCTAAGGATCTGTGTTTCATAAATCCATTAGTTTTATCCCCAACCTTTAACTCTTCCTCATTTGAATTCCCTTTCACCTATACTATTATTTTGTCCAGGATTACTGGTTTGTACTTATCTGTGACATAAATGACAGCCTTTTGAAAATATAAACCAGCCCTTTCCCAACTTTTCTGGTGTTGATTCAAAGCGAACATCTGCAGACCTCAATCTTCTGAGACACTCAGACACGAGTTATATGGACACTGATTTCTAAGTGTACCCCCTGACAGTGCAGATATAATTTACTACACTGTTGATTAGAGATGGAACAGGAACAATTTGATCTCCCATTACAGAGATAAAGCACATCATTCTGTCTCTCTAAATGCCACAAAGAAATACTGACCAGACCTTACTGGGCTGATTGAGCCGTGTCACCCAGTGATGAACACACCAGCTGGCATTATTTTTATTTTTTTTTTCTGTTTAATGATATTTAAAATTTTTGTGCTAACTCTCGATAGCCACAGATTTCAAGCCCTTTTCCCTCATCACCAGGCTGAGCTTCATAATTCCTGATACACACCATTTGTTATTCAGCTTCTTTTACAAACCACTGCTTTTTGGGGTTTTTTGGAATATCTTCTCTGACCTGGCTCCTCTATCTGGAAGTCCCTTAAGGCAAAGCCAACATCTCTTTAGAATGAATTCCAGGGGCTTGTCCACATGACAATCTCTACCTAAAAATTTCTATATTTGTTCACCCTTTTCTGTTCATATTTTAACTTTCCAGCAATTCCAAGCTGGAGAGGCAGCCCTATAGAAGCTGCTGTAGGACTGTATGGCTGTAAATAATGCTGATATTGATGAAAGTGCCCTTTGTCAGCCCATATTGGATGTAATCAGGCACTGATCGCCAGTTCCTAAGCAACCACAAAATTCCTGTCCAGCAACCAAGTCCAGAACAGGCTCCAGGTTTGTTTTGGTCAAAATATCTTCTGTGTTAGAAAATTATCAGCTCATTATGAGACAGCCCTGTGGGGTTTTAATTACTGGCTGCATCAGCAGTAGTAGTGACTTCCAGCAAAAGCCATCCTTGGGAATGATGACAGTTTTCTTCCCACAGGTGGTCAGCAGGATCAGCAGAGCCCACCCTGCTCCAAGATGCAGCATCTCCTTGGGAAAAGGATCCCTCTCCCATCTCCATTAGGAAACACATCCACACACATGTTCACTCCTCCTGTGTGAAGCAAGAGGTCTTACAGAGTTACAGATAAAAGCACTCCCTGCTTCTGAAGATGGAAATCTCCCTTCCCAGCCACATGATTCCCAAATTTTCAGCTTCCCAGCACTTCTGATCACATTTCTGAGTAAGGAGTTATTTGCCGGAGCTGAATCTCGCCAGGTTTCCGCTCCTATCTGCTTGTATTAAGCCATTTCAGATTTCCCTCTGGGCAGAAATTAAATCTGAATCAGGAAAATCTTGATGGAAAATAACATTCTCTCTCCAAAGGATATATTATTTTTTCTTCAGTTAATTAAAAAGTGAATTAGACTCATCTTTTTCCAAAGTTTCTTAAGAGTCTGGAGGTCGTGGGCAACTGAGAAGCAGCAAAGACAACTCAAAAGAGCATGAAACAGCCCTTTGAAGCAGGAGATGAAAGAGTCAACACAAGAAAAACCCAACTTCTTGGCACCTTTCAAAGGACCTGAGTGTCAGCAGCCAGCCATCAGGAGGGCAGGGCTGAAACAGAGATCACAGGGAGAGTTGGTCACCTGGACCTGCTCTCACATCTTAGCAGGGCCCTGGGAGAATGATGTCCCAAAATGTCCAAAAATAGAAATGCTACAGACACTGGGCAAAGGGAAAACTGCTGAGAGCCACTGTGCCAAGTGTCCTCCATGCCCTCTGCAGAGGGAACGTGGCCACTGCAGTGCAGGTCACCAGCAGGCAGGGTCCCCAGCAATCAGAGCAAACCAGGCCCCCTCTCCCTCCATCCTCGGGTTTTCCCAGGCTCAGCTGTAGAGCAACCACCCCCTCCACAGTCTGAGCTCCCTCCTGACCTTCAGTACCCCTAATGCTCCCCCCAAATCTCCCTGTCCTTCCTCCCAGCCATCCCCTCGTGTATCAGATGTCTCCCAGAGCTGCTGGACTACAGCATCATTCCCAGCACGTTGGGAAGCTCAGCTCACACGTGCCTCTCTCTGCTGTCTTCATTCTGGGGACAAGCAAAACTGCCCAAGGAGAACCTTTCATAACACAGTGAAACCTCTGCTTTCAGAGCAGCTGAGCTGTGCTTCGAGCTGTGTGAAACACCAAGACTCTCTGTGTCCAGTGAATCGGAGGCTGGGCATGAATTTCCTTCAGAAAAGGGGTTTTTTTTTCAGCCCAGCAAGCAAGAAACAAGACAAAGCATCTCTGTTAAAATAGAATCAAAACTCAGTTTTTGCTGTTGTTTTCCAGGTAGGTGACATTTCCTGGAGTTACTCTCATCTGAGACACCCAGTAGTTTTGCTTAGATATTAAAGGATCCAGCTTCAAAAGTGTGGATTTAAAGATTTCTCTGCAACACTTCTGAGTTCTTCCCACCTGTTAGAGCCATGCTTCCCCAGAGCAGTGTCTCTGGCAGGCAAAAGCCAGGATGCAATTCCCTGAATTCAGCAGAACATTATTTATCTGAGCAGGGAGCAACAATAGCACAGCAGAGATTTCATTTCCTTTCAGCACATAAGAAATCCAGCGAGTGAGGGTGAGATTCAATAATGCAGCAGACAGAAAGAGAGCAAGGCAAGGGAAGGTTTTCAAGTCCTTTTTCTCTGCAAAGAGAGATGAAAACCTTACAGGAGCCTTCACATCTGCATCTCCCTGGTTATCTTCAGCCTCTTAACCAAGGTGCCTCAAATACTCCCCATACAGACTCACCACAGGCTTTCCTGGGTGGCTGCACAAGGATCTGACTTCCCAGCCAACACAGTTTCATGTGGACTGGGGTTTGCCATTCAAACCATTGACCCAGCTCCTTCATTTTATCACAATTTTTTTTTCTTTCACAGGGAAAAGGTGCTGCTTGATTCTGGAGGACAATGAGCAGTACAAAGGAATCTAAATTCCCAATACTTTTGCTCCCAGTAAAACATGTTGGGCATTCTGGCAGGGGCTTTGCAGACACAGCACTGGGCCCTGGGCCCTCAGCTCATTGAAACACTTGGATAGGTGCTGAAGTCCATCCTCACCCAGGAAAAAAAAGATTTAAGATTTAAAAAATTAGGAGTGATATATATTTATATATTGGAGATTTAAGCACGTGCTTAAGCATGAACAGGCAAACTCTGACAGGAGGGGTGGGCAGCTGAGCCCACCCAGAGCTGACAAACTGTGAAGCAACTGATGCTCACACGAGTGGAAGGAATACACAAGCGAGATGCACAGAAGGAGGAGTGACATCTTGGCACTTCATTGTAATCAGAAACCTGGGTTTGGCAGTGCCTCACGGCTTTACTTTCAGCCAATACAACAGAAAATGTTGTGCCTCCTGTGCAAGTGATTGCACGAATTCATCAGTCTCATTTGAAGCCAGAATACTCCTTTATCACCAAAGACTTCTCGAGATCTGACTGTGAGCCAAGGACTGCAATGAAATGTAGGACTTAATTATGTTTGACAAAAGTAAGTCAATTAAAGGCTCTTTCACATCTGTGCCATTTGACTGGGGCTTCTGCTTTATCATCTCTTCTCTGGTCCCTTGCAGAAATTTAATATTTATGGCCAGGAATTAGGTCAAAGCCCGGGAATGAATAAATGTTTGCAGCTCTTTGCAGGAGACAGGGAAAATTTCAGATTGCCAAACATGAAGCAAACCCCACTCCAATGACCCAGACAAAGCCTCCACCAGTAAAGAAGCAGCTTCACCTGAGCATGTGTCATACCTGGGCAGCTTGGGCTGCAGTGGTGGTGGGGCTGCACAGGAGATGCTCAGGGTAAAGATGTTTGATCCACAGAGCCATTCCCATCTCTGGGTGCTCTATTTCTCTGGAATTCCTTAGAGTTGCTCTTAGATTTGATGGCAGAAATACCCTTTATAGGAGAGCTCAGGAACTCTGCAGCTCACAGGTTTTTAAGTGCCTGGCTTTAGACTTCAGGGATCTGAGTCTCAAGTGCTTCTTTGGGAAGTGATGTTCCTGCAGTAAAGCTCTTCCCAAATGCAGGGCTGGAGTGCAACAAACTCCCCTGACTCCCACTTGCTCCACTTCAAGATCCTTGACCCCCATCAGCTGCTCAAAGGTGCAGGACACTGCACAATTTAACTTTTTACTAGGCAGGGCTACGTGCTCCAAAGCAGCCAGAGCAAGTTTGAATGTACAGGGAGGGGAAAATTCGTGTGCTTGGTGCAGCAGCACAGCCCCAACAGCATCACCACCCCCTGAAACCCACCTGCCTCTCCCTTGTGCTCAGCATCCAGCAAAGCAAACTGGATAAAAGCAATTCCCAAGTTATTTCCAGAAGCAAAAAGGGGGAAAACAATAGTTTTCTTTATGATGACTGGTAGCAACTATCTCCCCATATACCTAAATGTAAGGTCTGAATCAAATTTGGCAGAATCCTTTCAAGTGATTTTATTGAAAGGTGATGTTTACCTATTCCTCCTCATACCATTGAGGGATTGTTTTTCTCATATTGCCCCTGACAGCTTAATATTTATACCTATATTAAACTACTCACACTGCTTTCAACACATTGTCTGACATCATTCAATCTTTAATAACTTGCCTGCAACAAAATTGTTTCCAGTATACTTTTAAATCCTGCAGCAAGACTTTTGCTGCCAGGTACTAAAAGCTGACACCAATGGTAGAAGGTTTGGACTCAGAAATCCAGCAGAAGGGCTTATCATGCTCCACAGGAACTTGAAGACACAACATAAATATGGACCAAAAATCCCAAATCACATTCTGTCTTCTAGCTTTTACCTTCTGTGAGGAGATGATGAGATAAAACTTGCAGGTTGTGTTGCTGACAAAGGAGTCTGTGAGTGCAAGGCTTGGCTTTTCAGCATTTTGGGGGAAGAGGTGTTGAACCAGCTTGGGGATGCTGGCAGTTACCCAAAGGGGAGGAGAGCAGAGCCTTGCAAAGCCCCAGCCCCCACAGGAATTGAAAAAGAGTAGGCTTAGATTGGATATTAGGGAGAAATTGTTCCCTGTGAGGGTGATGAGGCCCTGGCTCAGGCTGCCCAGAGAAGCTGAAGTTGCTCCATCCCTGGAAGCGTTCAGGGTCACATTGGATGGGGCTTGGAGCAGCCTGGTCTGGTGGAAGTTGTCCCTGCCCATGGCTGGGGGTGGAATGAGATGAGCTTTCCCTTCCAACCCAAACCATTCCAGCATTCTATGATCTGTCCATTAAACTCCCCTTCAAGAAAATAAATATTACAATAGAACATCATACTCCCAGCAAGTGTACCAAACACCCTGCCAAAATCAGATGTAGATTTTTGCATCCACAGGGTGGATAATGGACACAAGGTTGTGGCTTTCTGAAGCCATCACCTTGCTGACATGACAATTTCATATTACAGCAGGAAAAAACAACATAAACTTAACAAAAAATATCTTTGTAAATTAAGCCCAAATTAAATTAGTACTTGATTCTCCTGGAGCCACCCCCAAAGGCAGAAAAACAATCCATTATTCACCTGGTTTTAATTCCAACTTCTCTGGAGCTGAGGTCACCCTCTATTAATCACAAGTGGTCTCTGCATTACACAATGGGCAAAGAGGTAAAAGCTTTGTTGCCTGCTATTTATTCTGTCTTCCCTTTGAAAAAACAAACCCAAGATAAACAGAAACCTTTTACCCTGCTCCAGCACTAACCACAGCCTGTCCTGAGGAGCAGGGAGCAGCAGCAAGCAGGCACCACACCAGAGGGAAAAGTGCTGCAGGCACTCAGGAAAGGGCACTTCAGAACTGCCGCTCACATTTCCCCCCACCTGCTTTAAAGCACATCCATCCTGCTGTATTTTTAAACATCACATTTATTTTCTTAGTAAACAGCTCATCTCTCTGCAGAAGGCAAAAGCCAAGTGTCGGGCAGTTAAATAAAAATGCTCTCGGCGCTGGAGGCAGCGGGGTGAAGCAGAGCATCCTCCTGAGCTGGTGGATGGTGACTGATGGACTGACTGCTGGGGTTAGCTTTTATTTTTTAGTGTTTTAAGAACTTTCCTTTCCTGCCTGACTCTTCATTCCTGGTGCTTCTGGAGGAAAAGGTCACTATGGGACAGATCACCCCTGTGTCTCCCATCTCCACCGAGGTTTTGCTGCCCCAAGAGGGGATCAGCAGCCTGCAGGGACAACTTGTGATTGAGAGGCTGGAAATGGCAAGGCATGAGGCTCAACTGTGCAATTCCTGCAGGAAATGAGGACTCTTTTTGCATTGCTTTTTTTTTCCATGCATGGAAAAGACCAGCAAAGCTTCTTCCGACCTGCAATGTGAACACTGGCACAGTCAGACTGGACATGGACCAAGGTTTAACCCACATTCCAGGTAACTGAGCAGCAAAACAGGGCATTGAGAGAGATGACACAATCAGGAATATCTGATGTTTCGAAGACCAGATTAGATGTTTTACAAAACAAATATCCTGGGTCTACTAAAGCAGGGGAACTTTTCTGTTAGTGATGTCCAAGCTTCATCCACTCCCTTCCAATGCTTTTTCCCTCCCAAAACCATAACTCAGGGTTGTCACAAGCCTGGGAATAATCTCACCTGGAATTGGGGCAGGAAAGGTGTCAGAGGACCAAACACTGCCCCCACTCCCCCAGCAACCCAAGCCTGGGATATTTCTGCTGCAGGAAGTCCTCAGGTGTCCGTCTTTCCAGCTGGGCCTCCACCAGAGGCTGTTCTTGGGCCAAAAGGCACCAGAACAGTTCAGACTTCACTTCACCAGCCCAGCTGGAAAGCTCATTCCTTCAGTGTTTTGAGGCTCATTAATACAATGGGCTGTCCCTCACCTTCACACTTTTGCCCCTTCCCCTCTCCCCACAGCCTTTGCATCAGGGAAATTTCAGCCTTGCAGAAGCGATCATCCTGCTGGAATAATTCTATCTGTGCTGAGCTAATCCCTCTCCTAAAGAGCCTGGCAAGCATTAAGCAAAGACAACCCAGCTCTGTCCCCTCGGTGCATTGAGAGGGCTCACACTAACACAAACCAGTGCTGACAGCCTCACTCTCTGCTTCACAGGTGTTTTCTCCTTCCTTTCTGTTTCTAAGTGCCAAATGGAGTGGGATTTTATTTGCAGGCAGGAGCATTTCTGACTCCCTGCCAGCCAGAGCGAGCCAGGCTGGAGCTGGGGAGGCACAGAGACACGAGTGAGCAGAGGCTGATTGCCAGGCCACCAGCCCCAGGTACAAAGGCACTTCCCTGATCCACCCATGGGGGCAGAGGCATCTCCCCAGCATGGTCCCAAGAACCAGGGCACCTCCCAAATAGAGCCCCCACTAAAATCCATCTCCAAATGGAAGCTCTACCCTGTATCAGACAGGGGAAATGCTGCAAACACCCCAGAAGTGGCAGGAAAATCTGGGAGTCCCAGCTCCACAGCAGATGATATCCCCTCTGCTGTGCTGTCTCCTGGCAGCCCTGTTTTATACCCACCTTGGTTCTCCTTGAGGCTTCCTGTGAATAACCTACAGAAGGGCAGCAGTGGCTGATTAATGAGCTGATCCTACAGAGTCAGGAAAAATACCTGCACCAGGAAGGAACTGGAAGCATGAAAATAAAGGCAAAGGGTTTTTCCTCCTTCTTCACATGTATATAAATGATAAGTGATGTGTCAACAGTGTCAAACAGTAATAAAACCCTCACAAAGTACAAGATGCTTGGTCCTCTTCTAGCTCAGAACTAGAGCTTTTTCATATCAAGAAATATTTCAAGGAAAGAAATCAATTTTTTTCCCCTCTATTCATCTCTTTATTGTGGCATTTTCCACCCTCTGTAATTCACAGCTTTCTTCATCCCAGCAGGGTTGAAAATTAACTCCACCACCTTGGTGTAGAGCTGGCAGCACCACCAATTGCCCAAATTTCTTCAACAGTTAACTCCTCTGCCAAGACAAACAGAATGATTTGCAGCCACGCTGCCCATGTATTTCCTTGTTTCATCTGGTTTTCTGTCCTTGTCTTAGGCTGTCCCAAACAAATAAGAGCTAAATGAGAGCTGTTCCTAACCAGTGGTGCTGGCTCCTGCAAGAAGTGCTCCTGTTCATGACACTGGGGAAAAATATGGAAAGGAAATATTCCCTCTGGGGAGAGCGACCTGGTGATGTTAAGGTTGGAAAAGTCCTCTAGGCTGAAGAGGATCCACTCCTCAAGGGCCATCTGGGAGTCCCAGGATGAGCTGGGATTGCTCATCCCACAGTAAGATACCCAGGGGGAAAGAATTGCCCAGGTGGACTCAGATAATCACTGGTGCCAGATTGCTGCTATTTGGGGCTCCTCTGCTCCCACAGGCACCAGAGTCCCCCCTGGAGCCAGAGGCATTGCACCCAGAGGGCTGTCATCAACTCACACACTGCAAAGCCATTTCAGCTAATGAATCCCCTCCAGAATCTGAATTAGCATCTCTGGGTAATAGCAAATCACTCCTGATTTCTGATTGCTTATAAATAACCTACCAATGACCTCGGGAGCTTTCAGACAAGACTCAGGAGCCCCAGCAAGCTGCCAAATTCCCCTTCACCCCACGGGACTCGCTGGTCCCTGGACACAGCCCAGTCAGGCTGGATCTCATCCAGCAACAACTCCCTTGTTGCTGGCAAGAGGGAAAACAGGACCTTTTCAATTCCCAGGAGGCTGGAGGATATATTTATGCCACAACCTAATAATTTAACTATTCATTATTTATCCCAGCTTCCTCTTCCATACAGGTGACAGTTTTTTATAGGCTGACAGGTTAAATGGATGTAACAGATCCAGTGCTCTGCTACATTTACATCGTGGCACTTCCTTGGAGTGCAGCAAAGGGCAACCAGCATCATCCAGGGCTGACCTCCCACACAACTTCCTCCCTCTTCACAGACTAACAGGCTTGTTGTCAAAACCTTTTCATTTCTCTATCCTGCTCCTTTATTTAATTCCCTCATTTAATTCTAAAAAATCTGCTTCTGAAAGTCTTTGTATGTAAAAAGTGAAGTTAAATTCTCTTCTGTTCAGTGAGATGTTTCCCCATGCAAAAATAATTCATCCTTTTATATTTAAAGGGTCTGAGGGGCACTGCCTCGAGAAAGGCTGGGAGATGACAAGGGTGTCCAGAAAGTAATTTTTAATGCTTGTGTTTCATAGTCCCTGGCACTGCAACACAATCTGTCACCTAAAGGTAGAGAACTGTTCCATCAGTGTGCTTGAACGAGGCTCCACACCCTGCTGACTCCCCCAGTTTCTACACCATAACACAGGGCTGGGCTTCACTTGGGTCTTTGCTTACCCAGCATCACCAGTGGGCTTTTTTAGTAAACCAATCTCTGCAACTGGATTCCTTTTGTTTTATAAGAGGTGGTAAACAGTACCGCAGTAACACAAAACCTTGCTCTTCTAATTACAGAAACACTCGACTGTTAATCATGGCTTAATTGTTTTGCACCTTTTGTCAAGTCCTGAACTACTCAGACTGTGATAATTCTTGTCATTAGTGTCTGAACCTTGGGGCAATCCTATTCTAACATCTTAACATTTGCACTCTGTCACCAGAGAACAGCATCAAATATGCAGAGCAGGAGCCAGGGTGGAAATGAAAGGCCTTGCTGGAATCACAAGTGTTCTAATCAGAGTGAACAACCTCCCTCCCACCGCAGTGGAGGACTCCAGAGCTGGGATTGGCATCACTTTTCACAGGGGTGCTTATCAGAGTAGCATCTGGGCTTTTTCCCCCCCCAAAATCTTGTGTTCTCCATCTGCCAGCTCCAGCCCATGCACAAGAGGGTGAAAAAGGGCACCCCATGCCCAGCTGCAGCACCCCAAAAGAACAGCATTTCAATTGTGCTGACCCAGGGTACATCCAGACCAAGGTACAGCACTAGATGAGCACCGAGGCAGAGCAGGTGAGCTGGTACCCAGCACACACAGATGTCTCATGGTGGCTCATTTCAAGAGCCACAGAGTCAAATGCCAAGTAATTCCAGCTCCCCAGGAAGGTCTGTTATCTCTCTGATTCCACTTCTTTTGATGTAGTGTCTTTCATACGCTGTTGATCAGAACAATTTACAGCCAGAGAGGAAAATAACAACTTCAGGCTTCAGTGAATTGCATCCAGCAGCCCTCTGGAAGAGCAGCAGAGCTTTTTATCCAGCCCTTGTTACATTTTTGCCATAGCTGGGTAATGCATCTCAGCCATGTGGCTGCACAGATCACTCCATCCCAGAAACTCAGCTCCCAGGCGAGGCAGGATTTCTCCCTGTTAAAATGTGCAAATGGTAATACTCTGGAACTAAAGCTGGCAGCAGCTTGTTTCAGATGCATGGGCTAAACACCCAGCTCTGGGCTGACAAGAGCTCTGCATCTGATTAGAAAACTGCTGTCAGTGCTCACAGTGTGCTTCGGGCTCCATCCTCAGAGCTCGGAGACACGGAGAGGGCATCTGTGCACAGGCAGCTCCTCCTCACAGAGGGTTGGAGGTGGGCTCCAAGCTTGTCTCCTGCTCATCAGTGGTCCAGCACTTCCTTCCAGGGCAGGACTGAGTCGAGTAGTAACTTATTCAGCTGCCCATAACCATCACAAACCTTGGGCTGGGCACGTTCGAGGAGGAAAGAGAAGCTGCCTTAGAGCCAGCAAAGAGGTGGGGATGGGACGGCTCTGCTGCCTCCTTCTTCCCAGGCCACAACATCACACCTCTCCTCTTAAGATGACAAAATTAAATATTCAGGTGAGAGTTAAGCACTCTTTCACCCCTAATCTAGCCACAGTCACTTTCATCATCCTGCTCACCCTGCTCACTCTCCTCCACAGCAGCTCTCCCATTTATCACCCTTTTCCCAGCCCAAACCAGACACAACCCCTCCACACTCCATCTCCCAGCTCAGCACATGTGTTCAGCTGTTCAGGAAGCTTTAAGGTCACAACGTTCTCATCTAATTCCACTTTCTGTAGATAAGAGCCATCTATAAACCCACAGCTCTCCACAGGAGCCCCGTGTCCTCACAGGCCCCAAGCCATCGTGTCAGCCACAAAGGATGTCACTGACATCTGAAGGTCTTTGCTTTTGCAACTTCACCCACTCCTTCCCAGGAACATGTTCGCAGTCGCCCTGTATTTATCTTCCTTTCTCTAAAGCAAAAGGCAGTGGCTTTTATCAGAGAAATCTGCAGGGCATGTATGGTCAATGGCTTCTTAATAACCTTTTTAGCATTATGTTCCCAAAAGCTCATATAACAGAAAAAAATTAAAGAAAATGAAAAGAGTGGAAAAAGCAGAGCAAAACAAATGGCTTGTGCGTGGTTCTCCTGGAATTGTTTAATAATCCACTGAGTGAAAAGCACCACAGGGGAGAGGCAGGAGCAGCACTCCCAATTACACCCTCCATAGCCTAATAAACCAGAAAAGTGTGGTGATTGCTTGTAGTTGTCAAATCTTAATGCTCCTTAACTACCTGTATTTACTGTGTTTGGTTATTATTGTGGTTTCAGTGCAGCCCCTGCCTCACAAAACTCAGGTGAAAGCACCTGAAAGTTAATCCCTCCTATCCCACAATTCCCATTTGGCCTTTCTGTTCCTGACAGGAGTGTTCACAGAAACAGAAGGCTGAGCTCACGCTCCTGAGATTTTCCCACCTAATCTTTCCCATATTGGTGAAATTTGGAGCTTGACCTGTGCTGACTGAGTTCACAAACACATCAAGTGAGGACAGAGCTATGGTAGGCTGAGACGCTTCCAGTAAACCCCCCAAAAAATGAACTTGTCCAAAACTGGAAGAGAACCCCTGGGACAGGTGTGATTCCCAGCACAGGGGCTCCAATCCAACTCCAAAAGGACCCAAACTTTGCAGCAGGAGCATTGCTACAGCTACAATAGCTCAGCAAGAGCAAGGCTCTTTACAGCCCAGGACAGCGAGACACAAAGATTTTGCTGTTATTTTGCAGGCTCTGGAGAGAACATTGAAATTTTCATTGCTCCTTTGATTCATAGCACAGTTTCCATTGGAAGGCCATCCAGCAATGCACCAATAAAGTTTATTTCAGTTGATTTCTCCCCTGATTACCATGAAACTCCTGCAGACACCCACAACTGTCCACACCCCATGTCCTGGGACCACTTTTGCCTGCATCTTGCAACTTTTAATGTTTCAAGTATTTCAAGTTTAGCATCCCTTAGCCTGGAATCAGAAATAAGAGTCTAAGGAATAATGAAGAAAAAAGTCAATTTGTTGGAGAACAACTTTAAGCTTTCCTTGGCAAGGAGTTATCTATGGTTCTTACTGAGAGAACCAGGCACAGTGTTACATGGACATTTTAGGAATATTAAAATGCTACTGCTACTCCAACTCCACTGAAAGCCAGCACTGTTATTCACTAATAAGCTTAAGGGATTTTACCATTTCATTGCAATTCCCTCAGTATCTGGACATTACCCCCCTCCCAGTCACAGGTACATGTCAGAGTCCCTTCACGCAACTGAGAACTGTAAAATTAATTTGCAAATTGAATGAAAGCCCAGAAATGTGCCAGGAATATCTCCCCCAAGGCCAGGCTGCTGGAGATGCTCAGCAGCAGAGTCTCCTCTGTCCCTGTTTCCCACTCTGCCCACATTGTCAGCTCTTCAGGTCTGTGTGCAAGCAGGGACATCTCATGAAAAATGGTTCCTATTTGTATCACTCTGCTCTGTCTTTGTACCTCTCTCCACATGAGACCATGGGGAAGATGTCTTCCTTTCCTCCCCAGAGCCACTGCAGATGGGAAAAGGACGCAGGAAAACTGATTTTCCACAGAACATAACTTGTTTTAAAGGTGTATGTTATAGTCACCCTGGAGAGGGAGGAAACCAATTTCTTCAGTGAAAAGGAATTGAAAAAAAAGCATCTGTATTACAGATTACACAACATTTTCTTCTATACAGCCAGGAACAGCAGAAATTCCCCATCACCAGCTGGATTTTGGAGAGAAGACAGCACAGAAGGGCACAGATCCATTTTTCCCAGCAACAGCCCAAGTCCCAGGGCTGCCCTGTGGTCCAGCACCACGCCAAGGGATGCAGTCCTGCTCAGGCAAAATCCATCCCGCACACATTTCTGAACTAGAAGTCCTGAGAGGCCAGACCAGCACCTCATTTGTACACAGGCAATTTTTCCTGCTGTCTTTCTCCACAGAGCCACCCCACACAGCACAACAGTGCTCCCCACACCGTCTCCTTCACCAGAGGAGAGCAGAACAAACATGAGGATAATCCCTCCCCTGCCTGTTGCTGAGGAAGCAAATCTCCTTTCTGGGGAGTTTTCCCAGCTTGTTTTCCAGTTGTTATATAAATGATAATGATGATAAATTGCCTGGGCTTGATGAGGTTTGCAGGGAGCTCCACAAGCCCCATCCAGGCTGCAGCACTGCCTTCCTCATTCGGGGGCAAAGGAGGCTTCACATCCTGTTTGTGGATAAGCAGCAAACAGGAGGGGTTGCTCCTTAAATCTCTGAGGTTTGAGGGCTTTCTGGTCCTTGCAGAAAGTCACCTCAGTGCTGAGGTGGTTTCCTTCATCCCTTAATGATCTCATGGGCAAACTGCCTCCGTGAAAGATGAGAACTTTAGTAGTGCCACCTTTTTGTGTTCTGCTCAAGCTTTGTTTCCACCCTCCTCAGAAGCACCGGCCTGCCCCAGCTCCCCACAGATCTGAGCAGGGGAATGGCTTTTTATAAACAGCCCTTAACAGGAACCTCTATAGCCTGGGGCTCTCATTAGGGGCCAGGAGTTGCCAGCACAGAGCCAAACTGGGGTGAGTTAAATCCCAGCAGCAGTGGATGGTGCAGAGGAAGCCAGTGCAGGGAAGGGGACACACACTGGATTACCCACACAGCCTCCTCCCTCTGCAGCGCTGGGGGAGCCCAGCAGCACGGCCATCCAGGAGCCTGCTGTGGATCACCCTCCTTCTCCACTTTTCCACCTTCCTCCTCCTCCTCAGCCCTGTCCCCAGATTCAGTCAAGGCTCAGGGCTCCCCTTGGAGCAGACACAGCCATCCAAAGAGAGCAATTTCACGTTTGGATGTGACGGGAGGTGCCCTCTGGATTGAGGCCTAGAGCTCAAGCCATGCTGTCCCAGACGTGGCTCCTGCACACACCTGATGCCTTCTGTTTGTTCCTGCCGCTCACTGAACACCCCAAAATGCTTCTCTGTCACCAGCTCACCCTGAGGTGCAGACTGACCTGAGCCAGTGACACACAGGGAGGTGGAGCAGGCCCAGGAGGCAGCTCCAGGCTCACCCCTCTGCGCTGTGTCCATGCTGGACAGCTCTGCCTTGCTCCACACATGGCTTCCATGGCATTCACTGCACCCAGAGGAGTCCCCAGGCAAAGCCCCAGCACGGGCACAGCAGAGCTGGAGTCCTCCTTCAGCTCTCAGCCAGGAACCCAACACATTGGCCTTTACAATTCCCAGCTTCTGGCAGGATGAGTTATCAGCACTCACAGATAAGCAGGCAGTTTCCTTTCGCCACAGTAATTGCTCAGAGGGATTAGAACCTTAATTGAATATCTGCTTTTCTCCATGCAGGTGTAAACCAGGGGGGGTTAGGGTTGTTTTGCCTTTTTTACATAAGAGCTCCTCATGAGCTGACAGACATTAAAGTCTGCTGGGAATCTCTTGTCATTTCCAAGACGTCTCTGGACTCGGAGCAGGACAGATCCTGCAGGATGCTCCCACACACCAGTGCCTGCAGATTGCAGGACAGAGCAGAGAGCTCCCCTCATTCCCTAATCCTGACACTTTAAAACATCTCAGCAAGGCATACAATAACATGCAATTTGACCTGCCCTCACTTCAGTGAGTCATTTTGTGGATTCGTTGGTTGGTTTTTCAGGATAATATTGGATAAGAACAATTGGAGACAAACAGGAGGCACATTCCCTTCAAAGAGGGGATTCCCCATTAGGGCAGCACCTCCAGCTTGAGGTGTGGAGCACCCCAGAATCCTGTCAGGGACTCCCAGGGTCCTGCTGGTTTCAGCAAAATACACCTGGCTGCTGCCTTAAACATTAATGAGATTTGAGACTTTAGAGAAACAAATGAGAGTTGAGAAAAATCTCTGTTTTAATGACTCTCTATTGACTTGGGACATCTTTATTTCCATCTCAGGCACACATTCTGGCACATAAATGACAACTGTTCCACATTGTCCCTGCAGCAGGCAGGTACCTCAGCAGGCAGGATCCCACAGGAATGCCAGCACTAATGGCAGATATGGTTAATGCTGGTCAGACTGCTGGACTTCAGACAGAAACCCTACAAGCCAGCCACAAGAGGCTTTTCCTATTGTTATCTGTCTTTTCTATCTCCAGTTTCCTTAAGAACCACATAGATAAGCTCTGGCTATTTATTTAGTGAAAGCAGCAATAAATAAATATATTCATGTAGCAGCAGCAGCAGCTGAGATGATGAAGCACATCTGCACATACTGAAGCTCCTGCCAGGAGCTGAGTCCCTCTTGCAGCAGCTGGAGGAGGAAAGGGGAGGTTGGGGAGCAAACACAGGGCTGGTGTGCACAGCTGGAGCATGGGAAAATCACCCAAATCACCAACTGCCCTTTTGAAGAGGTGAAGGATGAAATAAGCAAAAAAGCCAAACAGAATGTGATAATTGATTTATCACTAATTTATCTATAAATCATGTTCCAACTCTAAGTTATTTCTTCCAGGATGAGCACTAGACATGAGGGTAACTGTTCACAAAACATCCCCTGATGAGGATTTTCCTTTCTGCTTCAAAGCAGAGCTAACTAGCCTCACATCCCATCCATTTTTCTTGCTCTCTCCTGCCCTTGGGTACCTGAGGAACTGACCTCCACATCCCCCTGTTGGCTGTCACTATGGACATTTGCCCAAGAGTAAAAGAACACACATTTCATCAGCCAGGCTTTCCCTCACCCAGGGGCAGCACTTGATGCTTTTTAACTGCAGTTAAGTAGCAGAAAGACTGAAAAAAAGCCCACTAAAATCCCCACGAGGCAGCCTTGAAGTGGGATCGTGGTGATCTCATCCAGCCAAGGAGCAAATCCGAGATCCTGCACTGATAGCAGAGGCAAAACCCAGGAGCCAGCAGCTCCTGTGACTGCTTTCATCTGTCTCACAGTAGGTTTGGAATTTAAATCAGGTGTTCCAGCCCGCTCCAGCTCCGGAGCTGTAATTGCATCAAAGAGCATCTCACGCCTGCTGCATCAAACACCGAGCATGAAGAATTGCCAAAGGAAAATTAAGGTGGAATTAGAGTCGTAAACCAACTCACATAAAAATAACTGAGGCAAGGGCAGCTTTTCCACACTCACACTCCTCACACATCATACCTGTGTGGTGAGCAGTGTCTCCAGGGATGGAACATTCCCTCAGGCCACCCAGCCCATCTCCTTCCCAGCACCAGCTTTTCACATTTATTATAATAATTTCCAGCTTCACCAACTCAGAAGAGCAACAAGAATCTGGCACAGGTGGGACCAGCTGAGCCTTCCTCCCTCTTGATTTGCCAAATGGTTCCACAGAACTGAACATTTTTCAGTCCTTTTTTCCTTAACATTTCAGGGGTTTCAAATCCTGTTCAAGAAACACGTAGTGACTTTCTTACTGTCTGAATAGGAACATGAGATTCATGTTGGGTTGTTATTTATTTTTGTAGCTTTACAGAAATGTTCTTTTATTCACAGATCCGTGTTAAGAAAAACCTCTCAGAGGGCCAGACCTCAATTGAATGTGTGAAAATATTCACATTGCAGGCTGTTTATCAGCCCATGTGAAGAAAACGCTTTTCTTGTGATGAATCCATCCCTCCCATATCAGCCAGGACAACTCGGTGCCATTTCACCTAAATTCTTACTGGCTTTAGAAGAAAATCCTTTTTAAAGTATATTTCATTAATTAATTCTTCTTTCAATTTGAAGAAGAAACAACTGAAAGCCAAGAAAACAGGCACAACGTCTCCTCAGGGCCCAACATCATGAACAGGATCTGATTTATCCCATTGATTTATCCCATTGGAAGCTCCCTGCCTGGGAACACCGCTAGCCTGAAACATTTCCACACAGCAGTCATGGAGGAGATAAAACATTAATGACAGTCAACAAATTCCATCATTTTTTTTGTGTTTTCCATTCCCAACTGCCACTGCTGGCAGAGGGGAGCATTTGGGGGTGTTTCCAGTTTGCTCATAGTAAATAAATCCCTTTTCTCTCCATCTGCCATGCTGGAGGTGGCATGGTGGGTCCCCCTCTTCCCTGCAGAGCTGGAAACCCCTGAAACAAACAAGGACATGATTCAGGCTGGCTGTGGGTTATAAATATTCCTACCCCAGGACCAGACACATTAGAGGAACACATCCCCCTCTGTGGAGCCATAAATCTGCCCTTCACCCCAGAGCGGTGCCAGGAGTGATGGGACAGTCTTAGAAATGCAAATATGCAAAGAAGTAACTGGAGAAGCCAGGGACAGGGCAGTCATTCCCACCACCCTGAGGGGAAACCTCGGGTATCCTGGAGAAGAAATGGTCTGGGAAGACCTTAGAGCATCTTCCAGTACCTAAAGGTGCTCCTACTTGGGGAAGGACTTTGTGCAAGGGCAAGGGGTGGCTGTGCCACCAGCAGAAATGGCTTTGACACTCCCAGAAATGTGGATCCTGCTGTCTGTGCCTCTGGGCAGGCTCAAGACTGCAGGTTTAGCTGAAGCACCACCATTTCCACAGGGTTCTTCCTTCAGAAGAGGCTCCTTCCATCTCCACACCACTCCTCTGATGCAGAGGGCACTGCAGGGCTCCCCACAGCCCTCAGCATTTGATCTGAGCAGCCAGTGGGTTGAGGCAATTAATGCCTCCATGTGAGAGCAACTCTCACTGCTAAGTGCTCTCAGAGAGGAATAATTTCAGTAAAAATTCCGGTGCAAGAAGATTTAAGCACAAAATCTCTGAAGAACAAGGCAGAAAACCTTTATCCACCAGGATACACAGTATTTGTGCAGCATCCCCAGGAACTGCAGGCTGCTGCATGGAAATTAAATGCCATTGGTTTTTATTGTCTCTTACAGAGGCTCAGCAGAAATAAAAAATTTTGAGGGCACAGGGCTGATTAAAAACAACAACCTTTGAGAGCTGCAAAGTTCAAACTTCATTTTGTTCCTTGCTATTCTTCACACAATAAAAAAAAAAAAAAAGGGAGGTGTAAAAAGGAGGTCTCATGGAAAGGGTGGAAAGAGTCCTGGTGCTGTACACAAGGAGCTTCATCACAGCAGCCCTGGGGACCACCAGAACTTTCTGACAGAGCAGGAAGAGAAGATCCAGACCTCCTGTAAGGGACAGCAGAGGGGCAGGACCACCCAGCCAAGCACCCAGCCTGGAGCAGCAGGGCGGAGGTGCCAGCTCCATCCTGGCTCTACTTTGCAAAGGCACTTCTCCATCACACAGTGCTTAAACAAATATTGTTTCTTTCCAGTGGTCCTGCACAGCCCAGTCCTCACCCCAGTCCCTCTAAAGTCTCCCAAGGAAAAGCAGCAGAGAGGCACAGAGGGTTTTCCAAAAGCTGGAGGGAACAGGGGTGTCCTGCCCCACCACTGCCCCAGCTCACATGTGCCCGTCCCGTCCCTTCCTCCTCTCCCAGCTCCCACCTGAGACGTATTTGCAGGGAACTATTTTCTGCAATCTGTCTGCCACTCCAGAGCCATTAACATCCTCCCACAATTTGGGCTGTCATTTTCCCTAATGATATATTTAAAGAAAATGATACCACAGGCAAAGCATTTCTCGGTGATTATAACACATGGCAAGTAACACCACCAGGCGTGAGTCAACCCACCCTGGCTGTGTTTGTGCTCAGTGCTCCAGATGCTGTCTGCTCCTCCCGGCAGGCATTGCCAACAGCCCCAGGAACAGCAGGAGATTCCATCCCCACATCCCATGGAGAGATCCTTCCCCCAAAACCCCGCCAAGCTGGGGGGTTTCTGTCCCATACAAGGCTCTCCCTTCTCCTGCAGGTGTGACCAGTCTGTGGCACTGAAGGGATGATGCCATAGGATGTAGCTCCAGGCCAGTGGGAGGAGGCTGGAGGGAATTCCTGTGTGTTTAAACCACAGGAGTGGTTTTTATATACAGGTTTGGGTTTTTATATAGAGCTATGACTGGTGCACTTACTGGTTGGACATGGTTTAGTGGTGCTGTATTGCCACAGGTTGGACTCGATGCTCTTGGAGGTCTTTTCCAGCTTTAATGGTTCTATTCTGTTTCTGTATGTTTTTCCTCCCTTTATGGCTGAGCCACCTGCACAGCAAAGTTCAGGGATGTGCAAGACTCCCAACCCACCCAGCCTCAGAGCTGCAGGGTAAACAGGCTATTTTAAAAGTCTGATCACCAAAAATAGAGAGAAACACAGCTACCCAAGCAGCTCCTAAGCACAGGGACATCCCAAAGACACCATTAGCACCACCTGGGATTTCATTTATTGCCATTAAATTGATAAGCAGCTGTCTCAAACCCAGAGACAAGCAGCTGTCATATGTACATCTTGTTCCAAACTGGGTTTTCTCAAAGGCAGGTTCTCTTGAGACAGCTGGAAATTGCTCCAGATTTGTCTTGTGCATCCCAAATAAAGCTACACGAGGTGAGAAAAATGCTAAATCTCATTTTAATAGCAATGGCTGAGCCAGGTGGGTGTGGAAAGCCCAGCACATCCTGTGCCTCTGATCATCCAACCTTCAGGTTTGGTTCCCCACCAGCAGCCCCACATGCACCTGCAGCTCCTCTGCAGCATGTTCCTTTCTCTTGCAGGTCTCCCCTGGTGCCATTCCTGCTGAAATCAAGACCTTGGACTTGTCCAATTGAGGTTTTTTATTGCACTGCCATGAGCAGACTTTCATCCTCTGTTTGCCCATTGATGGCACTGAACAGCCAAACTCTGGAGCACTAAGTCAGAAAGTGATGAGACCAAAAACAAGGGTGATATTCCAGTGCAAATAAGTAAGTTAAATAAAGGAAATTTATCTCTCTTGGCCTGTTTTCAGTTGCTGCTGTGAGGATCCAGCAGTTCCAGCAAGGAGGATCATTGCACCAAGCACTCCCCAGCATCCGCTGAGCACCGAGTCATTCTGTAGCTTCTCATAACTCCAGATGACAGGCACATGTTTGGGTGAAAACCCCTCAACTTTGATTGGAAAAGAGGAAAAACACTTCCATTTTCTCCTGGCGTTTTTCACTGAAAGGCACATTTAAGCTGCTGAGCTTGTGAGGAGCAGCTTGAGGAGGTGACAAAGTGTGTCAGGAGCAAATCTGGCTGCACCCAGCCTGCATGAGAGTCACCACAGGGTGCAGGGAGCTGGAACTATCACAATATGCAATTTTCCACATGGGAACAGTGAAGGAGATCACTTCTTTTAGACCCAGAAATCTGCCAGCAATTTGGGCTGCCATGCCTTACACAATGGTATTACACATGTTCATTGCTACCCACCAGCAGGGATTTTCCCTCTGCATTGGGATTCCCTGGCCAGGAGGACAGTGGGGGAGATCCAGGGGGACACAGAAGTGCCTGGAAGCAAAGGCACTTTTCCCAAGCAGGGAACAAAGACAAATGTCCCTTTGCACACACCCACAGCAGCTCCCAGAGGTGATTCCCACGGGAGGGCTGGCTGCACAGAAACCAGCAGCTAAGGAGGGGAGAAGGTGGGAATTAGAAACTTCCAGTTGCTTCCAGGAAGGATCCTGCTTGGCAGAGGTGGGGACACGGGATGCCATTCCTACCTCAGGGTAGATCTACCTCTAGAGAGAGAAAAGTAATGGAAGTGGTTAAAATTCAATTTGGAGCATTGTACCAGTGAAACCAACACAGCGAGTCACTTCTGCCTGTTTTCCAGCACAGCTCCAAGCAGCCTTCCCTGTGATTAATTTTCCCTTCTGTTGCCTTGGCAAGTTTGGGGAGACACACTGTCAGCAAAACCTGGGAAGAGACCCCCCCAGCTCTCATCCAGCACAGATGGAGGAGGGCTCTGCACCACCTCTGTGCCCACCTGCCACCCACACTACAGAAATCACCACATCCACATGATCAAAAAAGTGTTTTTTTCCCTTTGTATGCTCCCCTGGCCCCTCACAGCATCAGGGAGGGCAACACCTCACTCAAGGCTTTCCTGCACTCCCCTTCCCACAAACCTGCCAAATTCATAATTACTGAAGGGGTGGCAGTGAACCCTCAGGCTGTCAGCACACTGAGTGTTTGCCCTTCTTTAGGATTAATTTCTAATAGGCAAGTAATTTAGAAATACCAGAAGTAGGGGGTGTGCAATTTGGAGCAGTGTGTCACTAAATAACCAGCTCGTCACCAGGTGGATTTCAATTGAATCGCAGCAATTTAACTTGCAAAACACAGGTTGCAGTTCTGGAAGGAAAGGAAATGTCTCCTTTTGTCTGAAACACCGCATTTGTCTCTCTCACCAGGAGCTGCTGTTGTCAGTCACTTCCCATTACAGAAGGAATTATTATTGACAAACACCGCCTTTGCTATTTTGGGAAGAAAAACCAGGATTTCCATAGGACCCTGCAGTTGCACCACAGCTCTTCACTGCTTTGTTTAGGAATATCAGCAAACTGGGGCTGGGTTGGGCAGTGTGGATGTGCAGGCAATGCTGCTTAGGGTCTCCAAAATCCGAGATATTGGGTCCCCAGGGGCTTGGAAGGGGAAGCAGTGGGAAGGGAGGTGCAGATGCCCCAAATGGAGACCAAAACACACAGGTTCCATGTGGAGAGAGGAGAGCTTAAAGGGGTATTTCCCTCCTCTTCCATATTTCAGGGGAAAAAAATGTCATAAGAAAGAATACACAGGAAGCGAGCTCAGAGGAGCACAGCACTAAATGGGTCAGCTCTGCCCTCCCACGGAGATCCATCTCAGGGCATTGCTGGAGACACGAGGTCCTTTTTGGGCAGGAATTCCACAAACACACAGTTACTCCTTTTCTGAATTCACACCCAGCACAGCTCCATTGCAAAGTAAAATATTGGCCAGAATCTAAGCTTCACCCCAAACCAAACCCTGGAGCCTCATCTCCTGCCAGGACTGCAGCACCACACATCCCCCACGGGACCCAGGGGCTGTGCTGCTGCTGCTGAGAGCAGCACAGGCAGGTTTGGAGCACATTAATGAGGCATGAGACAGCTGATTTGCATCTCTACAGTCTTGTTTGGATCAACATAAATTATATACACTGAGTTTATGCTGCTAAGTGTGTGCCTGCACCTACATGGCTCTGTAATTCTCCGTCTCCCCTCAGCTTCTCTCAATCCAGCTGGCTGAGAGGCAAAGCCAAGCTCCCAATGACCTCCAGAAATTGCAGAGTCCACTTTGTTAGAGGGTAGGGAAATTCATGGAGATGAATGGCAGGAGTCAAGGGCTCCCAGTGCCTAGTGAGGGACCTCAGGGGTCACCACAGTGGCTGCTGGCTCAGTGAAGAGCCACCTCTTCACCAGCTCCTGGTGCCTTGCACAGCAGCACACACACAGGATCACAGCCACCTCCAAGGGGGAAGATTCCCTGTGCTTTCACCTTCCATGAATGCTCACTTCTTCTCATCTTGTGGAAAGGATAGAAAGGAAAAAAATTGGTAATGGAAAATAGAAATGGAAAGATTTTCTTATCAACCTTCCAAGCCAGCCACAATGCTGCTATAAAGACTGTACAACATCCTGGAGTAAGAATTCTGCAAACCTCCTCTTCAGTATCTCTTATTTCTCCCTCCAGGTGGACGGGTTTAAGGCTGGCATAGTCCAAGCAGCACCTTTTCCCATCTAATGGGAAGAGCTGTAAAGCCAGAGCCGTCTTTATTGCAGGAGATCCTCTTGGAGCTAATAAATGCCTTCCGCCCTCGACCCCACTGTGAATATTTTACTGCCACTTAAATCCTTTCTTAGCCCTGATTTTGTAGCTGGCACGGGGTTTAGCCAGCTTTGGATAATCAGCAGGCAAGTGACGTGTTCTGTTCTCCCTTTTGTTTGCAGGCTGGCTACAGCAGTGAATCCGTGTCGCTGTCATGCCTGGTGCAGACAGGTTTCCTCCAAGTGCTTCCCCAGGAGCTCTGCCAGGGCAGCTCATTCCTAATGCTTCCCATCCCCGCTGCTCCCTGGGGATGCGGGGCAGCTTTCAGAGCCGACAAGGCTGGCTGGGTGGAATTAAATCCCTGCCTCCAGGAGCCCCTTCCCTGCTATGCCAGAATCAGCTGGAATAATATCTTTTGACTTTGATATCCTTGGCTTTGAGGATACCCATTACCAGAGCCATCTGCCCGCTGCAATCCCTGTTGCTGTGCAGAACTGGACACCTTGACCTCACCTCCAACACCCCCTCCTGACCTCTGAGCTCACCCTGCACTGCCACAGCCACATTTCCACCCAAATATGCCATTACAGCCACCAAGATCAGATGGCAAGGAAGGAAAAAAAAATTCAATTCCCCTGAATATTTAATATTAATTGAGGAAGTAGATGGGAAAGTCGGGTACACTCTGCGCAAGCACTTAATATGCCAGATGGGCTGGAGTAATTCTAAGCAGTGGTTTAGTAAATGTCTTAAGAAGAAAATGAACACAGGCACAGAGCTGCATAAGTGACATCCAATAAGTACTTCAATCACTGTGCATTAAAGACCAGAATAAAGGCTATTTACAAAATTTCAGTAGGTAAAAAAACCCACTATGATTTTAATGAGATACGAGGGCTAATTAGTAACTAGTACTTCACAAGACAGCAACAGCTGATGAAAAAAGTAGAAAGCACCCATTTGAAAGCATCACTTCTGTGCAACTGCATTTTTTTTTCAGAGCATTTTTCCTGAACAGTTTCCACCAGAAACACTGGCAGGCAGATGGTGTTTACTAACTGCAATGGTGATGAGGAAAAGGGCAAAATTTAGGCCTTCCATCCATGCCCACCCTCAGCATCCTCCTGCCCAGCAAGGACAGGGACAAAGAGGGAAGTTCCCACAGCCCCCTGGGCAAACTCATCATTTCCACAGCAAAAAGCAAATGTGGACTGACATCTCTAATCTAGACACACATTTCTTCTTCCAGTGGCAGACAACCTGCTTTTCACAGCCTTCACTTCCTTTGAAGCTCAGAGGAAGAAATGTCATGTGTCAGAGGGCTTAAGTGGGTGCTAAGAAACCTGTGTTTCCAGACAAATGGGTTTCTTGCCATTTCACATCACTTTCTACATTCATCTGTGCAAACAACAGTTGTATCCTCATTACTATTTTGAACCATGCTGTTGCCATGCTGAAATGTCACTCTATGGCAGTGGCAGTGCTCCTTGCTAAAGAGAAGCCACCCTTGGCACCAGGAGATGATATTTATCCTGCTCTTACTTTATAAAAAGCCTCTGAGAGGGAAAAATAATTCCAAAAGGCTACCATCCATCAGCATCTCTTTCCCAGGTGTTTCTTGAAGCAAACACGCAAGCATCCTCTTTTCAGGGAGTCCTGTCCTCACCATATTGAAGATTGGGAAAATCTCGTGCTCTTCCCTCATCATGGGTCACCCCAGGCTGCTCCAGCATTGCAGAACACCATGGAGGTGTCACTGAAAAACCCCCCAGAGAAACAGCACAAAGCAAAATCCTCAAAAAACCCTCTGGGAAAAAAAAATGAGCCACCTAAATTAGGGGAACAAAACCTGCAAAAGCTGTCATCTAGGCAAACCTGTGATCCAACCCCCTGAGTCAGGCAGCAGAACCTGGAAAGCAGAGCAGGCTCTGCCTTGTCAGCTCCTCCCTTCCGTCCTATTGACTTCCCAATATCCTGACAAAGCCCTGGGAGATTCACACCCATCTCTCCTACCCTTCTCCCCAGAAATGGGTACTGGCAGCAGGCAAGGCATGTTTTCACAGGGCTGAATCACTACCTGCATCCTTCCCACACACCCACTGATACCCAGCACATCACCCAGCCCTCCCCTAACGCTGTGACATGATGCTACGGGAGAGATGTTCCACCAGCCAGAGCAGCTGCCCACCCACATCATCCCTCTTCCAGTAATGCAGCTTCCAGCTGACAGATGCCTATTATTAATTATTAATTCCAGCACATAGCAAAGTTATTCAGTGAGGCCCAGGATTTGTGTTGGCGCCATTAGAAAGAAGTAACAAGGCAGAACTGCAAAGACAGGGGGAAGTTTGAAGGGAGAAAAACATTTGGTTCCAGGGAATGCCCATGGGGTGTCAGCATTTCTGGGAGTTAAGTGGGGTGGAACATAATCCTTCAAGAAAAGGTTAAAATTAACATCCTGATAAAGTTGCAGCTCACAGAAACCAGCTTATAGGAACAGGGCAAACAGGAGGATTTGAGTATGAAGGACCCCCAGGGAGGGTTTGGGTGTAAAGGTTACACGTCTCTAATCTTCAGCCTCTTCCATGAAAAAAGCTACAGCAGCACCCAGCTGACAGCAGTCCTGGATCCCCAGCCAGTTGGCATCATCCAAGCTGGAAAATACAGAGGGAAAAGTGCTCTAGAGCAGATGGGAGCAGAGGAACATGTAACATGATGTTACTCCACTTCTGGAAGCTTTGCTCTTCAGCAGCCTTTTATATTTACTTATAATGGGATGATTTCTGAGTCAGGCTCTACAGTAAATCTGTCCTGGATTGTGTCAGAGTCATACTTTAGCACTGCAAATTCCCTCAAATGGGGACAGTCCTGGCCTTGCCCTGTGTCCATCTGGAGCAAAGCATCTCACCTTGCCTGAGAGCAGGGCTCCAAGGGTCTGCTCAAAGCCTTCATCACCATCATCATCATCCCATGCATCACCCTGCCTCGCACGTGGGGATGAGCTCAACACAGGATGATACATCAGTGCCATTAAAGTCTCATCTCCTTGGATTAATTTGCCTCGTGAACTTTGGGAGATTTGTAGAAAACAAATATGACTTCAGCAGAATTAAATCACCTCCTTCAATAGGACATCAGTTATGGAAATTGCCATCCCAGGGTCTGCAGAGACCCCGCATCACAAACCTCAGCAAAGGAACGTTGCAGATTTAGAGCAGGGATCACTATGGGATGTGTAATGCACAGCACTGATTTACAAACAACTTACTTGGCATATTCCAGCAAGAAGCAGTTCTTCAGTGGCATTCATGATCAGAACACAGAATCAGGATGCTGCCCAGGAGGGAGGAGCAACAGGGGAAGACAGGAAGAAAGAGAAGGGGAAATGCTTCAAAGCCAAGCACAGTTACCTGTGATGGAGGTAATTAGCACAGGACTATGATTATCACAGTGAACACATAGTGGGATCCTTCCACAAAAGCACTTAAGGGTGCACAGTGAAATTTAATAGCAAGTTAGAGTGTGGAGAAAAAAGCCCAGCAAAGCCTATAGGCCAGGGAAGAACTGCCACAGACCCCAGATATTGAATAAGCCAGTGGATAAGTAAGTGGAAACAGCATGAAGGGCTCTGTGTAGTAAATCCTGCAGCGAAACACATACAGCAAGAATGAAAAATAACATCAAGAAAGAAAAAACCTATTTCAGTGTACTTTTTCTTGACCTAAAGGACAGGCACTTGGAAAAAAAAAAAATAAAAGCCAAGTGGGTGCTTTTTTGCATCACCTCGAAGCCTCTGTCACATTTCCCCTTGTCGGGGCAGCTGCACTTTGCATGCAAAGCAGGAGCAGTGCTTCTGGCAGACAGGTCTGACTTGCATTTCCCACCCCTGTTTGGAGGCAGAGCTGATGATGCACTCTGCAGCTGGGGGGAGGCTCAGGGCTGGCTTCACCTTTCACTGCACAGACACACTCTGGAACCACTCCAGTGCTTACAGGAACTTCTGTGGGTCACAAGATAAAGCCTTGCTTGGCAATGAGAGGTCCTGAGCCCCATGGTCTTGGTTCTAGCTGTGCCATGACAAACAGGGGGAGGAACCAGCACCATACCTGGGGAATAACACAAAACATCCCCAAGGATACATCTTCCCCCTGCAAGTTGGGCTGCAAAGGTGGATGGTGCTAGCAAGAAATCTGGCAAGTTAATGGGTTACTGGTGACTTCCAGAGTTGGCTTGTCCCAAACCATGCATCCTCTAAGCTCCAAATTTCCCTGGCCAGGCCTAAGAGCAGCCAGAGCAGATCATCACCTCCTCTCGGGACAGAGTCAGAGCATGTCCAACTCCCTTTTCCCAATTTATCTTACACCTAGCAGTCAGAATTCATTGACTCCATCGAGCAACCTCCACAAAGGAAGTTTCCTCTTCCATTCACTGTTTTTAATAGTAATGAAAGTTGCCATTTATTTGATGGGAAAATAAGTTGGCTTAGCTTCTTCCCCTGCCATTAATGGGCATCACATTAAGACCACAGCAAATCACTGAGGTGAAGAAGAAACACTTGTGCTAATCAGATTTAAAGAGTTGACAGCACAGCGCCTCAAATTGAGTTAAAGCAGCGAGTAATGGATGGCACTCACTGCCTGATGGGAAACACCAGCATTCCTCTGACTACACAATTTTCTCACCAACCAAATGCAACTTCCCCTCAACAGCATCACAAATTCCTGCACAGGTCCATGGAGTTTGGGTTAAATAAGGGTTAACACCAAAGTGTGGGTTGGCAGCAAACACAGGTCACCCTTGAGTGACAGGAGGGCTCTGCAGTGCTGCCAAGGCCAGAGCTTGTGTCCTGCAAGCACAGCCAGGGAAAGGAGGAGTGAGAGAGCAGGGAGTGAAAACATTTAATGAGTTCAAATTTCCCCACAATTTTGCCACTATGCCCTTCCCACACCTCAGGCACCTCCCTGGAGATGAATCTGTGCTTCTCATGGCTCCTTGTACGCAGGGTGGGAGAAAGCAGAACACCACCTCTGATCTCAGCAGTCCCCAGGTCCCAGTCCCAGTCCCTCGAGGCTCCCCAGCATCTCAGTCACGCTGCTCTGCCCCAGGGAAGCAAAGGAGAGGGTGGCAAAGGACCCTCTGGGCTGTGACAGACAGCAGCAGTAACCAAAGATCAATCGAGGAACAGCTTATCCATCTGTGTAACAACACTAAAGAGGTGAGGAAAATGCAGATGGAAAAGCAAAGGAGTCTTAAGAGAGCAAGAGCTGCCTGAGCCTTTGCACAAAGCCAGGGTGCTTCCAAAGTCCAGCATCAGCTTGATGAACTAAGGTTTATGAAATAAGAAAAAAGCTTCTTCCTCAAGCCTTTTTTATTTTATACACTCCTTTATCATCCATTCCTGCCTATCCCCTTCCCAAAGCAGCTGTGAATCCCAGTTACTCACCCAGGCCATCCAGCCATCTCCCTTCAGCCTCTCTGGGACAGCCCTGCCTGGTGCTGCCCAATAACATCTTTTAATGCAGCAGGGAAAGCCATAACGAGCCCCTGGCACTGAAAACTGAAGTGAAATAAAGTAGGAGCTAGAAAGACAGCTTTTAATTGCCAGGGTCATTTCCAAATTTAACAAGGTCTTTTAGGGGTTTTCTATCGTAGATCCCTCAGTGTTGAAGTTCAGATGCAGCATATGCAGGAGCTCAGGCAGAACTGTGGGTTTGCAGAATTGTGGGGAATACTTTACACCCCAGTGGAGGTCAGAGTAAACACCCAAAGTGATCCCTTCCAGCTCAGAGACAGTCAGCTCCCCATAGCAACCGAGGCTCTCAGAGCACAGAACTCCATTAAATTAAACCAGAGCAAGGGTTCCCAAACAGAAATGCTTTAATCTGGTGCAATTTAACACAAACTGCCCTTCCATGTATATCTGCAGCCTGCACGTGTAACCCCCGGCGCTGATTCGCCACTCTTGATAGATCAGAGCGCAGCAGAGGAAGCACAAAGCCCCACACAAACCACCTTGGCTTACAGACTGCACATAATAAAAGCTAAAAGATGTGGCCAGATGCATCCAGCATCCTGAATAAAGGCAGACAGGCAATATGGGATCTGTTTTCCAGTAGGAAAGTTACCAGGAATATAAAGAAGCACACAGGTACCCCAGGCCAGTTGCCTGGGAGGGCAGGTACAGCTATTTTGGCTGATGAAGCCCAACCCAGCATTATTCAGAACTGCTAGACCTTGGAGCACCTTCCAGTGCCTAAAGGGGCTCCAAGAAGGCTGGAAAGGGACTTTGGACAAGGGCTTGAAGTGACAGGGCAAGAGGGAATTCCTTCCCACTGCCAGAGGGGTTAGATAGGATATTGGGAAGAAATTCTTCCCTGTGAGAGTGGTGATTTGTCCAGTTAATTCTTTATGTATCCTCCCAGTCACCTGGGGACACAAGATTTGCCCAGCTCAGTAATATAATTTCCTTTGTTTCCTTTGTGCAGGCCCTGCAAGTACATTTTATACATTAACCTGAAACTTTCAGCAGCACAATTAATTCAGCAGGAGAGGCTATTCATAGGGCAGCTCCTACTGAAAGATTTGCAATATGAGCTAATAAAATAAACAACAACATATGGGATTGCAGAGTGGATCAGCAGAATGTAATTGAGTGGACTGGAAACTGGCCAGGATAGTAAAATTAATTATTCTATTTTCCTTTGATGACCAGGGGTGGTCTGGGCATTGCATCCAACCAGCTCCAGGTATGAGGTAAGGGACGATCCCCACCTATTTTGAAAACACATTGAGCCCAGCTGACAAGGGGGAATGGCATCAAACCTGACAAAGGGCAGAATTAAATCAGACATCAGAGAGAAATTCTGCCCTGTGAGGATGCTGAGGCACTGGCACAGGTTCTCCAGGGAAGTTGTGGCTGCCCCATCCCTGTAAGTGTCCAAGAACAGGCTGGACAGGGCTTGGAGCATCCTGGGATAGTGGGAGGTGTCCCTGCCCATGGAAGAAGGGTGGAATGAGATGAGCTTTAAGGTCCTTTCCAACCCAAACCATTCTGAGACTCTGTGGCTCAGCACAGGCACAAGCCCTCCTTTCCCTGCCCCAGAGTGATGCTGGACCATGCTGCAGCACATTTCCTCCAGCCCTTTCCCCTTTCCTCCATCACCTTGCACAGCCAACTCTTCCCAGAGCTGCATCCTGACCCAAAATGCTCCCCCCCCCTACCCAAATACTCCCCACTTCTCCCAGCCCTCCTCTGATCAGCTTCAATAATTGCATCAGACTGTCCTGTGAGGAGGGGGGGAGAAGCAAACTACCCAAGCTGCATCTCAGGAGACAAAATGCTCAGAAACTGCTGTTTCTGTGGGAAATAAACAGCTGGGAAGAGCAGTGAGGTCATGATGGAAGACAGAGCCAGGGAAAGCAAAGCTCTCCTTGACTTCTTCTGCCTCTAGAGAGCATTGTTGCATTTTCTTCCCAGCAAGAGACAGGAACAGAGGTGTCTCCAAGCAGAGGACTAGAAACTGCTGCAGTGGTACATGGCAATCTCACATTAACCCCCTGAATATCTCTGCTGTGAGCTGTGAGGATGAACAAAGCCTTGCAGAGGAGGGCACTGGGATTTTGGATCGAGCTAGACTTCCATCAGATGCTCGCTGCTGGCACACAGCAGGACTGCTGACAAAGGAGCCACTGTCCTTTCTCAAAGATATGAAACAGCTCCTCAGCACCCCAGGGTGCTGGGGTGGGCAGAGAACCCTGGGGAAGCCTCTGCTGTGGCTGGCCGAGGGGGGAGGAGGAGGAAGGAAGGAAAGCCCCTTCACACTCACCAAGGCTCTGTGTGCACACAGCCCTTGCACAGTACCAAGAAACAGCCCGGGGTGAGACTGGTGATGAGTCCAGTGGTGCTGCTCACCCTCTGGGTGCCGCAGAGACCACCCTGCCCTGCCCTGCCCGAAGCACCAAGCCCCCTGCACCCTCTCCACAGGACACACCAGCACCTCTCTCTTCCACTCTCTCTTCCCCATCCAGCCATTCCTCGTCCCTCCACTGCCTGCTCCCTGCTAAGCCAAATTCATTATCCAAAATCAATTAAAATATATTTTTGAAGGAGCATCATTGCTGTTGTGGAGAGAGAGGTTATTAAGGGTCCAATTTGCTGTGGATGGAACAATTATTTTCTCCCACACAGTGTGAGTCAGGCTGCAGCTCCCAAGGCTCGGACTGCGGGGGCGCAGAGGTGTCTGGTGGGAGCTGGAGGGTGATCTGGTTAAGCTGATGGGCTGATAAGAGGGCAGCAGAAATTTGTGGGAACACTCTGTAAAGAGCTGAATTCACCATTCTGGCAGAGCATTTCTTCCAGTTATCTCCTTCACACCAGGAGCGGGTCACAGCTTCCCCTGCAGGGCAGGAGAGAGGCAGTGACAGGGCAGGACCAGTGCAGGGACCAGAGGGATGAGGGCAAGGGAGGCATGTGAAGAGTAGAGCAAAAGCACTGTTTTGTACTAGCTCAGCTTCTGCAAAGGCATTTAGAATACTCCATCTGCAGATCCAGCGTGTCCTGGGGGAGGACAAGAGCTTCAGCTTCTCCAGGTTACAGCCAGCTGGACCGGTCTGAGGGAAGCAGAGCTGACCCAGGTTTTACACTCCCAGCTGGTAACCTGTGAGCCGAGGGCTGAGCACAAACTGCTTGACTCTGCACTTAGAGCAGAGTTCAGGAAACCCACAGCAGCTCTGCTGGTTGGGGAATGTCTGTGCTGATCTTCAAGGCTGCTCCCCAAACTGTCCCACCTGAACGCTGCACCCTGGTCGCTTTCCCAGTGTGTCTCCCAAAGGGCAGCCCCCACTCTCGTTTAATTGCTGGAACTTCAGAGCAGAGGTTTGGGGCCATCTCTCCCTCAGCCTCTCTTCCTGCCACCCTGCAGGAGAAAGGAGCTGGCATCCTTTGGGCATCGTGTTCTGGCTCAAAGAGCATCTCCCTTGGATTTCACTGCTCCAGGCAAGGGGCTGAGCCCAACCTCACATCATTTCCATAGCACTGGGAGCCACTTTTTCCCCTGAAAGGGATAAACATCCTCCAAAAACCCTGTGGGGCTCCAGAAGTGGAAAGTACTTGGAGTACATCTGACTTGACTCCTCTTCTACAGTTAAGTTTCAGAGATCATCTTCCCAGCTCCTGGAGAGGAGTGACCTGCAGAGAGCAGGTAATGAAAATCAGCTCCCCAGAACCTTTGGATACTTGGAAAATTCTCAGCCCAAATTGAGAGCCACTCTCTCCACACACGGCCATGCAGCAGGACACAGAGCTCACACAGAGCTCACACAGGTATCACACAGGGACTCCTAAGTGCCTCTCCCTGCTCCTTCCCCTGCACTCTGCTGAGTGGATTTCTGTCCCAGCTGAGATCTCAGTCTCTGTGCAAACCCCAGTGTCGAGCAGGGAAGCCACTTTCCTCCTGCCACCATGCAGGCACATCCCTCCCAGAATGATTAAAGGTTTGGTTCAAGGGCTCTGAGCTCAGAAGAAAGGCATCATTATGAAGGTTTTGCTATTGGCCTTCCTTTCTTCTGGTGTTTTGTCCCCAGAGCCCCACTGTCCACTCCACCCCACTGTTGATACAGATGATCCCCGGTCCCAAAGATGTGGGTCCTGTCATCAGCCTCCCCTTCCACAAATACAGGACTCACTCACAAGCACTCTGCTCATTGCATCACCTCACTCTTCCCCATCACAATCCTATTATACTGTGGAAAAGGAATAAACACCTTTTTTTTGCCCTTTCCCAGCTGCACTTTTTGTTTGTTTTTTTTCCACTGAAAAAGCCCCGTTTTTGGCCTGACACTACAAATTGACAATGCCTTCAAATGCACAGTGCCGGGTGCTGGGGCAGCAGGGGTTTGGGAGACAGCTCCTCATGCTCCAAATGTTTTCAGTTTTTTAATCCACGAAGTGGATTAACGACCTTGGCATCCCCCAAGGTGAGAGGAGGGTCCCCAGGGTGTGCTGCCATCAGAGGGTGTGGGTGCCAGGACTGGGGAGAGCAAACAGCTCTGCCCAGGAGCTGGCCAGACCCACAGGAGGAAAACAAGCTGCCAGCTGGGCAGGAGACAGGACATCAAGTACCTCTTAGAAGTGGCAGAGTGAATCTCAAAGTGGAGTGTGTGACCCCAGCAGGCAGCAAAGGGCTCTGATGTGAACAAAACACCCAGACCCTCCCCAGCAGAGCTGGAAACACAGGCAAGCCCCTCCAATACCCTCCAGGAACAACATCAGGGCATTCCTATTCTTTTCCATGGTGCATCAGGAGCAGGGATGTGGGACATGAGGGGACAGTAGCCTTGCAGAAGCCAGCCCAGCCACACGGCTCAGCCGTTCCTGAAGGCATTAATTACCCCTTGCTTCACCCTCAAATGAAAGGCATTGCCTCAGTAGCCCTGGAAAGGCTCTGGAAAACCTATAAACTTGTCAGGAGACAGGCTCTGAGTCAGAGACCTCGCAGGAGGACAATGCCAGCAGAAACAGAGACCCTGCAAGCCAAGGTCTGGGATGGCAGGGGGCTGACAACAGCAGAGCAACCCCCAGACCCAAATCTGTGGGATAATCCCTGCAGGACACCACTATTTCCCAAAATCCATGCTCACAGTGGGCAGTCACACAGAGCCACTTGACCCTGCAGAACAGCTTAAAAAAAATCACCTTTGTTGGGGGGAGCCCATCAGCATCACCCCAGCAGGCACCCACACCAAACACACCCAGAGAAGCTGGGGCTGGGCAGAACTCAAAAGCCCGGCCCAGGTGATGCAGAGGATCACCTATGAAAGGAAATTCTACGCTTTATGAATAAAGGAAGCCAGAAAATCAGCCTAGACTACAAACCACCTGGCCAGGCAGTAGAAAAAGGTTATTTTCAGCCAGAAACTGGAAGACATTTCCCTTGTTAAATTGCTCTCTGGTCAGTATTCAAAGCCCCGTGGCCCCTGCGGGTAGAACAGAAGTTGGAGAGCGAAGCCTTTGTCCTGTGGCTCCTTTGGAAGCTGGGCTCAGCAGGACAGCCTTCCCCAGCACTCACAAGGTTTTGGCAAGAGCTCGGTTTTCACACCCACTCAAAAGTGTATTTTCTAGCAAAGGAAAGTATGTCAGGGCATTGATTTCTTGGGCAACTGCACCACAGAATGGATGGAGCTAAACTCAGTGATGCATTAGGCTGTTGGCTGCAAACCAAACACCTAGTAAAAATGCCTTAAAACCAATTTTTTTTTGTTTTTTCTAGTGCATTTGGAGAACAGCCTGCCTGCTCTTAGTCCTTCCCTTCTGTTCTTGACTTCCCCATCCAAATAAGAGGGTGATGTCACTCGGGCTCCCTCAGCATCTGCTCATGGGGGGATGCTTCCATTGAAAATTAGGCAAATAGGAGAGAAAAAAACAAAACTACACGAACCATTGGGAAAACGGTATTCACGGCCAGTGGGAAGGAAGAAATGATCCCCAGAGGTACAACCCGGCTTGCCCAACGTCCAGAGGAGAGAGAACATCAGCATGCCATGGGTGCAGAGCTGCAGAGCTGTCCTCCTCCCCCTCCTCCTGGCCATGGACCTTCACAGCCGCCATGGGGTCACACCATGGTTGTTCTGGGGCTGGTGGCCACAAGACCTTGTGCCCCCGGGCCCAGGAGCTCCACACTGGAGCCTGGCAGCCAAAGCGCTGCAGAAGGCGGCAGACAGCTGCTGACACCTTTGTCCAGGAGGATTTCTGAGCCAGCTTGCAGCAGCAGCTCTGTGAATATCCAGAGAGGATTACATCAGCCCTGGCAAGCAGTGGAGGATCGATGGAGCGGCATCACATTTAATCACCTGCCTTAATAGCTTTGCATCTGACAGAGACAGGGCATGGAAGGAGCATCTGGGATCTGGGATCATCTGGGATCTGGGATGAGCTGCTCCCCTCTCAGGCGGGACAGAGTCCTGCTAACCACAGCGGCCCCCCTTGCACAGGGACAACGAGGGCTGAGCAGCAGCCCAGCCTTCATCTCACACAGAATTTAATTGGCCGTGCAGGGCTTTGCTGTGACTCCGGGGGAGGATGGTGCTTGGCTGCATTCTGAGCAGGAGCACCAGGCACAGCAAATGTCTGAAGCCTCCCCCAAATTTTTCCCCTCTTGTGTTTCTTGTAGCTCATGATGTCCTGGGATTTCAGATGCCTTGATGGTGATCCTGGTGAGTTTTTCCTTCTGGCCTCCAAGCCTTCTCAGCAAGTTTGGCCAGATGGAGACAGGAGGAAGGCTTGGCAGTGCTTCTCCATCCATCCCACCTCGGTTTGGAAATGCTGAAAAAGGGGAAGCGATTGGCTGGAGAGGTTTGGCCACCACAGGCTCCATCTGCAACCAGAAGTACCCAACATTCACCCCCACCCCCAAGGAAGGCATGGGCAGGTCCCCTTTAAACCCCCACCCTCAGCTGTCCTGATCTATAAACCCAACCCAAATGCAGCCAGCAGACTGAGTTAAGGGAATGTTTAGATTCTTTAGCAGGGAAAATTTCTTCACTGAAAGGGTTGTCCAGGACTGGAATGGACTGCCTAGGGCTGTGGTGAAGTCACCACCCCTGGAGGGATTTAAAAGATGTGTACATGTGGCACTTGGGGACGTGGTTTAGTGCTGGCCTCATCACTGCTGCAGTGATGGTTGTACTGAAAAATCTTAGAGGGTTTTTCCAGCTTTAAAAACTCTGCGATTCCAGAGGTCCCAGAGGATTTTCCCAACTCCAGATTGTATCCTTAAACATCTCAGCCACCCTCCAACCTCATAATTAGATGATGGCTGGATGGTCCACACACCTTGCCCATCACTGCCCACCTCCAGCTTCTGACTCTCCCCAGCTCCTCTCCCAAAATCCCAGCACAGCCCAACACTCCTGGCTTCCTCACACACACACAAAGGGGAAACCACTTTGCTGAAAGGATAAAAGGAAGGTTCTTTAGGCATCACTGGAGAACCTTTCCAACAGGGAGCACTGGTATAGATATTTTAAGACAGTTGTAATTTCTTTAGAGCATTTCTCCAAGCATATCTGGATAAATTATTCACAAAGAATAAGAGATTAACCCATATGGGGAAAAAAAAAAAAAAAAGGAGAACAGGCTATTGGAGATCAGGCCAGCAGCTTTTTTCTGTAATACTATTGCCACATGCAATATTCCTGCTTCCTCTGTGAAAGAATACAGCAATTATTTATGCTGGTTTAATGGATAGAGGCTTTGTCACATGAAATAACAGATGAGCAGGTTGTGAAGCAGAGAGTAATGAAGAAGGAGTAATGCTGCACCCCTGGATAAACAGGGCAGTAGGAAGGGGGGAACCCACCCACCATGGCAATAATAAAGAAATCATCATCACAGAACCAACCCAGCTAATTTTTATTCCATTTCCACGTTACCATTAAGAACATTTAAATTCTGTTGCCATTTTTAGAGAGGAAAACATATTTCAGTAATGTTTGTTGGAAATATCATTAGGATAACAGTCACCCCCGCAATGTTTTATTGAAGGCAGTTACTTCCATGCTGCCATTCGCAGAGATTACTCCCCAAATTACTTCTAAACATCCAAATTGCAAAGGGAAGGAGTTAGTCTAGTGCTGGGATTGATTGCTGTAGCTTCTCTTGCAAGACTAATAAGAATATATCTATCTCTTCTGCAGCGTTTTGTTTAAAGCGGTTGTGGAGCATTTGGTGAAGGGGGAAGTGCAGCAGAGCTGACTGCAAAGCTGTGACCCATCACCCTCTCCAGTGGAGCCAAGCACATCAAAGCAAAACAGAAGGGCACCTCACTAATGTGCTCCTAAAAACCTATTTCCCAGGCATAACTATGCTTGGAAGGTGGGGAGAACTCCTAAAAAATAAAATTTACAGAAGGCAGTTAAAGAGTGCATCTTACAGCAGTGTTAGAAAACAAACACCTGGGATTAAGGCTTCTTTAATCAACATTTACTGCAGGTTTAATAATGTGTATTAAAAGCAGGCAGGCAAATGGTGCTTAGGAAACGACAGGAAAATAAAGTAGATAAATGTACTAATTGCAGCTTATCTGACAGCTCTGTGTTTCCCTCCACAGCTGAGACTCCAGATCAAGTATTTATCCATCAGGCAGGATTGATTCTCTGGGATCAAGCAAGACTCAGGGTAGGGTGACAGCAGCTGATAGATGGGCATGGTGTCTCACCAAATCCTGGCAGATTGCTTTGTCCAGGTATTGCAAATTGAAAAAGGAGGTATTTTGCAGCTGACAGCAGCTGTTTACAGCAGGGGAGGCTCGACCTGCCTGGTTTTGCAGCACATTTGAGCAGGGCTGTTTTACACTCTGAAGCAGCGAGAGGTTTTATGTGCATTTGTGTGTTTAGGTGGGCTCCATCCTTCCGGGATGCTCCCACTCAAATAATCTGTACATAAAAAAGAGGCCCCCTGGAAATCCGTGTCTTGGCCACTTGTCATGAAGAAGAAAAAGTGATCAAAGTGGAGAATCTCCATGGGGCTGATGGGTCCAGGCCCATGAAGGTCAGGAGGCTCAGCTCTCCCTTGTGAGGACAAGGGGCACAATCCACCCAGCTCATGCCAGGATTGTCCCAGGGTCTGGGGACACACACCCCGAGGTTTTAAAGATCCAGTGTCACATCTTCACTCATCCAGAGCTCCCCTTGTCACAGACACTGAGATCACATCCCTGCAGCTGTTTTTTTCCACGGCTCCATCAGTTCCATGGTTATTGAGCCACGAGAGGTCTGACCAAAGCCTGTGTCCTTGCATGCAGCAGCCATTGTGAATTTTGGCTTTCCTGCCCGGTTTCCCACTGAGCAGCACATCTGAAGGGGCTTGCTAAAGTCTTCCCTCCCATTTAGTGCTCATGCAAAGAAACAGCCAAATCTGGGGTGGCCTCAGCTGGTTTTGCAACTTGAAGGGAAGGCTTGGGGGGGCTTTTCCTGAGGCAAATCCCAGGCAGATAGCATCTCCCCCGACCGCAGGAACCAGCTCCCTGTTGTTCTGTGCAACCACAGCATCTGCAGCCCCTTGTGCACAGTCATCAATCACGGCAGATGTGGTGGCAGGGCCCTGGCAGGGACCAGGGTGTCAAAGTCCCCCAGCTCACGCATTTCCGCACAGGGCAGGGTTTAACGAGGGGAAAAGCATCCATTGGAATCACCAGCAGCAGCCAAAGCACTGACCCAGCAATTCAAAAAGCAGCTTTTTTCTTTTTCTTTTTCTTTTTCTTTTTCTTTTTCTTTTTCTTTTTCTTTTTCTTTTTCTTTTTCTTTTTCTTTTTCTTTTTCTTTTTCTTTTTCTTTTCCTTTTCCTTTTCCTTTTCCTTTTCCTTTTCCTTTTTCTTTTTCTTTTTCTTTTTCTTTTTCCTTTTCTTTTTCTTTTCCTTTTCCTTTTTCTTTTTCTTTTTCTTTTTCTTTTTCTTTTTCTTTTTCTTTTTCTTTTTCTTTTTCTTTTTCTTTTTCTTTTTCTTTTTCTTTCGGAAGGAAAAGTGTGCAGAAAGAATTGTTCCCAAAGCCCATCACTGACAAGTTCTTCATGGGTACTTCCATGGGTGCTGAGAGAAAGAAGAGAGAAATGCAGGACTGAAATCAATTTGCTCCTCTGCGCTTTGGGCTGAGCTTGACAATGGATTTCTTCCCCCTGAGAGACACATTCAGAGGTTAATTCTCTCCCTCTGCTCTTCACAGGGTGCAGTTATTACAAACACACTCTCCTGAGCTACCTAAACCCAGGAGAAACCTCAGAATAAGCCAGCCTTTCCTCTGCGAGCGATTTTCCCTGCAACTTGTGCCAACATTTCCAAAAGAAATGCTTCCAGCCAGCTCTGGAGCCAGCTTTGGAGAGAGCAGCATCCTTCTGCACTCCTGCTTTCCTTCCTCAGCCTGAAGCAGGTTTCCACCCACTCCCCTGGGAACAGCAGCCAGATGCCCACAGCAGGCTGAGCACGTCGGGTAACGCTGGGCGCTGCCAAAGCACTGAGCACATCAGCCCCAGCTTTTTGGTGTTTCCACTCTCTGAATTAACCAAGAGGATTGCTGTGCTCCCCACTGACACTCTTCTCCTCCCAAAGCCACAGGGAGACTGTGCTGGGGGGCTGCAGAACCCCGAGGGGCAGTGGGATGTGTCCCATGGCAGGTCTCACACGGGTCCCTGTGCACGCCTGGGACCGAGCAGAGGCCGAACACGGCCCCCAGAGCTGGCACAGCTTTGTTGGTTGGTCCTCGATGAACTGGAGCAGGGAGCACTTCAGCCCTGCCAGCCCCATCGTGCTGCTTCCACCGAGCCACAGAGAGGACACCAGGCCCTGCTGGGCTGAGATGCAGCTCTTCTCCTGGGAAACTGTCCCTCATTTTTGGGATTGCTAACCTCACTGTGTGTGCAAAGCAATGGGAAATGTAATTAATCATGGTCCTGTGTCCACTCGTGTCTGCAGTGCTGTAGAGACAGGGATGATCCTAACAAAGCAGCCCAGGTAGACTCCCTGGAGCTTTCCTGGCCTCCCAAGGATTCTCCATGCCCCTGCAGACTGAGAATCTTTCTGGTTTTTCAGCCAATAAACCCCCTCCTTAGTGAACCTGCTGTCACAGCCACGCTGGGACAAGCAAGGGATGGGGCTGTGGGGATGCAGGGACGGTACCCACGTGCTCCAGGACCAATGGGCTGAGCATGTGGCACACATGGACCAAGACTTGCCGAAAATGCACCAGCCTCTTCCCAAAATCCTTGCAGGCACCTGAGATGCATTGGGACTGCTCCCTTTACATGGTCTGTCCCAGGCAGTGAGTCCACCAGGCAATTCCTAAAGGGGGTTACAGCCTGCTCTGGTGCTCAGGGGATTTGCAGTCTTTGTGGCACCCCAGCCTCTCTGGCTGGTGTATCCAGCCCATGCTCGTGGTTTGCATAAAAGCAAAGCTCAGACCTTGCACAGCTTTGCAGGGAGTCTCCCTTTCCCAGCCACCGCACTTCCCAAATGCCAGCACCCAGCCCTGCTCCACATCCCTGCCTGCTCCCCAAAACCAGTTTCCTCTGCTCAGCTGCCCGGGCTCTCCAGCCTGGCTCCTGGTGAGAAGAGGAGAAACCCGTTCTCCCAGGCTGTGATTTTCAACCCAGAATGATTTTCATTAACTCTGTCCCCGAGGCTCAGAGGGGGACAGGCCACACAGGCGCTGAGCAGCCCGGAGCTTGTTGGAGTCAGAAGAAAACGAGGCAGAGCTTTGCTTGCAAAGTTAATTTGAACCAAGCGGCAGCTGGTGGAGCAGCCAGGAGAGCCTGTCCCACAGCAAGAGCCAGCATTTTCCAGGGATACCACAGAGCTGGGATGATAGCAGGGAGGGGACAGCAAAGGGCTTAGTCAAAATCTTTGGGCACAATTATTTCAAGTGCGCTGCAGGCATATGAAAATGGGCTCTGGCACACAAGCTGGGGACATGCCCTCACTCACATGTGCAGGTCAGCTCCAGGCAGGAGCAGGGCAGGGCTGGGGGACACCAGGAGAGCCCCAGAGGTGGTTTGTGGAAAGCCTGAGCCCTCCTGCAGGCAGCAGAAAGTGGCATCCAACACTGGATACTGCAGTTGTACCCCATGTGCATCCTCCCTCCAGCCTCCGCTGCTCTCATTTTATGCCAAATTAATGGAATTTTATGATTTTGCATAATACAATGGCCACAATAAAGATGCAATTACTCCAGATGGAACTTGCACTCTGGAAAAAATTGTGTTCAGGACTGGTGAAACACATCTTACCAGGAGTGGATGGACATGGAGCATGGTGAAGTGTGAACTGCTCAGACTTGTGTCCAGGCAGGGCTGTGGCAGGCTGGGCTCAGACAGGGCAGATGTGAACAGCACCTGAAGAATCCTCCCAGTTGGGTTAAACAGGCAGGAAAAGATCCCCAGAGCCACACACAAAGAGCTGGGAAATAAGAACAGGGACAGAGTATCAACATGGGTTTGAGATCATCTCCAGCACAGGAGACAGATGGAGAGTTTGGATCTGCCAGGGCAGAACCAAGCAAAGATGCTGGGCATGCAGGCAAGGGGAGGGATGCCTGGGGATGTATCTGACTGCCAGCAGGATCCACACAGTAAAATACATCTTTCCAGCATCCCTCCTTCCTTCTTCGGCTCTGTTTCCTTGGCTCTTCTCTTTGGGCAGGAATCCATCCTCACCCCAGGCAGGTAAAACAAACACCTGGCACAATGCTCACTGCACATGGGGGAGGGTTCCATCACAGGGCAAGGGAAAGCAGAGCAGCCCATCAGCCACCCCAGCTTGCAACACCACCAGGACACAGCCCAAATTACCTGGTTCATTCCAGCTTTTCCCCACAGGCAGTTCCAGCATGCCAAGGAAATCCCAGAGGCTGCTGCAACTGGCTCAAAACCACCAGCCCTGTCAGCTGGTTTGAATTTTCCTTGTGTTTGCAAAGGCAAAAAAAAAAAAAAAAATAGATTAAACGGCCTTTTAATCCTTATTCAGCGTCGCTCTGAAGGCCTTTCCAGCTAAACTAAAATGTATCACCGAAGCCTTGCTGTTTGCATTAATAGCCCAAGGGGACTTAAAGCTGGCTCAGACTGTGTGTCAAATGCCCCAGAGAGCTCAGCAAGGGCAGCCAGGCTCTGTGCACAGCCAGGAGCTCCTCCAGCCCTTCCCTGGTTTATCCCCATGCCACAGACACTGTGCCCAGCTGCAGAGCCTGTGCCACCCACCCAGCACCACTCCTGGCCCAGGGGTGCTGCCCTGGGTGATGATGGAGCTGCAGAGGGTTTCTGACAAGGACATAGAGTGGCAGGATGAGGGGTTTTGGCATTAAACTGGCACAGGCAGTGTTTGATTTGATATAAGGAAGAAATTCTTCCTTGTGAGGGTGGTGAGGCCCTTGCACAGGTTAACCCAGGGAAGCTGTGGCTACCCCATCCTTGCAAGTGTCCAAGGCCAGGTTGGACGGGGCTTGGAGCAGCCTGGGATAGTGGAAGGAGTCCCTGCCCATGGCAGGGGGTGGAGCAGGAGGAGTTTTAGGGTCCCTTCCAACCCAAACCATTCTGTGAGTCTTTGATAAGGCTTCAGGTGTCAGGACTGCTCCCAGCCCCTGCATAGTTCTGCCTTCCCACAGGACTGGGAACGGGTACATGGCAAAGTCAAAAGGTCCCAGAATGTGCATGGCAGCACAGGACCAGCTGGAGGCTGCAGAGGATGGATCAACCCCATCTGCATCACAGAGGGGGCACAAAATCCCCCAGCACAGCAGCCCAGCCCATCCTGCCTTTGTACCCCATCATCTCAGTGCTGTCAGAAATGGGGCAGAGCATCCCGGTGCCGATTTACTGGCAGGGAAGGTTTAATGTACTTGTGCAAAGCACAGCATGACCAGAGCTCCTTTTGGCTTCTCTCCTGACCCAGCATCATGGAAGGACCTGTGGCTGACCCCTGCACCCAGGGACATGCACATCCTCCCAAACAGCAGCAGGTCAACAGCACTCACCAAACTCAGATTACTCAGCATCTTTATGCCAGCTGGTCTCTGTCTCTCCCCTTTTCCTCTCAGGGTTTGTCAGGTTTAATTAAAATTCCTCTACTCGGCTGGTTCTTTCACTCAGGCTATTATCTGCAGCGTGCTCTGCTGCCTGCCTCAAGCTCATCTCATTAGGAATCCACCTCTTGGTGAATGGAGTCATATTTAGGAGGCAATACATGGCCAGTGTTTGAGTCTGAGTAGTTCTATTTGACCCATCTCCTTGACAAGACAGATGCCCCCTGAACCCGTTCTCGGTGTTCCTGCTATTCATTTATTTCCAGCAAAACGATGACTTGGTTCACTGCAGGAAATTACAGCCAGGAAAGAGGAGGAGGTGGAGGTGATCCTGCCCTGCCCCTGCTCCTATGGCTGTCAGACTGCAGGTCACACTGCCCAGCACACCATGGGGACCCACATGTGCCCACCCTGAGCACACCAGGAGTGTGGGTCTGGGTGCCAACAAACACCTGCAGAGGTTCTCCCTTCCTCCCTCCCTGGGAAATCAGGTCTCCCCTGGAGGTGGCATTTGACTCTGCTGTCTCTGGTCTCACACATCAAACCTCACTGGATTCCTCATGGAAGCAGGACTGGGAATGATCTGCAGGGGATGACAGATGAGCCCTCTAGAAGAGAGGGAAATGGAGGAAAAGTGCCACAAAGAACTTTCAGAGGAACAGCCCCTGGAAGAAAAAGCAGAGAGGCTGAGTCAGCTCCCATGGCCGTGGGCAGCTGCTCCTCCTGGGTCTCCAAAGCAGCACAGTGATGTTACGGGCAGGGGACAGGCACAAGGTCACCCAGCCTTGCAGGCCACCAGCCCCCAGCTCCTGGAAGTGTTCAGCAGCTCATCTGTCTTCTTGAGCACACCCAAAGAGAGCCTTTCCCATAGATCTCAGCTCAACCCCACATGATTTTTTTCCCAGAATGATTTTAGCTCAGCCACTGAACGAGGAAAACTGCTCTTCACTCTGCTCTGCTGATGAGGAGTTAAAAAAAAAACCCTCTCAAATGCAGACTCCATCACTAAGGGGATCTGTGTTGGGTTGGCAAAGGCAGGGAGAGATGGACCCAGCAGCAAAGAAGAAGTGGCAAAAGAAGAACACCAAAGCAGAGCAGCCCTGGAGATGCAGAGCAAACCCAAGAGACTGTCACAGCCATGGGCTTCAAAGGGCTGGTCCCAAGTCCCAGGACAGCAGCCCTCTCCTGCTGTGAGCAATGGACCAGCACAAACAGAAGCCTCGGGCTGAGCACTCTGGACATGAAGCACTCTTTAGGCTCTAATTGAAGCTCAAGCCCAGGATTCAGATATACTCCAGATATGAAGCAGTGAAGAAACACAAGAGCCTTCCTCCTCTTCCTCCTCTTCCTCCTCTTCCTCCTCTTCCTCCTCTTCCTCCTCTTCCTCCTCTTCCTCCTCTTCCTCCTCTTCCTCCTCTTCCTCCTCCACTCACCATTGTCCTCAGAGGAATGGATGTTCCAGCAGGCCCCTTTGGTCCCCATCCCACACTCTGAGGCACCCCCAGCCCCACCACAGCCCCCTCCCCTGCCTCTCCACACACTCCCAGCAGTAGCTGTTCTCTCCCTTTGGCCATTGGCTGCTGGTTCCCATCCCGTACATTCCCTTCCATTTAGAGATATTGTCAGTTGAGAATCAGAGCTCAGATGTTTATTATTTCTAATGTAATCCCAAGCCAAAATAGGAGGCAGGGTGTTTGGTCTTTCCCTCGTCTCTCTCTGCTGAAGAATGGCAGCTGAGCCAGCACCCGGCGTTCCCCACGGCACTGCGATCCCCACGGACAGATGGCAAACCCTTAACTCTTCCAGCAGCTCCCAGATATTTTTACTGTCTATTGCTTTTTCGTCTCTGTTTATTTTTCAAGCTGAAATAAGCAGAGTGATGGGAAAAAGAAATCTCCTGCTGAGCGTTGCATCAGAGACCAGATTCCCATAAGGATTAATTTCAGTGGAAACAGCAAGGCCTTAATTTTTTTGGCAGGGTGAACACAGTAAGGGCTGAGCCCTGCATCGCCCAGCACAGCAAAGCAAAGCTGCTTTCTGTGCTCAGCACCTGTGGGCCCTCCCTTGGCCTTTTCAGTAGAGAAATGGTAAATGTGTCAAGATATCATCAGAAGACCCTGTTGGTTCAGATAATAACTAGAGCTGCTTCAAGCACAGAGCCCAGGAAGCTCCATCCAAACTGTTTGGAGCTTGTTTGAGTCAGTTTGGCACTGCTCAGCCAGGGCATCCCAGGGAAGTGGGTGATTCCAGGCAGGCAGAATTGACCTGAGCAGCACATCAGTGCCTGCCCACACTGTGGTGCCCTTCCCTGTCCAGAGCTGGAGCAGACCCACAGCATCCCTCCAGGCCAGCACTGTGGGAACCTTATGGGGATTTGGGAGCATCAAGGGGATTTCCCATTCAGTGCTTTTACTGACTTCTGGGGTGGCATCATGTGATCCAAAGTCAAGTTCTTCGAAACTGAGATTGCACCACCAATTTTGTCTCCCAGCAGCTGTGCCCTCTGCTGCAAAGCAAACTGCCCAGAGCCCAGCAATTGTTTTTAACCCCAGGCAGGCCATGGCCGTAGGATGAGTTCACAGGAAAAACAAAACACCTGACACTGCTTTTGTCATGCCATAGATGAACCCAGTGAAGACAGCAAAAGTGAAGAAATCCCAGCTGGGAAGATTTGGGGAATAAAGAAAGAGCACAGATAGGCAGTGCTGAGCTTCTCTTACTATTTCCATCCTTAAATCTTAAAGAAATCAATAAACTCTTCCTGAACAGAACCTTTCCCTGTAAGAGAGGATCACAGCAAGGGATGTAAGTGTGCCTCTTCTGCAGCCACATTAAAACCATCCCTCATTTGGATGGCTGATCTGAGAAGGGCAGCCCTTGTGAGAGCTGCAGAGAGGTCAGGGCATGGCCCAGGGGCTCGCAGCGCTGCAGGATGTTGGATGCACATCGGCACCAGCAGGAGGAATCCGGGAATGAGCTGCTTTAGGAATAAACTCCTCACATGCCAGCATAAAACTCCTGTTGACACACACCTGCCTTGCTCCTGCCAGAAGAGAACGAGGAGCTGTTTTCTGCCTTCTGTGGGAGCAGAGATGAGGCTGGAGCCCAGCATCAATAAATTAATGGAAAGCCTTTGCTTTTGAGCAGAGGCACTGCAGATCTCAGCAGGCACATCACAGCTCTCTGCTCCTGCCTAAATGAATGTTCAGCAGGAAAACTGCAGGTACAGGCTCTGCCAACACCTTTCTGGGACACAGCAGCAGCTCTGCACCAATTCTTTGGTGTCCCCTGTGCCACAAGCTGGTCCAGAGCTGTCCTGCAGCATGTTTGTAGGAACAACATCCCCTGCCCACCAAGGGGACCAGACCCAGGAGTCCAGCAAGCTCCTGGCATCCCTTCATGTCATCCATGCCAGTGCAGCTGACATCTCAGACCCTGAGGCAGAATTCATCCCCCCAGCCTCACTCTGTTCACAGGTGAAGGCTCTACTCCTGCTCACTCCCCTGAAGCAGCCTCCCTTTCCCAGTCCCTGTTTAGTGGCCTGTTTTAGGCTTATTTACCCCTGGGGTAGCTGCACCCCTGCAGCTGCAAGGAAAAGCTGAGTCCTCTGTGCCTGGAGCCAGGGATGTTTTTTGGCACTTGAAATGCCATCCTTTTGCTGGGGTTTGGTTTGCCCAGCCCAGCCAGGGCAGTGCTGCCAGGGTGCAGCTCAGTGTGCCAGCCGCCCTTGACAGCCCTGTGTCCCCCAGGCTGCCTGCCCAGCACTCCCAGGGACGGATGGGCAGCCTTTGAGACACCCCCTGACAAGAGCCTGGGGAAATACTTTGCCCTGTCCATCCAGTGGCCCCCTCCCTGCTCACAAGCGAGTTTTCCCTTTTGTGCCAGTGAGCAGGAGCTGGACTGAAATGCAGCAGCCTGATTGCCTGGCAATGGTGAGAAGAGGAGCAAAGAAAGCTGCCTGTGAGCCAAAAGCTCACAATTAAGAAATAAAATGAGGAGCTAACAGAAGGATACAGCTCTGGCAGCTGGCAGGGACATGGGTGGGATCAAAGGGAGGCAGAGGGTGGCTGTGGGCAGCAGGGCAGCCCAGAGGGGTGAGGGCACTCAGGTTCTGGCAGCAAAGCAGCATCCTGGTATTGCTGAGCTCAGGGAACCCCTGAGCTGAGAAGGAGAGGTTAAAAACTCTGATTTGGCAGTGTTGTGCTTGAAAGATTGGTGAGACATTCACGAGATGTCAGAGAGCTCCTCTGAGATATGAATTTGGACAGGGAGAGGAGAGCCCAGAGAGGGGCTGCATGCCTGAGTCATCACCATAGAGATGGTATTTGAGTGTAGCTGCAATGAGATTGCCCAGAGACACAGCAAGGAGCACGGACACAGCTCTGTGAGCTCCCAGGGCAAACCAGGCTCCCACAGCAGCCCAGCACCAGCCACAGGTGGCCAAAGCTGGGACACGCTCCAGGCAAGGCTCAGAGCCAAAGAGCCACAGCCCTGCCTCACCTCCAGAGGATGACTTGGACCCTCCTCCTCAGAAGGAACATCTCTTTTCTGTGTGCTGTGTGCTCTCCACACAGGAAATCCAGGTCCCCAAACATCAGACACCAAACTCAAGCACTTCAAAGGGGGCAGAGTCTCACCACTGCTAAAGAGGAGAACCACATGCCCACGCCCCACAGGAGAGCCACAGGGCAGCTCCCACAGCAGTGAAGAGATCTCTGGGGTCAGGGTGAGCCAAAATGAGCTGCTGCAAAGCTCCAAGCTGTGGTCAGTCCTGGAGAGTGTGACCAGGAGGTGGCAGGCTCAACTCGCCCATGGATGGTGGCTCTTCTGCAAGAGAGCCTGGAGACAAAATCCCTCATAATCCCTCAGCCATCAAAGGGAAGCCAGAGAACTGAAGAGCTGGAGGAAGAGAGGGAAAAAAAGAGACAGTTTGGGCTTCTTTGAAACACAACCACGACTTGGGAGAGACGTTTCTGCCACCAAGGCTGATGCCTATGAGGGACTCAGTTGTGATCAACGCCAGGAGCAGCATGGGGACAATGGCCAGGACCGTTTCTCTCCACTTGTGTTACAGATAACATCCAGGAATCAATGGAGAGGGGGAACATATCTGCATTTCCAGCTGTCCCTCCCCACCCCCAGCATCCTGGTCCCTGGGAGAGCATTTGAAACATTGCAATCGCTATAATTAGAAGTAACACTCACTTTCCAAGAGGAAACTGTGCAAAAGGTTGATTTCCTCTTTAATGCCATGTCAGATCTGCAGCTCCAGTGGTGAGGGGATTTGCTGAGCAACAGTCTGCATCGCTAAGAAGAATGATGAGTTTCCTCCATGGGGATTGCTCTCTCCAGGTGCAAGATGCCAGGTCCTAAGGTGCAGAGACTGTGCTGCTCTGTCCAATCCCTCTGCAAAGAGCAGAGGCCAGAGGCATTTCCATTATCATCGTCTCATCAATATTATGCATTGCCCCCGAGGCTAATTAACACTGCTGCATTCAGCACTGACTCGGGAATGCCAAAGACTTTGGGAACTTCGTCGCTGGAGCTTTCACCAGAGCTGCAAGTCACAGGCAGGCTCCTCGTGATTCCATACAAGGAAATATTCACAACATACAACAAAAATAGCCTCCATCACTACACGTTATAATCACATCAGGGAGTCTCCAATCTCTGCAGCAATAAATGATGCCCTCTCTCCTCACCCAGAGCACTCTGCAAATACCCATTAACCCTCCCAGAACCCAAGGATGGGCTGCAGGGACTGAGGCACAGACCTCAGCCAGCAAAAAAGTGTGGCAGGGAGTCAGCAGCAACGCCTGGACTGTAGCAACCTCTTTATCTTCTCCCATAATCTCAGTAACACAAGGCAAGTTTAGTTTGCCTTGTCCTTTGCAACCTTTCTGAGACCTTAAGGCCAAAAGAAGCTGCTACATTTTGTCCCCCTTCAGAGTTATTTTTATGCTGGGCCCAGGAACTTGTGATAGATAAAAGCACCTGCAGAAAGGTCATCAGCCACAGCTCAGAATTATTCAGAGATAAAGAAGCTCCCCTTGGCAGAGTGTTCTGCTGTTTCAGTCTCTCACTATTGGAAAGGTTTTCCTGGATTCTAGTCTGAACTCATCTGCATTTAGTATCCAGATGTTGATCCTTGCTAAGCCCCATAGAGCTGCCCACTGCACCACAATCAAATCCTTTTGATAAAGGCAAAGGGCACTGTGATCTCTCAGAAAGACACCAGACTGGAAATGCTCCTTCAGCCATGAGGATGGAGCCTTAAGAATTTCTGTGATGAACTTTCTTGCTCAGATACCCCTGCCCCTCATTTAAATTCACCAAATAAACTCAGATTCTCTTTCCAACTACCACTGACACAAAGGGCATTTCAGCCAGCCCCAAAATAATTTCCTTAAGACTGAGTTAGGCTCAGTTCTCTTATTTAAAAAATATCTTAAAAATAATATTTCCAAACTTTTTCAGACAAGTAACCAGACATTTTTTCCACTCTTTAAATCCAGCCTCAGAAGAGAGATGTGCCATCCCTGAGTAGCTTGTCACCTTTACCCTCCTCTGTACTGCCAGAATTAGACACATGTGTGTATCAGCCCAAGCTGCTGATCCCTCCTGCCTCCCCAAAAAACATCTGCAGGGCTGTCAGTGGGTTCTCTGGGAGCCGTGGCTCCCATACAAGGCAACTGGTCCCTGGCCAATGAAGGGCAGCTGGAAAGGCCTGACCAAGTAAGAGATTGACTTGGCTGAGCATCATTTAATTCTCTACAGGGGGGACTAAATACACTCAGGTCACCTAAAAAAGTGAAATATCACATCTCACTTGTTTCCAAAGGGTGATGTAGTTTCTGTGTCATGCTTGTTCCCAAACAAGCAGAGAAGAAACTGTATCTAGTGGTGAGCTGAATGCCTTCCTCCTCCCACTGACTTCAGGGGGAGGAATGCCTTGGATGGATAAACTCCTCCACCAGACCTGCAGGTACCTTCCCCATGCAGCAAACCTGAATCTCCAATCTAGGCAGGTCCAGGCTGCTCTGCAGCAAGGCTGAGCATCAGCATCTGCACAGGGAAGCTGTGGCTGCCCCATCCCTGGAAATGTCCAAGGCCATGTTAGACAGGGCTTGGAGCAACCTGGGGTGGTGGAAGGTGTCCCTGCCCACGGCAGTTCAACACAAATCAGTGTGTGATTCTGTGATTCCATGATCAGCATCAGCCCATTCCCATCCCCATTCCTATCCCCATTCCCATCCCCATTCCCATCCCCATCCCCGTCCCCATTCCCATCCCCATTCCCATTCCATTCCCATTCCCATTCCCATTCCCATCCCCGTCCCCATCCCCATTCCCATCCCCATTCCCATTCCCATTGCCAGGCTGCAGCTGGCAGGCAGCGTGCAGGACCCTGGGGAAGCTCAGGTCACTCCACACGTGCCTGTGCAGACCTGGCCTCGCTGTGTTTGGAAAGAGAAAGGCGATGGCACATGTCAGGCAGATTAGAAGGTGACAAATAGATGGACACACAGGCAGACTGACTGTCTTTAAATAGGCTTCATATTTTTGCCATGATATCTGTCTGTGAGAGTTTAAATTACAGGTCTTACAGCTTTGAAAGAATTTTAAATGCTGAAATCCTTGTTAAAAACTAACAAAGCTTGGCTGCACACTGGACTTTTAATCCACAATGAAAGCAGTGCACTTGATTTGAAGGGCTACAGAGCTCTTATGGAAACACCCTGCAAACGCTGAGGTCCAGCTAATGACCTGCCTGCTGTAGAAAAGGTTTGGTGTCAGATACAGATCCTGGCTGAAGTGGGTCCATCAAAACTCCCCCATCCTTCTGAGTGAAGGATCAGATATGGGATGGGCAGTTTGTCCTGTTTTGAGACACCTCACAAGCAGTAAATGAGATGTGAGGACTCAGATGTTGGTAGGGACATGGGAGAAAACATCTAGCTGCCTCTCACCCCAGGGAGTGCAGGGAGAGAGCAGCAAGTCCCAGAGTTAAATGCTCCCAGCAGGACCAGCTGCTGCAGCTCCCCAAGCAAACCAGCCAGACACCCTACGAGCTCTGCTCCCCCACACCCAGACACAAGGAGGATGTGTCAGGTAAGGCAGGTTCCCAAACCTTTGGAAAAGCCCTTTTGCCGATGATAAAGTCCCAGAGAACACCTCCAGTTCCTGTTAGCCTTTATTTATCATCCTCTTTAAGACAGACAGAGGGATCAACTTCCACCCCGCCGTGCTGATCACATCCCTCTGTTTGCAGAAGTGCAGTGCTCGCAGGCAAGCCCCAGAGCTCCCAGCTTGTAGCCAAAATCTGCAGAGCACGAGCTGGCCCGAGAGCACAGCAGGGTGACACTGCTGTCACCCTGCCCTCCTCTGCCTCTGGACAGGGAGCTCCATCCTGCCTCCTCCACAGCTGCTGGGCACTCAGGGGAAACTACAGAGGTGGCACTGCCAAGGAGGGTGAGAAAGGGATGGGATCCACCCCGGAGCAGGGGTGGCACATGGGAACATCCTCACCGTGGGGATTTCCCCACAGGAGGAACACGCTCGCTGCCAGATGCGCTGCCTGTTCCCCATCCAGCCTGCAGCTGGATCTCATTGCCGGGGGAAAAACCTCTGCCTCCTGACTACTCTGTTTACTCTGCTGAAGACCATAATCATTCTGCTGTTTGGTTTTGTTTGGGGCGGGTTTTTTTTAGCAGGCTCCTATTTTTGTGAGTCCATGAGCTGCGCTCCCTCTGCTGGCTGGCTCGCTTGGGCTGCGGACAGGCTTTGGGGAAGGAATCCTGGAATCTGAGAATCCCGGAATGGTTGGGGTTGGAAGGAACCTCATTCATTCCAACCCCTTGCCATGAGCAGGGGCATCTTCCACTAGACCAGGCTGCTCCAAGCCCCATCCAACCCAGCCTTGAAAACTTCCAGGGGTGGGGAAGGGAGAAAACAAAGCCCTGCTCCAGCTGCCTGTGAAAATCAACCCCACAAACCCTTCCCAGGGTTCACATACTCCATGTCTGTGAGTGTTAAGACCTGGGAGTGGCATTCTTGTGTCAGCTTTACTCCTTTCCGTGTGTCAGCTTTATTCCTTATGGTCTGGGTAAGTGGAGTTCTGTCAGCAAAGAGGAATGGGTGGTTTGATGAAATTCAGCTGATCTATTGTTAAGGATGGAGAAACTCACACTTGAAAGTCGTATCAGCAGAGACAGGTTTGTACTGCTGATGGTTTAGGGCTGTGGTGTTCAAAACCTCTCAGCATGAGTAATTACATCCAGCACAAATCGTGAGCAAAAACATGGAAACAGATCGTGAAAATCTTGAAAACAGAAAACTTCCTGAAGAGCAGGAAGGATCTCATGAGGAGATGCTTCCACAAGGAGTCCTTCCAAGCCATTCATGCTTCAGAGAGCATTTCTCACATACAGAACAGCTATTGGAAGCCTTGGAGCCATCCTTCCCTTTCAGGAAAGCTGGTGGATGGGATTAAGCCCAAGGTCTGCAGCATTCACAGTGCTACTTTCATCATCAGAGGAGCAGAGAAATCTTTTGATGGACATTAACCTAAGAGCAGGGAGTTTTTCATCAACCCTATTCAGTAGGCAAGCCAAGAAACAATAAGGGCTCTCAAAATCAGCCAAATAAAAGGCAAGAAAACCCCCTGTATAGATACTCTCTTGCTAAAACTATTAATAAACATCACACATTGCGTCAATCTCTGAAGGTCAAACCAATCTTTTTCCCTTAGTGGAAGCTCTTAATGGAGGTTTTTGAGCTGCATTTTATGCCTAAATGTGCTTCTTTAATGAGTGCAATTTTACATCTGCCCAGGTAAAGCGCCTTGTTGTACATTTGCTTTTCTTCCACGGTTTTATTAGACCTGTTTGGCTGATGGTGCCCAGCCAAAAGAAATGAAAGGTGCTGGGAAACAAAAGCAGAGTTTCTGAAAGTGTTTGTCTTCATAATAAATTTCTTAAAAAACTAAACAAAAACAGGCTTATAAGGCAACTTGTTTCAGTACCCACTTACTGAGATTTTACCATACACCTTTTCCTTCAATAAAAAGGCATTTGAACATTAAAATAAAAGGAATTATTCTGCTAGATGAGCTGGGACATGGAAAGGGAAAACAAGATGTCTGTGAACAGCCTCTGCCAGCGAGGCCCTGAGGGCTCCCTGCACTGCCCTGGAGCGATGGAGGGGAGTGGGGGAGTGAGGATGGGAGCAGGGAGATAACCCTGATGGAAAATACCCTTCTGGGGCTGGGGCAGCTGGGCCCTGCTCCGCCCTGGGCTGGGCTGGGCTGGCCAGGAGGTTTTAGTCCTCTGCTCCTTGATCTGTGATTTCTCCCAAGCCTTCCTGGGAAAAAATTAGAAAGGATCATTTAAAACATCTATATCTATACAAATATATTTAAGGTCTGTTTCTTCAGCCTCATGAGAAATGTGGTGTTTGAACACAATCATCTGCTGCTGGAGCTGTTCTCAGCCTGGATCAACAGCTGGGCAGGTGAGGATCCCACTGCTGGCTCCAGCAATATGTAATTTACAGAGGTTTTCCAGAGAGCTTGGCTGGGTTTTCATTTTTTTGAGTCTTATCATGTTTTATTTAGGAGATGTACTTACTATAAAGGATTTGTGAGCTAGAAGGGGCTTTTTGCTGTCAAGAGCAGCATCACAAAGATTGGTTTTCTGCAGCTCTCATAACTTATTCCCTTTGTGTTATTGGTAATTACGTAATGTTAAAAGAACCTTAAGAAAGAAGATGTAGGAAGAAATAATCTCTGTTCCCCAAACCTACAGCTCTGAGTTACAGAAACAACAGTGAGTGACAGGTGGCAAAAGACAGATGGGGAGAAGGCTAAAAGAGATCTCTAATTCTATCAGTTTAATGAGTTCTTTTCTTATCAGCTTCAGCCCTTGTCCAGATCGGCTAAGTGGTTTTTCTTAGAGATAGAATCACTCTGAATTAGTGCGTGGCAGCTCCTTTTGTTACACAACTGAGCAGATTTTTGACAGTTCGGCCTCTGAAGAGCTGAGCTATGCTCAAGGCCTGGCTGCTAAAGGGAGCACCCAGACAGCAGCTGAGCTCTGCTGACCATCCACCCTTGTGCCAGGCTGGGAGGTCACGGCTCTGCCACCCACCCAGGCAAGAGCCAGGGCCTCACAGAGTGAGGAGCCCTGCAAGGAGCTCCTCACACTTCCCTGGGCTGGGAAGGCAGTGCTGGGAGCCAAGGCAGGCTCGCTGCTCACACTGGGAACCTGTGTTCGGCAAAAATGTGTGTGGCTGCACCCTCACTGCAGCAGCAGCAATCCAGACTGTCCTGGGAAGCATCTTCCACTGGCCTAGGGAACAGTGTTTTGGGGGAAATTCATCTTTCCTTCATTTGCAAAGGTGTTTTCCATCTGGGAGAGCACTGCACTGCGCTGAAGCAATGCTTGCTCTTCTCTCTTCTGCCCAAGGAGAGCGTCTGTGGGCACAGCCTTGGCCCCAGGGCTCTTTGACAACCTCAGAGAGTGGTGCACAGCAAGGATCTCACTTGGCTCGTTTTCACCATCATGAAAACCTGTGTTGTTTCACCTTGGACCACAGGAATACCAGGAGCTGGCCTCCACTTGGGAAACTGGATAAACACTACGTGTTTATCTATGTGCAACCACTTATGGAATTTAATTCTCACAAAGGCCACTTCCAGCAGGAAAAAGAAACCTTGAAACAAAAAGGGCCAAAGAGCAGGTGGACCTTGTTTGTTAGGCAAGGATACTTCTTTCTCCAGCGTATTTGGAATTCATTTGTGTTTCATAAATTGCAGATTTAAAATGTGACTACATTTATTCTTTCTTGTCTTGTCCAGAATATTTCCTCACTGATGGAAAAGCTGCTAATTGCTTCGCTACAGAAGCCAGGGACTGGAGCAGTGTTTTGCCTGGAAGACAGAGATACACAGCACATTTCAAATTTGTGAGGGGAGGTAGGACATGTGCCACTAAAACAGGGACCTTTTGAGCCACACAGCTGAGAGCTGGGGTTTTTCCTTCTGACATTCATCCCTCTGAGGCTTAGGTGACAGCAGGAAAATTTATTTCAGTTTTGTTGCAGGAGCTGACAGAACTGATGCATTACTGCATTTGGAGATTTAATACACACAAATAGGCACTGCTAGATCTGCACTGGCTCTGATTAAATTAAATACTCTGGAGTCTGTCTCCTGAATTTCTGTTCACAAGTAACAAACAGCGTGGAGGTGGGAACCTGCATTTTGTTATAGGCTCACCAATACAACACTGTAATGATCCATTTATGAGCAAGCCTTATGAATAACTATTTTACTCTGGCTTTGGATTTAAGGGCTTTGAGAGAAATTTAAGATTTTTCAGCTTCATGCAGCTACTGACCTGAACTCAACTGCTTAAAAGCTGTGTAGATTAGCTGAGAAGGACCTGAGCTACACTAGCTACACAGGAAAAGAAACACAGACTACAACTCTGTGCAGCACAGGCACCTTCACTGAAAATGTGCCAAATAGATACAGATATAGATCTATAGATACACACACACACACACAAATCCTGTAGGTGCACCCCTATGTATTATTTGTGTGCACAGTTATTTTTAAGCGTATTCAAATCTGTGGCAAACGAGTGTCTAGAGCAGAAACTATTTTCATTTGCAGTGGCACAGGGGACAGCAGCAGTCACACAAGGCCTGCTGAGAAACCACCCCCTGCACCTCCCCGGGAGCAAAGAGCTGCACTGCTGCCTTTGAACCTGCACACCACATCAAGGGGGAAAGGAAAACAACAGGCCAAGGACCTCAATAAACACGGATTATCTTGTTTGCTGGAATCCTTTCAGAATGGCCAAGGCAGCCTCCAGTTCCGCGGGAGCCAAGCGCTTTGCCCTGTTTCTGTAACAACACCTCCTCACGCTCTGCCTGCTTCCCATGGGACGTGTCCCGATGGAACAGGACTCTCAGGAGGTGCTGCCTTCACCACACAGCTCGGGAAGGCTTCACAAGTCTCAGATCCTGAGCAGGTTCTGCAACAGCCCCAGGCAGGAGCCGGAGGGGCCGAGGCTGTTTGGGGTTTGGGGTTTTGGCAGTGGGAAAAGCCCACTTGTCCATCCCCACAGGCTCTGTGCCTGCTCAGGGGTTTGGGGTTTTGGCAGTGGGAAAAGCCCACTTGTCCAGCCCCACAGGCTCTGTGCCCTCTCGGGGGGTTTGGGGTTTTGGCAGTGGGAAAAGCCCACTTGTCCATCCCCACAGGCTCTGTGCCTGCTCAGGGGTTTGGGGGGCAGCAGCTCCCCATGGGAACCCAGCACGTCTGGCATCCCCAGTGTCATCCTCAAAACCGCTTCCTTCTCCCTGTCAGCACATCCTGTGTGATTTCCTGCCTTGTTTTGTAAGAGCAGCACAAATGAAAGGATTCCTCATTTATAGAAAGCCTTTCTCTCTCTTTGGCAGCTTTTCTTTCAGATCTCCTTACAAAATCCCTCTTTAAAGCATTTTTCTCTCAGGTTTTCTTGTTTCTTTTCTTCTTTTTCTTCTTTTCTTTTCCCCTGGAATTCAGAGTAGTTTTTCTCTACAGTCTAAACCCTTTTCCTCACTTTTTGCTGTTTCGTTTTTTAAAAAAATAAAAATACAATTATTATGAACATAGAAACCCCAAGATTCACCATTTCTGCTACAGAATATCTTTACAGCACAGCAAAGCTTTCAGGTCATGCACAGGAACAATTTTTTCACAGAAATCACTTACTGATCTTAATAACCACAAACATTGTTGGCTTTATTTCAAATAGGAATTAATTTCCTTTCCATCTTCATCCCAAAATCCACCGTGAAAAGCTAATGTATTCAGAGTCATTTGCAGGCACCAAGCACCACTCCCACTGTGTTTGGGATGCCACTCCCTCCCACAGGAACGTAAGCTGCTGACTCAAAGATCCAGCTTTAGCACTGCTTTGATGGATCCTAAGTTGAGATAAGTTGGAATTTTCTGGCAGTTTCGGCAGTTTAACCTCCTATACACTCAATTAGAACATTTTACGCTCAGTTAAACCACCATCCACCTTCCATTGTGTGTTATAAACCCTCCAAACACCCTAAACTTCTTCCTTTTCTATTAATACATGAATTAAATCAATTTACCTTCCTGCTGGTCGTGCTCATCAGGGTACAGCTCTAAGGAGAGCCCAGCTGAGGCAAAGGCAGACTGTTTACACTCCACAATATTCCTCTGCTTAGAACATGTTATTCTCCATGGCTTGTTGGCTTCTCTGCTCAGAGTAAAACCCATTTACTCAGATTCTCTTGCTATTAAGAACACTGCCCATGTAACAATCCCGAGGGTCTGTGCAGCACAGACAAATTCAAGGCTTGTTCACACCATGGGGATCAAACACGTTTGTTCCTCCTGACCAGCAGCATTTCCTATGATAATAATAGTTTCTGGTTACCATGGACTGCCACATATTTATTACAAATTCCAGTTTCTGAGAACAAAACGAGTGTGCCTCGGGCTGCCCTTCATGTGAAACTCGGCAGGTTTGGTTCACATGACGTGGTGAAAACGGCCTCAGCTCCCAGAGCTCATCCATGGGTTTGTACTGATTCTCCCTGTGTCTTTCACCTCGCCACATTTCAGCCATAATATCTGTGTTTAACCCACCTTGAGTATCATTTTCACCTGTGGCCACCTTGTTTTAACCTGCATCCAGCCATGTTTTACACTGGGGGCTGGGACCAGGAGCTGAACTGCAGGGTTCATTCTGGAATACTGCTGGGACTCCAAGGAGATTGGAGCCACAAGCTAAATTCAGCAGCAGTTTCTGTTCTACACAGGCTGTTTTCAGAAGCTGTTGGCCTCACTCTGCCTGTCTGGGGTCTGTGCTGTGATGACAGGCTGCCTGTGAGACCCCAGTGTTGGTGTGACAGTGCTGTGCTCCAGAGCTGTGGTTTCCCAGAGCTGGGATCCTGGGCAGTGCTCCCCAGCTGCTGTGCCTGCTGCAGGTGTGTGGCAGCAGCAGCAAGGCATGAGCAGAACTCCCCGAGACCCAGTTTTAATGTGGCTGCTGAGTTTGCAGTCCTTAGTCAGCTAATTACTATTTGTGGCCTCAGTAAAATGAAGATTGTGCTATTTGGGATCTTCCCATGCCTTTTACAATCATCCTTTGGTTAATGTTTGTGGAAAGTTAGAATATGTATGATAATTTGTGAGCATCATATATGTATAAACATATATATAAGCTGCTTTTTTTTTCTCTTCTTTTTAGGATCTATCAAAGCAGTATTGGGATTTCTTGATCTCCTGAGCAACTCATATCCAGTGGCTCATACCTTCTCCGTTGTTTTCAGACAGAAAGAAGCAAATCACACACAAGGCAGCATCTCTGTGCTTTTTATACTTGGCAAGACCACGGCAGCCCCTCGTGGCTTTGACTCATGCCCTCAGCTCACACTGCAGCTGCCATGGCCCCTGGCAACCTCAGCACTTGGGCTGGGATTGAAGCACAGTTCCAGGAATGCTGCCTGGCCCAGCTTCCCCGCTGGCCTGGGCTGGGGAGCTGTGCTGACTCGCTCTGCCCAGCACCTGCACACCCAGGTCCTTCCTCAGATTCTGGGCTGGTTTCAGTTCCTGCCGTGGAATTGAGGAGGGATGTGGATCTCTCAGGATGCACTTGACAAGCTGACACGGTCTAGTCCAACAGAGCCCCAGCCGTGGCAGACTTTCTCTGTGGTCCCTGAACATTTCCAATCTTATTGTTTTACTGTGCAGTGAAATTATTCTCTGTTAATTGTGCTTCTGCTGCAGATATTCTGCTTCCACCCAGAGAGAGCTTTTCTCAGAACTTGAAAATATTGTTCTTTAGCCAACCGAATTGGATCCTGAACCACACGAGTGGCAGGGACTAAGTACACTGTGCCTGTAATGCCCCATCTGTCTTCTCAGAAGCTGCACAGAGCACAGCCAGAGGACCTTTGGGCTCATGAAACCTGAACTAAAAATAGTAATTACTGGGAAACAAAGGGGACAACCTGACCCTGCAGCTGGCAGCCTCAGCAGTGATATGTAATTGCCTGCAAATTTCTGAACTGTACTTGAGAGCAGCTTCCAGGAGCTTCCAAGCAGGGATCCACACACAGCTCTGACAGATGGCTCCTCCTTGCAGGAGAGAGGGCTCCTTAGGCTCTTCAATCCCCATCCCAAATACAGACTAGGCTGTCTGGCATATTGCAGCTCAGCTACCAGCAAAACATCCCAAGTGGGCCAGACCTGACTCCATTCCCTGACAGCAGAGGATTTGAAGAGAACAGTGGAGCTCTAAATAACCCTGATGAAATAAGACTGGGTCACTGTAAGAGTGATGCCCTGTGTGGTGGTAGAAATCCCAGTGTAGATCAGGATCCTGTATTATCTGGCAGCAAATGGATATCCTGCAGTTCTTGCAGAGAAAATGGGCACAGCACAAGAAATGGCAAAGATTTGTGTTTGTGAGGGTTAAAGGACAGATCAGCATCAAAGCCACAAGCAAAGCCATCTTCTGGGCCTGACAGCAATACTTTTATTCACTGGCTGTACTAAAGAAGCTATTGACACCCTAAATTAGTACTAATGTCAGTTGACTTCTTCTATCCACTCCCTTGGCCAGATGACCTTTGTATTTTATCATGTAACTCACACTAGATAATTCAAAAAACCTCTGTCCTCTTACACAAATATTCTCCTATCCTCTTCCTCTCTTTTTCCCCTTCAGGCTGCTTTGCAATGCACAGCTGCAATAAAGGTGACTTCAAGACAGAGAAACTCACACACACAGAGGACTATTGCTAAAGCAAAAGCATCCCTCTGTCTAACACAACCCAAAAGAGGGAAATGAGTGTGGTGCCTGCAGAGCCCACTGCTGAGAGGATGAAAGCTGTGCTGGCCTCCCACATCTTTGTGGTGGAGAGCAGTTACTTCTCAAGTCAAGCCTAGCACAGGTAAAAAGCAAAAGAAAGAGCCTGGGGTTGTCGTGCTGCAGAGGCCCAAAATCTCCTTGAAAGCTGAGATTCTGCTCTCAGGATCTGACACTAGGTTAACCATCAGAGGGTGTCTCACCAGGGATCTGGCTGCAGCAAAGAGAGGTAGGGCTAATGAATGCAGTGTATGCATCAGACTGGTTCAGCCTAGCCCAAAATGTCACTTTTCAGATGTTGTCTGCATGGTTAGAAGCAGGAAGAGCAGAAATAAAAAAGACATTTCATTTTTCACAGTCTGTTCAAGTTTATTCACTGCTTTCTGAGGGGGGGACACCCTCTTATCCCACCCACTAAACTGAGGGAAAACATTCCAATGACTATCACAGACATTTGCATGGGGAAAAATCCTCTTGCCTGGCATTAGAGAAGAAAAAAGAAATTTGAAATGGAATTTAGTACCGCAGCTCTGTGGTTCCTTATGCCAGGTCTGAGCACGAGTGGATCATTTATCAGGACAAATTCAATCCAGATCGTGCCTGGGCACACAATGACGTTTCTGTTGGATCAGCCAGAGCTCACAACACGGCGTTTGTGCTGGCTGGATGCCGGCAGCAGGAAGAAAGACAATATCTAATCTGGCATAAAGCCTACCAATACAGACCTCATGTCATAACTTCTTGCACAGTTTTGAATGGGATCAGTGCTCTGGGTTGTGTGGTCTAGGATTTTGTACCCAGGAGCCCTAAAACCAGGTTTCCTGTTTCATCAATCTATGGCCATTTTTTGCTGTGCTTGTGTTTCTCCATGAAATGTTCTCCTATTACGAGAGACCCTTATCCCATCTGAGTCCTTGCTGTAACCCATGATAGTGCTGCACTCCCTTTAGCACATATTCAGGATCTCCCTCACAACAGCCTTTCCCAGTTGCACTGCAGATTTGTGTGTGTGTGTGTGTAATTGTGTGTGAATTCTGTAAAACAAACATCCCAGCTGTTTGCTGGGCTGGGCCCATGGATGCCCACGAGCTCCTCTAATGCTGCCCATGCAGGGAGCTGTCAGTGCTGGCCTCTCAATCCATCTCTCTAATGGTCATCAGTGGCATCTGATTTCTGAAGGGACCTTCCTCTCCACTGCAGAGCTTGGCTTGGAAAGGCTGTGCTTGCTCTCCTCCCCGGAAGGTGCTGTTTTCCAAGAAAACTGATGGAGTGCCAGGCTGTCGTTCCCTGAGGGACTTGGAAGAATTTGCTCTCTGAGCTGTTTTACCTGCTGACACTTCTCATCCAGTCAGTTTTACCAGAGTAATCCTCCTAATTTACAGCCACAGGCTGGCGTTTGTGTAGTCTTTGGGAGAAAACTTACACTGGAAAAGTCGCTTATTTTAGAACCCACGGCCTCAGGGAAGATATTTTCCCCTAATCCTAAACTAAATGATATCATACTTGGCTGGTGCTGTAACCATGGTACTGCAGTTATTTATGACTCTGAAATTAATGCTATAGTTAGCAACACTGCAACAGGGTTTCTTCTATGCTACTGTCCAAGTGCTTCCCTCCCCCAGCCCGAGGCTACACTGGAAAGCAAGACAGAGTGTCTCCAAAGGGTCTTTAATTTGCAATAAACAATGTCAGCCTTTGCTGATTTCCAAAACTTGGCAACACAAAAGTGGATATGTACAAAGATGCATCTTCTAAGCAAAACAAAGCACTTGGCTATGTTTTTATTGATCTTATTTTGTGAGGAGATTTATTTGGGTTCTGTTTGTTTTAGGTCTTAAAGTAAATGTTAATTTCTGTGAAAGGACCTGGAACTGCAGTGTGCAGGGCTGGCAGGAGGAGGGAGAGCTCAGCTGGACACTGCTCATCAGCTCCAGCATCAGGGAATCACCACCAGGGCAAAGAGGAGAGGTCAGCTCTTGTGCCTGGGACACTCTGGGAGTCACCTCCTGGAAATGGATAGCCTGTGTACACAAGATATCTGGGGACCAAACCAACATCATTCCCCCTGCAAAGAAATCCCAGAGAAAGCTGGGGAGAATCCAGCAAAGTAGAACAGAGGAAACACAGAAAACCACACAACGCTGAATCCCTCCTGGTCAAAGATCAGGCAGTTCCTGCTTCCACAGCGCAGATCCCTGTCAGGAATGCTCATCCTGAGGGTCAGGTGACAGCCTGGGGACCCAGACACCTCTGTCTGCTCCTGGAGGGGACTCGTGCCAGCAGCAGTAGCTTCTGCATGCCTTGCACAGTGCATCACCTCTCAGTCAGGGAATTAAAAGAACCATAAAACAAAACTGCAATAAAAGCACTGAAATAGAAATAGAGAGGGCAGAATGCAAAAGGGGAAGGAAAAAAAAAAAAAAGAAAAAAGAAAAAAGAAAACAGAGAAGAGGGGAGAGACAGAGCCAAGTGTGAAGAGGAGATGGGATTCTGCTCTGAGATGCAAAGGCAGCCCATCCTCTGATCCACAACTGGAGGCAGTTTGAGCGAATTTAGCTCAGGTCACAGTGTAGGCAAGTGCTCATCTTCAGTGAGCTCTGGGACAGCAGCCTGAGGTACAGATACAGCACAGCATTGCTGTACATTGTTGGACACTTGTGCCACTACCATTTGATGTGAGAGTCTGACTTCATGTCAGCTCTGCTACCTGGATTAACCTTTTTATGCTGCCTCTGAACAGCAGCTAACAGAGCAGTCTAATTCTGCTTATGCCAAGAATAAGGAGGATCCAAGTCATTACCCCCAAGTTTAGGGCTTTCCAGATGCTCTGGCCTTGGGCCCAATCTGATTTACAAGTTGGTGGAAGAAAGTCTCAGGGCCTTCACTGAGAAGTAGATAAGGCATTCTGGGAAAATTTATTGGGCGAGAATGTAGCATTTATTTGGGGTTTCAGTTTTATTTTGGTTTACAGTCTAAGCTTCCAATTCCCAGAGCCACAATTCTCCCATTGCCTTCATGGGATTTATAGTGGAGTCACTTGACTGGGTTTTGCTATGTCTAACATGTTTCTTTATTTTTTCCTTTTAAAATTTTTTCTTCTTTTGACCACAGGCAAAGCAAATAAATCATCTGACATCGTGCCAGCAAACTGCCATAGGCACTTTGAGACTGGAGGAGTTTCTCCTGCCCCAAAGGAGCATTAAAAAAAAAAACTGTCTGATAACTTGGACGGGGTTCAGGTATGTTTGTGCACATACCAGCAGTTAAACTTATTTCTTTTACTATCTTATCTGTCCATTTCTGGTTTTAAAGGGGAGGAAGTTTGGCAGGCAAGCTACTCTTGGAATGCACTCAGTAAACCATGGGCAAGAGAAGTGAAGAGCATAAACAGAAATAACCATAGGTACAGCAGCTGGGAGCCTGACTGCTGGCTTCTATTCCTGGCTTTACCCATGACTCAGTTGGTGACCACTTCACCCCTCCATTCTCCAGCTTTCTCACAGGCAAAATTCACCCATCCCACAGGTCATGCCAGGCCGAGGGACCCTGTGTCTTCCAGATGGGGAGCTTTGCAGGAACAGCCCCATCCTAACCCCTCTGCCAGCCCCAGACCCCTCCACCACGCAGGATCAGGTCATGGTGCCTCCCTCATCGAGGGGAGCTGGCAACTTTAACCGAGCGCATTTTGCGAAGGAAAAGCACTATAACAAAACGTTGCTAATTTTAGCGTGACAGCTACAACACATTCCTGCTCTGGACAGAGCTCTGCTGTCAGCCAACTTAATTATCCAGTACCTTTGCCCAGTTCCCTCCTTATTAATTGTGGCCAAAGTACTCAGCAAGGCCAATTTGCTGCTTGCTCTCCATTTCTCCTTATGCAAGACCAATTCCTTGACAGCTGGACCGTGAGACTGCTCCGCTGGGCAGTTTCTGCTCCCCCTCCTGTGCTTCCCCTCCAGCAGCTGTAAACATCTCTCCACTTTGTTCCTGCCTGCCTGCAGCAGATTCCTGGGATGTTGATGCCAGACACAGCCCTGGCCTGGGACGAGCAGTCCCACGGTTGGGGCAGGATGGAGCTGTGCTGCTGCGCCAGGAGCCTGCAAACACCCTGGAATAGAAAAGCAGACTCCGTTTTTGCAGGAAAGGCTTCTCAGTGGTGCTTGGGAACCTCCTGCCCATTTGGTCAGAAGGATGTCCTTCCATCCTCAAACCCGAGGTCTGTCCCTGGGGTGCATCCAGGAGGATCACAGACACGAAAGCTGAAATAAAACTTGGAGATCACACGGACACTCTTAGCCCCTCTGTGTGCATCAGGACCAGCAGCTGCACAAAGGCATCCTGGATCTATCTAATTTCTGTATAAAAACAGGAAACTGCCCCTCCCTTCACCAAAGCAGAGGGAGAGCTGCATGGCTTGCATCTGTCTCACCGAGAAAAGGGGCGGAGGAAGGAGCAAACAGCTCCCTTCCTCTTATCCCGGAGCGTGTCAGAGGGAGGATGCATCAGTCAATTTGTTCCTGGGATATTTTTAAGTCTGTCCCCAGGACAGGTCTTAGAAAAGAGTGAGAAGGTTTCAGAGCTCAGACCTCTCCTAACACCCATTTCCAGCAGGAGAAGCAGAGTGGGGATTGTACAAGCAGCAGCACAGGGGTGTCTCCCCAAACCACCCTGGGAATTTCAAGTGGGGACCCTGGTTGAGGTTCAGTTTGGGCTTAGGGCAGCTGGAGCCCAGTGCCACCTTATCTGAGAGTTGTTAGTGACCTGGAGGAAATGAATCCTCACACACAAGCCTGTCTGGCCTCACCTCCTCCTCCAGCTCTCACAGCAGGGAAGGCCAGGACTGATTCAAGACTGAGCAAAAATAAACTCTTTCCCTTCAGAAACGGTGCTTCCCACACTGAACCAGGCTTTGTGAGGCAGGCTCTTTCTTCTGACAATTCTACAGTGAAAATGTCTTAAGAGTGCAGGGATATCAAATAATACCTGGCCTCTGCCCCACAGCCACTACAGAAAGAAGAGGGGAAAGCAAGAAAATATCTATATTTCTACTGTCTTTATTCCTCTGGATTGAGGGAAATTTCCTATCACAACTTGGGAACTCACATATTTTCTCAGGGCACAGCACCCTGCTCTCCTTTACTCCATCATCTCACCAGGTCTTGGTGATGTAAGATGCCAATATAAATCCTGCAGATCGATTGTGCTTGCTCTAGCATTGCAGACAATGTGAATCAGGCTGTAATCAAAGCTTTACCCATTTCAGTGTCAATTAAATCAATGAGAAATAAGGATTGTATGGTGTTAAACCAAAAACCACATGCAAACATCATTGTTCTGCATATCAAAGTTGTTCTCGGCTTAGCATATAAGTGAGAAACCTCAAAATCATGACCAGCTTTTCCTGACAAAGACTCCTGGACGTTGCTGTGTTAAAAAGGAAATATCAGGGTGATATTTGTTCACACTCTCATAACCACCATTTGCTTTGCCTGCCGTCCTGTAGTCAGCAGGTCATGAACTCTGTGTACCAAATGATTTAGAGATGAGGAGGCAATGGAGAGATGCTCTTCATGCAAGTAGAATAAAAAAGGGAGAATGTAGTTCTCAGGGTAGATTATACAGCTGAGAGCACCTTTATCTTCCCCTCTGGGACAAAGTATTTTATTTCCATGATAGATACTTGACTTCTCAAACCTTCCTCTCAAATACACTCTTCTCATCTCTAAGCATCAGCATGAGCTTTCCCCTGCAGCCAAAGAGTGGAGACTTCCCATGGGCTCTCCACACATCTGCAGGAGCTGTTCCACCTGCCTTAGGAAATTCTGTACAGGGACCAGACCAAACTGTGCTCCTTTTTACAGCTGGAAGATTCCCAAAGTGTCTCTCAATTCCTGTCCCAATCTGCTGTGATTGTTCCAAAATATCTGTGACTTTTTAAAATGTGGTCCAGCTTTTTCCACTGTCCATCTTGTAGCTAGGGAAAGGGCACATCTGCCCAAATCTCCCTTGCCTGACTCGATTTCAGCCAAAAGTAACCAGAGGAGTCCAACCACCTCAGCTTTGTCCTTATTGTCACCACTTCTCTCTGACATCCCTCATAACGAGTGTTCAGCCACTTCTCAAGCACTGATGAGAGTCTGAGAGAAAATCTGTAGGTCACTGAGAGGCTCAGGTGACAGCTGTAGGGGTAATATGGATTTTAGTGCCCTCCAAGGCACTCTCAGTTTGTGCCAGCCAGCAGCAGAGCTGATAACTTGCAGTGGCTCCTTCAAGAGCAGCATCTTTACATCACCACGGGGAGGCTTTGGGACCTTTAGGCCCATCCTGGAACACCAGCACTGGCCTTTTTGGCCAAGATTTCTGCTAAGCTCCTTCTCCCTGCCCACCCCCTCCCAGCTTGGCACTGGAAAGCAAACAAACAGCTCTGGAAGCTGCAGAATCTGCAGAGTCTGGCTTTCAGCAGGCTGGCGTCTCCTGGGGGGACAACCTGGGTGCCTGTGAGGGCACAAACCCTGACTGAAGCTTTTCCCACGGTTTGGGCATCAATCAAATGTCAACTCCAGTGCATTCTCCAGTGTCTAATAAGGTCTGACAGCATGTGTTGGTTTTTCTCACAGCTGCAGCCCTGGCAGAGTCATTCTTTGCCCAGCTGTTTGTAATGGCAGGAACTCAGCTCTAACCTCTCTCAGTTTCTGATAGAACTGGCCAAAGGGTTAAAAAGTTTTTGAAGAGAATAATTTGGAAGAACGTGAGTGGGCTGATATACAGTGAGATTGCATAAGCTCTGTTACATTAGGAAATCAAAATAACAGACCCTTTTCCCTCTAAATGGGATAGAATTTAAAGACTAAATTCTGAGCCTAGTAGTGCAAAATCCTCTTTTAAACTTTGCTCCAAGACCTCCAGACACACTCCAGAGCTTCAAGTTGCTGCATTATCTTCAAGTTTGAGTACAGGAGAGGCAATTTTTGCACTTCAGGTCCCTGTGGAAAAAACGTGACCCCAAGCAGAATGACTCTTGAGTCAGCCTGTGAGCAGTCCTGGGGAGCCACAGAGATATGCAGGTTTGTAGCACACCTGATAGCAAAGGCAGAGATTTGGATTGGAAATGTGTCTCTGACATTCCACAGGAAGCTTTGAGGCCTTAAAAGAGTAAAAAGGCTATAAAGGGTGCATGGGTGCTTCTCACAAGGGACTAAATTAGCCATGATGAGACAGCACAGCTCAAACCAGGTATTCTGCAAAAACAGCTGCACCACTGAGATGCACAGGGCAGATTTATGTCCTGGAGCAGGGCTGGTCTCCAGAGCAGCTCTGCTTCCTGCACCCTCACGTGCCAGCTCTGTGCACACACAAGAGCATCACCTCAACGTGTCCCCAGCTGCCCTCAGCAGAGGAGCTGCACATTCAGGGACAGGGTGAACATGACCTTTACAATCTCAGCTCTGACAAGCACTTCCTGCAGGGTGACAGCAGAGTTGCTTCTCCTCTGGGCTGTAGAAGCTCAAGGACTGTTACTTCCTCAGAGCCCAGTGCCAGGAGCATCTCTTTTGGTCACTCCAGTCTGAATATGCTCTGCTGCTTGGAAAACTTTAAAAAGCCCAGGCAGCTAGTGGGGGAAAGGCTTTCCCAAAGCAAAACATCTCTGAAGCCTTCATCCATCCAGCTTCATCACCAGCAACCTCTCAAGGAATCCACAAGATGGAAACACCCTGGAAGGGATCAGCCCATTTTGCTGTTGCAGTCAGGCTGATACTGCTGAACACTTTGGAGATGGGATTGAGCAACCATTGACAGGATTTCTCTATCAAATTGTGCTTTGCAGACCCATTGGGAACCTTTCTGTATCTCAGTCCTGACACTGGCTGGCTCATCTCAGATATTCATCAAAAGAGGCCTCCTGTTCCTGATCATCCTGCCTGGAGTTACTGGAGTTCTCCTTGAAGAGGAAAACCAGCTCTGCAGGTGCTGGTGCTGTGCTGTACTCACAGCTCCCTGCAGCCCATGGCAGAGCTCACCTCTGCTCACCCAGCACCTTCCTAGAGTTACAGACTCAGAATGAAACAGAACTGTTCGGGTTGGAAAAGCCCTCTAAGATCATCAAGTCCAATTAGTACCCCATGACTGCCAAGCCCTCCACTAAACCATGTCACCAAGTGCCACATCCACGTGGCTTTTAAACCCCTTCAGGGATGGTGACTCCTCCACCACTGCCCTGGGCAGCTTGTCCAATGCTGAACAACCTTTTCTGTGAAGAAATTTTCCCTTATATCCAACCTAAACCTCCCATGGTGCAACTTGAGGCTATCTCCTCTTGATCTTTTGCTTGTCCCCTGGGAGAAAAGATCAACCCCCACCTGGCTACGATCTCCTTTCAGGCATCTGTAGAGAGTGAGAAGGTACTTCCTGAGCCTCCTTTTCTGCAGGAAAAATGCTCTTCTGAGCCCCATCAATTCCCTCAACAGGCTCTTGTGTTCCAGACCCTTTCCCAGCTCCATTCCCTTCTCTGGACACACTCCAGCACCTCAATGTCATTTTTGTCAACCAAACACCGGTTTTGAGGTGTGACCTCAACACAGGGAAGGCAGTCGCTATCCTGGTCCTGCTGGCCAGGTCTGAGCCTACCTAGCAACACCAGCAGAAAATTAGGGGAAACACCGATGGAGTGCCCAGCTCTTGCTGCCAGGACTTCCTTCCGATGTGTCCGTCGGGTTCCCGAGGAACCGGCAGCAGCTCCCGGGGTGCTGTCCCGCGCTCCTGGGCTGGAGCTGCCCCGCACTGCAGCGGCTCCGCTCCCCGCTCCCCGCTCCGGACAAACTCCTTCTCCCGGAGATCGGCGGGGACAGGGAACCGCCAGAGCCCCGCCGAGCCGCCGGAGACCTCCGCACAGCCGGTGCGTCCCCAAGCCATGTGGGACCCCCAATGCCCGAACCTCCCGGACCTCCCCGAGCCGCCGGGACCTGCCGAGCTCCGGGCCCCCCGAGCCGCCGGGGCCTGCCGGGCTCCGGGCCCCCCCCGCCGCCGGGACCTGCCGAGCTCCGGGCCCCCCGAGCCGCCGCCGGCCGCGCTCCCGGCGGAGTCGGGCGGCACCTGCGGGCAGGTCCCGCTACTGCAGCGGCGGGCGTGGGGCCGGCTCCACCGGGACGGCTCCGGGACACCGGCACGGGGGGCTCCGGGCAGCGCCTCCGCCCCCGGCTGTCACCGTTCGGCACCGACACGGCCCGACCGAGGCTGCCGCTCTCTCCGCCGGTGCCTCCGGGCGCGGCAGGATGGTGCCAGTCCTTCCCCGGGAGATCTCCAGGATGGAGGAGAAAGCCGCTTTCCAGACCCGCAGCGATGTTCCTGGCTATCGATGGCAGCATTTCCAATTGCTGGAAAAGATGCGGGGTCGAGCTGCTGCACCTTGAGCACACAGCGCTGCGAGTCTGGCTGTTCACTGACAGCCCCATTGCGCACGGGGTTTGGAAGCTCCAAGCATTTCCTCCCAATCCACACTTTTTTAATAAAAAAAAAAAAAAAAAGTTATTTCTCATCATCATCTGAAAGGACAGACTGGATGGAGAATCACAAGAAATCATGCCAAATCATAGAATGGTATGAGTTGGAAGAGACCTTAAAGCTCATCTCATTCCAACCTCCTGCCGTGGGGAGGGACACTTTCCACTAGACCAGGTTGCTCCAAGCCCCATCCAACCTGGCCTTGAACATTTCCAGGGAGGGGCAAATATTTCTGGGGATTTCTAAAATTCCCAAATACATACTAAAAAGCAGTTCCTGAAGACGTGGCAGCCTTTATGGGCATTTGTGAGCTTCCAGTTAAATGAATTGCTAAAGAAAATCGTGAGGGCTGGTGGCCCGGTCACACAGCAGGAGGGACCAGACTGGCAGTCACAACTCCACACTGGAGCTGCTCTGAAGATCCGTGAAAGTTGCAGTCACAGGAAGGACCCTGCTTTGTCCCCAGAGGTCCTGGGGCAAATTCCCCCTGGGTGAGAGCTGTGTAGATCCCACTGTCCTGAGCTGGATGGCTGAAAAGAGGAGAATCCAGAGTACTGAGCAGGTTGAGAATGTGGGAGGCACATCGGGTCTGTCTGAACCCCCCCGTGCAGAGGCAGAGGGATTCAGCTCAGAGATGCTGCTCGCCTGGGTGGGGGTCAGGGTGGAGTTTTCAGTGCAGGAGTCACATTTGGGGCCTATTTTAAACACATCCCCCACGTCGCTGAGTGCGCGTCTCGAGGATTGAAATAGATGGTTTGATCATTGTCTCTCCCAGGGAAATGGTTTTTAATGAGGTTTTAAATAATAAAGTGGGATAATTTCCCCGGCTGGCAAGATCATGAAATTTTTATACCTCCTTTCTCTCCCAAAGTTTTATCACCCTTTATTTTTAGTGATGTATAATCTCCACTTTTGAGGGGAAAAAAAAAAAAAAAAAAAAAAAGAGCAGAGAAACCACTGACATAGGGAAAGCCACTCCTGGGCAGGGAGCCTTAGGTGGGAAGCAGTGTGGGGGAAGCTTCATAGACAGCCCTTCCCCACCCCCTGGGGATGGGAGAACACCCCAGAGGGGTAGAGGAGATCCCCAGTGTTGGTGCAGGGTTCCAGGTTTGGGTGCACGATGCTGGTGCTGGGTGTAAGTACTGGGTGCAGGGTGCTGGTACTGGGAGCTGATACTGGTGTGTGATGCTGGTGCTGGGTGCGAGTGCTGGGCACAGGGTGCTGGCAGTGGGTACCGGCGCTGGTTCTGTGATGCTGGAGCACAGCAGAGGGTGCCTGGTGCTGGCGCTGGGGGCAGGGGGCTGGGGCCGTGGGTGCTGTGGGTGGGTGTCTGTGTGTGAGTGTGTGCGTGTGTGTGCCGTGAGGAAGTGCCAGGGCTGCAATCGCTTTCGGAAGTGGCCGGCGGGGCCGGGCCGGAGCCTGCGCAGTGCCGCCGCCGCCGCTCGGCCCCCGCTGCCGCTCCCTCTCCCTCGGGTGCCCAGCCGGGCGGCAGCGGGGCGGCGGCGGCCGGGGGCGGCGGCGGCGGCGCGGATGCCCGGCCCGTGAGTACCCCGTGCCCCGGCCAGGGGCTGCCGCGGATGGGGGGAAGGCGCGCCCATCGCCCCCTCCCTCGCCCGGTGCCCAGCCCAGCCCCGCCCCCCCGGCGGACCCCGCTTTGCCCACCCCCCTCTCCGTACCCCGGCCCCTTTGCGCGCTCCCCCCCGCGTGGTTCCCCCGCCCCGGGCATCCTCCCTCCCGCACGGCTTCCCCCCACACTCGCCGAGCCCCGCAGAGGATGGAGAGCCCTGCCCGTGCCTGTCTGTCTGTCTGTCCGTGCGTCCGTGTGTCCGGCTGCCGCCTGTCACCGGCCCCATGTGCGAGCGCTGGGGAGGGGGGATGCTCCGCAGGGACCGGCCGGCGGGGCGGGGGGACCCCGAGCACCGAGCAGGGAGGGGGAACTCCCCGCCGCATCCCCCCAGGGGAGGGCAGGGCTCCTGCCAGGAGGAGGAGGAGGAGGATGGAGAGGGGGAAGGAGGGGGGCACCCTCCAAGCCGCAGGGCCGGCTGCACCGGGGTTTGCCCAGCAGGGAGGATCCCTCCCCGGAGGCCTCCCCGGCTCTTCTGCACCCACAGGTGGGTGCCGGGGCGGCGCCGGAGCATCCACGCAGCGGCTCGGCCGGGCAGAGCTCCCTCCCTGCCCGTGCTGCTCCCCGGGCACCGCGCAAAGGGTGCTGAGCCTCGCCAGGGCCATGGGCAGCCCTGCCCCGCCGGCCGGGGCTCGGGAAGGTTGCCTGAGGTCAGGGCAGCCTGGAGCTCCGGTCCCCGCGGGGTTCTCCAGCAGCGGCCAAGGGCTGGCCGAGGGACCTGCCTCGGTGGTGTCGGGGACGCGGCTGTCCCCCAAGGGACGTGCCATGCCACGGTGGCCCAACACGAGCCCATCAGGCTGGATGCCGCCGCTCGGCGCTGCGTCTCCGTGGCCAAGGGATGGAGAGGGCCAGGCCACCGCGCCGTGTGCGGGTCACCGCGCGTCCCCGGGCACGGAGAGGTTCCCCGGGAAGCTCCCTCTCCCCGCCGCTTCCATGAGGCTGCTCTGGCACGGATCCATGGCCTTATTTAAGAAACTAAACAAAAAGTGTTGAGCGAGTGGGAGGGATTCCCCTGCTGCGAGGGGAGTTCATTCCCCTTTGGATGCATCTCCATCCCCGTCAATGGAGATGCTCGTCCTGTGTCACGCTGGCTGAGCGGAGCCGTGGCGTTCGCTGGCCCGGTGCACGTCGATTTCTTTGGGAAAACGGGTCGCCCCAGTGGGCACATATTTCAGAGTATCTCCCAAGGGAGAGCGCCACATCAGATTTCCCTACAAGGATTTTAGCTGCTCCGCGTCAGCCCTTCCCCACAAATGACTCAAGCCACTAATCAAAATACAGTCATGTTCTTCAGCAATTAAACAACCTCCACCTCACAGGATTGTAGTGGAGAAGCAGGAGTTTAGTGACACGAATATATCTCCGTCAGGGTGCAGGCACCCGTTTTGATATTATTATTATTAAAAAAAAAGAATGAACTGAGGGCAGATAAATAATTCAAATGTAACCCAGAAAGGGTAAGGGATTGGCTGGGTAGTTGGTTCTGAGTCTGCCCAAGGTGCTGGAGCAGACCATCTCAGCCTCCTCCTGAAGTGCATCCTCTCCCATCTTGGCCGAGCTTTGGTTCTAGTCCTTGGTCTTAGGCTGGATTTGGGCTCCAGCATCTTGGGTTTCAGCTGGGCTGTTGCAAAGTGAGTGGGTGAGCTCAGTGCTCAGAGCTCTTCCCTGTGAGCAGCAGGTCAGGAGTAGCAAAGCAGCCACTGTGTCATTCCTCAACCTCTGCAGAGCATCAGCTCGAGCTGCTGGGGCTTTTCCTCTTCTTTTCTTTTTTTTTTTCCCCCAAATTTTTATCCTCTGGATAAAATAATTTTGGAAAGCTCAGGAGGAGGTAAGAGCCACTCTGCCTTTCTCCCCCATCTCCTTGGATCAGTTCATGCACCAACCCCTGGCCATGCCTGAGCACCCCAAAAAACAGCAGTCAGGACACAGCAAGGCCAGCAGGCACCACCACTGCCATGGCACACTCTGAGGGCTCTTGCCTGGAATGACAGCAGGTTCTGGTGCCCACGGCCTTCACCCGAGACTTCCTATTGCTCAGTTCCTTATTCATGTGCACATCTCTCTCTGCATTTCCATTACAGAAGCTGTTCAGAGAGGGCGGGGTCTAAATCCAGCTGTTTATATATATATTATTTCATGGTTGTCTCTTATTCTGGGGAGAAGAAAAGATCCTGGACCTTCTCAGTGATTTTTTTGCATCCCTCCCATGTGTAAAACCTGGGTTTTACCTGTGGGAAGAACAGGATAGGGGAAGTGTGTGACATCTGTGGTGTGAGAGGGGAAGGAACTGAACTCACAGGGACTCCAAACGCCCTGTCACAGCCAGGGAAGCAGCTCTGTGGTGCCATCACTGCCCCAGCTCCGCCAGCTCGGGGAACGGGCATCCAGCCCCAGGCATCTCCCTGTTCACTGCTCATCCTGCACCAGCACCACTCGAGCCTCCTCCAGCTCATTCCCATCGCTGCTGGGCTCAGCCAGCCCATTTCCTTTCCCAGCTGCCTCTCCATGGGTTTCCCCATGCAGCACAGGGAGGGTGACGTGCAGAAAATCCTGAATCCTCACTTCCTTGGCCATCCAATGGGTGTGATGGTAACTCCAGTAACACCACTGGCCAGCTCTCCCCTCTGCTCCCATGGGTTTCAGGATATCCAGAACTTTTCACAGGGATCAAACATCTTAAATCCAGCTGTGCATGCTCTGCAGGAGCTGTTGGCTGTGCTGGTTCACAAGCCCTGGGGTGAGTTCCCTGTGCAGCTCCCCAGCTTCCTCAGGACCTGGGGACACAGGAGCTGGTGGCTTTGGAATGAAACTAGTGAAGGCAGAATCCTGGCTCCATCCAAATTCTGAGCACCATGTAAAACGAGGCAGCAACCCCAGAGTTTTGATCGACCTTTTACCCTTCTGCTAAAGTGCTCCCTGGGAGCATGGAGAATTATTTTATTTCTGTTATTTTTGGCTGGAAATCCACTGGGTTCCTTCTTCAGAGTGGACCAGTAACTGAAAATTCCTGCCTGGGATTTTCCCCCTCCCCAGACACTGCGCTGGGCATGGAGGGTGATGCCTCAGCCCATCCCATCATCTCCTCTGGGTCCATGGGACCTCAGTCATTCTGGGTGAGTGTACCAGGAGGGGCAGGGAGTGCTCTGCCACTCACCCATCCTGCAAAACCTCCTGCCCTTGGCCATTTCGTGGAAGCAAAATTTAACCAGGAGAAGGGTGGAGCGGCAACGAAAACAACAACAAAGTCCTTTGGGGTTCAGCTTCACCATTCATTTTAGACATGGAGAAAAGGGGGTTTCCTGACAGCAGGAAAATGTACGGTCGAGATTTAGAACAAGCCGCCCTTCCAGTTCTCCAACCACTTGGAACCAGCCTCGGTTGACCTTTTGAGGGCTCTTTGCTCCAGCTGTGGAGACACGCTGGGCTTGGGGGCCCAGGTTTGCCACACTCCAGACTCACTTGTCAGCACTTGCCCATTCTGGAGGCAGAAATGCTGCAAAGCCTCCAGGGCAACAACGGGGTGGGCATGGCAAGCGGAGCTCGCGGCATTCCTGTGCATGGCTGTGGCTCTGGGTGTGGGGGACAGGCTGTGGTGCACTGGCAGCTCACTCCCAGTGCTGGAAACACTCCTGGGTCAGCCTAAAGGGGGTCAGCAAAAGGGTTTGGGGTAAGGGTTTGGGTTTTCCCATTGCTCCCCTCCTGCAGGTTTGAGCCCATGCAGGGCTGTAGCTTCCTCGACAGAAGGCGAATGCCCAAGCAGCGTTCCAGGGCAAAGGGCAGGAGAAGAACAAACAGGTACATATTGGCATTAGTGGGCAGGAGCTCTAAAAAAGCAACAGAAAGCTTCAAGCTAGACTGGAAAAAAAACAACAAAAACCAGGGGAAGGTGCTGCCTGAGACACTGGTGAGGGTTTCACCAGAAGGAGAGAGCTGGAAAAGCAAATGTGGGGCTGCAGAAATGTATTGCCATGACAGCAGCTCGTGTCCTCTGATGGGACCTGCACCCTGCAGCATCCTGGGGACTCAGCAAAGGGCATCACTATGGCCTGTCAAATCAGGGGTCTCACTGAGCCCCTGCAAGGCTCTCTCCCACTGGGTCTGGGCCCAGAATGCCATCCCCAGGTGGGCACCCACCATGGCCCGGGTCCTGCACCCAGCCATGCCTGCCCTGTCTGGCAGCAGTGGGATGCAGCAGCTGCACTGCCAGACACTGTCCCAGGGCCATCTCTGTGACATGGGGCCACACAGGGTGACAGTGCTTCCTTCCTCCCCACACTGCCAGCTCCTCCCTGGGGTGATGGAGCCAAACCCCACCATCAATCTTCCCCTTTGGCTGGGAATCACCAGGGCAGCTGGATTCAGAGCACACGAATTGCTCACCCTGATCCCTTCTGATCAGAGCAGAGCCTCACTGCTGCCCTGGCACCATGACCACACCACAGGGGTCACCTGTGACCCTTGGGATTCTCCAGAACTTGGGCAGGGCACTGGGTCACCAGATCTCCCTTTCCCTGGGTGTTTTCCTGCGGGATGGTCTCCTGGGGGGCACATTCCTCAGTCCCTCCGTGTTTTAATGCAGGACCAAAGTCTGATGTGGGAGGAAGTTTTTGCTGGTACAAGTGACAGCCCAGCTCTGAAAGCTGTCATCCAGGGACCTGATGCTGGGGATATGTCCCAACCCTGGTACATGTCCCCACCATCACAAAGTGACATCTGCCTGAAGCCAAATGCCTCCAAAGGCGTCTGTGAGAGCTGGCAGTGTGCAGGAAGCAGTACCCACAGCTGAATAAACCGTGGTGGGCAAATGCCCCTGGGTGCAGCCTTTGTGACGTGCTCCCCTTGTCCCCAGCTGTCCTGCTGGTGTGGCCCTGGCCTGGCTGGTCCCACTGCTGGTTGAGCCAGGCTCAGCCCTGCCCTGACCACATCAATGCCACATGGGGCCATGCTTTGGGCAGGAAGTGTGGCTGGAGAGCAGGGCCAGACCTGTCCTCAGCATGGTCAGACTCACCTCCTGCCCGTGCCAGCACAGCCTCCCAAACCTCCTCGTGCACCTCCTGGTGCCTCCCATGCTTGGTCATGCTGGGGCTGGGGGAAAAATCATCCCTCAATTGTGTTGGGAGCTCTCAGAGCTGTGCTAAGCCAGCCCATTGACCCAGCCATCCCAGTCCTGCCCTGTCTGGTTCCTCATTTCCTTGAAAGATGCCATTCTTCATCCCTCAAGTTACCACTGTCCTGTGGTCCCAGGGGCCTGGCAGCTTGCTATGAACAAGGAGCACCCTATCACCACCAGCTCAGCACTTACCCTGGCCAAGCCAGTGCCATATCCCTCCCTTTCCTCTGATCTTCCCATCAACCACCAGGCTCCTCCATCCGTTTAGCCCCTGCTGAGTATTGATCACTGATCTGTCTTCTCCTTTCCTGTGGATCATTACCAAAGGCAGAACAGGCGCCTGCCCTGACACCACGATACCTCCAGTAGTAGAAACATAATTGTCAGGGCTTGCTGTACTAAATCCCCCAGCTGATTGGCATGGGGCTATTTTTATGTTATAAAATAATGAACTCTGTTTCAGTGCACAAGCTCGGTCGGGAGTGTGGGTTCTGGCAGTGCTGTGCCTGTCGTGCTGCCCAGCAGCCATGGTGACAGGACAGAACCATGGGTCTGTTCTCTTCCCAGCAGGTGCTGGAGAGGTTCATGTGGTCCTTTTGGGAGTGTTTTTGGTGGGATTTAGCTTGAAGAATGCTCAAGCAGAAATACACTGGGAGCAGAGGAGATAGCTGGTTGGGAGAAGGACCCCAGCATCGTCCTCATCCTGACAGGAGAGGGGCTGTTGTGGTAAAGGACTGGGGAGGTGTTTGGACAGACACACTGAAGCATCTCACAGTTCCTATCAGCAGGATTTGCCTTTCCAGCCTCTGGGAACGGCGGAGAAATCACTGCAGGGCAGAGGATCTGCCCAAAGGTACTGGCTGGGCACTGCCTCCTCAGCCACGTGTGCGGGCACATCTGCAGCGTTATCAGTGCCACGGGCTCGCAGGGCAGGGAGGACACGGCAGGGTGCAGCCACATGGGCATAACCACACCCTCACCCCGGCAGGACCCGGAGAGCCCACCCAGGGGATGATGCCAGGCATCATTGGCACCTCTGTGGTAGGACTGGGGTCAGCCCAGCCCCGTCCCACAGAGCCAGGGGGCTCAAGCCCTCAACCTCTTTAATCTTTTTCTAAAAGATTGCTGGGGGGGGGGGGGGGATTGAAAACCGAGTCTAAAAATAACTCCTAAAACTTCCTGTGCTGCTGGCAGGTGGCTGGGACAGGCTGCGGGGGCGGGAGGCAGCTGTGGGGCTCGGCGGCGGTGCCTCGGCTGTTCCCATGGGGTAACCCCGGCAGAGGGGTCCCGGGGGGTGCCAGCCCCCTGTCACCCACCCCAGCTTCCTGCTGGGCTGCCTCGCCTCTGGTTGCACTCAGTGGCTGGTTCCAGCCAAATTTGGCAGAGATCAGAGGTGCTGGGACCTCCTGGGAGAATGCCAGGGAGGGGGTGGGGAAGCTGCAGGCTGTGCTGAGCCCTTATTAGACACTGGAGAATCCAGCACCACGCGGGCAGCCAGGGCTGCCAGGCTCTCCTTGTGCTGATCCAGCGTGGCTGGTCCAGCAGGTGATGGGTGTTTGCAGCTCCTCCAAGGCATGGAGAGGGGTCAGATCCGGTGCTGCTCCTGGCTGAGCCATCACTGGGCTATGGCAGGAACTTGGCCAGGGATGGTGTCTCCGTTGCCACTGAGGGTTTGTTCATTGTCCCCACCCAAATGATCCCTGCAGGGTTCTGTGACGAGCAGCAAAGCTGCTGTCCCGGTTTTGGCTCATAAAATACAAAAGGAAGGTTCTTCCTGGGGTGGAGAGTGGCAAGAGGTGGCCAGAAAGTAAAAATACACTCGGTGCCTGTGAGCTGGGGGTGCCAGAGGCCGTGGGAGCGTGGCTGTATCCTGACAGCCCCAGCTCCCTCCCTGCCTTGTAGCACCAAAGGGAGTCCTGGAAAACCTTCCGGGACATAAATGAGGTTGAGGTGCCCAGAGAAGCGGAGCCCGGCCGAGCAAGGAGCTGCCGAAGGCGGTGGTGGCTTTCGGGTGATGGGAAGGTTCCCCCCGGGATGGAGTGGCTCTGGGGACAGCAGCAGCACAACCGCGTCGGGTTTGGGGTGCCGGGCGTGCGGGCTCGGGAGGAGAGGAGATAACAGCTCGAGTCCCGGGGAAGGCGAGGGAAGCCGGGCGCTGGCATGAGCTGATAACAGGCACATGGCGCTGCCCCAGGGGAGCGGGGGTGGGTGCCAGCATCCCTCCTCTCCCTTTCTCCCCTTGCTGCCCTCTTTCACCTGCGGTGGGACCGTGCCTGTGAGGGGCAGCCGCCAGCAGAGACCACAAGCGGTGTTGGTCGCTTGCGGGCTGGAGCCTCCTCCGCCCACAGCAGTGCCGAGGGTGAATTTAATCAAGAAAACGGAGGTTGGCGGCTGATTTCTCTCTCTCTCTCTCTCTCTTCTGTTTCTTTTTTTCCTGAAGAGGAAAAAAACCAAACAACTTTGTTTGTGAGTCACTGTTGGCCGAGGGAGCGGGGCTGCGCTCAGTGCATCAGGCTGGCACATCCCACCTCGCACGGACCGTGCTGCCTGACTCAGCCCACCCTCAGCACAGCCTCTTTCCGCACTGCCCACCTCGCTGCCGCTGTCTGTGCCCTGCGGGGAGCCCGGGGACATCGGGAAAGCACTGCGCTTTGAAGTGGCCTGGGCTGCTCACCGAGGAGCTCGGTGCAGCCTGCGCGCACCCTGGGGACACATGCTGCCTGTCACTCGGCACAGCCGCTTCCTTGGCCGTGGGCTTCTTCCAGCACCGGCGTGCCCAGGCTATTTCTGAGAAGCTGCTGCCATCAGTGCTGGTCCCAGCTGGGGAGCCCCATCTTGGTAGCCCTCGTGCTTTCAGCTGCCGCTGGAGCCAGCCCTCCTGGCAGGCAGGAGACTGAGCTGGCTCAGCCCCTGGTGGGACCCACTGTGCCCTTCGATGGGGCAGCTGGCCCCATGATGGAGCAGCAAGAAGAGCGTCTGGGCCGGGCTGGGGCTTTCCCAAAAAAGGCCTGAACTCTTCAGTTGAGTTTGCCACTTCCCTTACCACTCCCTTTCCTGTGAGAGGATGTGTTAGGCCTCTTTTCTTTTCTCTTTCTCTCTTCTTTTCTCCCCCACCTCCCTGCCCGCGGACCCGGCGGTCCTGGCGATGCCACGCACCCCCTGAGCCGGCCGGGGCCACCCTGGCTGGCACGATGGCCAGGCTGCAGGTACGGACACACCACAAGAGCTGCTCCCACACCCCCCAGTCCTCCCAGCACCCACAGCTCAGGGTCGGTGGGCACATCGGGGGGCAGCAGGTGCTGCTGGGAGTGCCCCTGCACTGAGGTGGGTGCTGATTTGTGCCCCGTGCTGCAGAACTGGGGGAGGCTGCTTTGCCCAGGGTGAGCAGGGCACAAGGAGCCTCATGTGCAGGCGTGTGGGATGGGGCCAACATCTCAGCAAGGCCTGGTAGAAGGGGAGGTTCCCCTTTGAAAGTGATTTTGGGGAGAGCTCATCTTGTCCAGCTGCATGGAGGGTCCCCACTCGGTTTGGCAAGAGGACAGTGTGGTGCCACACATCATGGGGACATCACCAGTGTGTGATGCCACCTGGCACAGCCCTGGGACACCCAGCACATGGGGACTCCCAGAGTCACAGGGGGCTTGGGGAGCTCAGGGAGGGTGGTTTTTGGGGTGTCTCCTCTCTGTGGGGAAATGTCCCCTTTTTGTCATCCTTCCTCTTTCTGCAGCCTCGAGTGCACGCCCTCGCCTTCCCTCCAGCACTTCCCTATCCGCCAGCCCCAGCAGCCCCACGGTGGGGCCTGGCACTGGGGCAGTTGGTGACAGCCCCACAGCACCCAGCCCCTGCCAGCGTGGAAAGGTGGCAGGGATATTAAGGGGTGCTGAGAAATCGTCCCTGCAAATCCAGACCACGGTGGCAGTGCCCTTCAGTGCCCATCAGAGTGTGCTGGCATTGCCTTTTGGTGCCAGCAAGGATCACACCAGCATCACCCCTTGGTGCTGTCAGACAGGGTCCCTGTGGCCCCTGTGCAGGCCCACAGTTCCTTTGTCCCTGCTCCCCATGGCACAGCACAGTCCTCCAGAATGGCCCTGGGTGTGTCCCACAGCACCCAGGGTGGCAGAGACCTGATGCTGCTCCTGGCCGGGTGCTGAGCGCTCCCCTTGGCATGGGAAGGGGATGCTCCTGCCAGGGGATGCCACCCCCTCCTGCTGCCTCTCTGGTGTAGGCTCAGCCACTTGCAGGTCAGCTCTGGCCAAGGAGCAAAGCCAAGTACCTGGGGGTCCCCACAGAGCAAAGCCATACACTGTCCCCACATCCCGGTCCCTCAGTCACCCCCAGTCCAACCATTCCACAGCTCAGGGTTGTGGCAGAGCCAGGCTGAGCTGGGAGGGAGCAGGGTTTTCCCAGTCTTCAGGTTGTCCTCCTGCTCACCTGTTCCCACAGCCTCAACCCCGGTTCCTGTTGTTGGTGCCGCAGCCCCTGGCAGTGCTGGGTGCCGTGGGATGAGCAGTGGGATGTGGGTGGGCAGTGGGAAAAAGGGTGCTGGGAATGGAAGATGGTTGGGCCAAGGGAAGCAAAAGGGGAAAAAGTGGGGGGTTAAGTGGACCTGAAGGCAGCACGGTGTGAGAGGGAGCAGAGCTGCTGCTGAACTGGGTGGCAAGGTCACAGCCATCCTGCCAGCACTTGGGGCTATAAATAGGGACAATTGGGAGTGAAACACAGACTCTCTCCTTTTTCGTTCCTGTGGGAGCACTGGGACTGTGGGAGGGTTTGTAAGGGCCCTGGAAAGCACTGCTGGGTGATGGCTGTGCTGGCAACAGGGGGGCTGTACCCCCAGGGCTCATGGAGGGCTCTGGGGATGGCTGTGTCCCCGGCTGCATCCCACACCCTTCCTCCGTCCCCTTGCTGAGTCCACAGCAAGACTCAGACCCAAGACAATGAGACTGTTCAAGGTGGGGATGCTGAGGCTCTCCCTGCCTGCTGCCTCTGCTCCCATTCCTCCTTTCTGGCCGGGGAAGCACCGTGATTGCTGCCCGTCACCCTTGGCAAAGCACAGGGAGGTAGAGCCAGCTGTGGCCTGACATAACCACAGCACCCAGCATCTCTCCTGCCCAGGAGCATCCCTGCTCCAGGCTGAGCCAGTGGTGCAGGCAGAGACAGACAGGTGGCATGGAACAAGGTTTGGTTTAGTGCCAGGAGCTGTGAAAACTCACCACCACCACCCTGTTTCCGTCCACTCACATGATGCTGTGGAGCAGCTCTGACTTCCCCATTCCATGCCTGAACACACCAGGGATTTCAGCCACTCTTCCTCATGGCACCGGGCATGGCCAGGGCTGTGCAGGGCCAGCACTGAGCCCCCACCCTGCCATGCTGCTCTGCTGCCTGCAGTGAGCCCCACAGCATCCCCAAAGTGTGGGATGGGATCCCAGGCAAAGCAGGGAGCTGGTAGAGCATGTCCCAGTGCATTTCCTCTTCTACTTTCCTTCTCACTTCCTTTTCTTGCACTGCCTGCTGCCCTGCCCTTGCTTGCCACCTGCCCAGGGCTTTCCCAGCACTAAGAAGGCCCCGGAGCCACTCAAAGCCGGGGGTTCTGTGCAGTAACGTGGTGCCACTCCTCTCCTTCCCCACAGGCTCCATCCAGGAGGCGGCAGGGACGTTAGCTGGGGGGTCTCACAGCTCACCCACGGGCTGGGAGGAGCTGAGAGCGGCAGAACAGCCCCTGAAGCACAACCCAGCCCCGTCCACCGTGTATGAGGCTGGGACGCAGGTGAGGGGTGACCGGCCAGGGTCGCAAGCAGGAGCCAAAAGTAAATCACAGCAAGCTGCTGCACAGGGATTGCTCCTCTATCTCTGTGTGCTTGCACAGGGTGGGGGATGATCACTGGCAGCTCCCTGACCCTCTCCACCCTCCTGCCTTTCAGTACGCAGGACCCGCGTCCACAGAGTCACTCCTTCCGATGTCCCGGCATGAGACTTCTCCCACAACGGTGCAACCCGCCAGCAACCACCGCCCCAACGCCTGCTGCTTCTGCTGGTGCTGCTGCTGCAGCTGCTCATGGTACGTCCCACTGCCCACCTGGCCCTGGCTCCTGCAGGGTCAGCGAGCATCACCCACCCACCTCGTCATGCCATAGGCAGGGCAGGTCACAGAGTCCTGGGGGCACTGTGACTCCTGTTCGTGAGCCAAATCTCTTAGAATATGTAGAGCAGAAAGCAGCAGAGGGACTCCCCAGTGCTGCCCTGATGGTCTCCAGGGAAGGATGGCCCCAGTCCATGTGAGCCCTCTGAGAAGCTCTGCCTTGGAGCAACAGACACACAGTCCAGCCCTGCCCAAAGCCAAGGATGGAACCAGCTGCTTGCCCCCATCTGCATCTCCTGTCCTTGAGGCTCTCCAGCTCCTTATTCTCTGGATAGCCCAGATTTTGGAGAGCCCATCTGCTCTTCCCCCTCAGCATCTGCTCATTCAGAGATTGCTGATGGCTCCAGCTTTGCAGCAGCTTTGGTCTTTACAGCCACCAAGAGCAGCGAGCTTGGAGGAGCAAAAATCCCTGGAACTGAGCCCTGTGCATCTCCCTCCTCCCTGTGTCTCTCCTTCATCTCTGCAAGAGCCTGCAAGCAGAGATGGAGCAGAAATCCCAGAGATGGGACAGATAGCCCTCCTGTGTCCTGTTCCTGAAGCAGAAACATGGGAAACCATGCTGGGGCAGAGGTTTGCACAGTCAGTCCTGTGAGAGCAGTGAGGGACAGTGTCGCAAGCAGGAAGGGCTGCGGTCAGTGCTGGGCACCGAAATTCAAGGGCCCAGGGGAAGTTGGCTGATGGCTGCTCTCCACTTGTGCCACCAGCACCCCCAGGGACAAGGGGACACAGGGACAAGGAATACCACATCCCCAAGCCCCGACACCACTATCCCACTATCTGCCTCTGGTCAGGACCGGTGCTGGCACATCACCAATAAACACTTGTTTATTTATCGGTGATTATTCATGACACAACAGCTCACAATTGTTCACAACAGCTTCGCCTTGCGCCGATCCAGCACTGACCTCTGCCGGCTGCTGTGGCCACTCCAGCTCAGCTCAGTCCTGGCACATGGCCCTGGCACACAGCCTGAGTGGTGGAGCAGTGCCTGAGCACAGGGACATCACAGGGACACCCTCACATGGTGACAGCAAAACTCCATGAGCGAACCAGGGTGCCACCGGGGCAGTGGGTGAGAGGAGGGCATGGATGGGAGGTGCTGGTGCCCACGGAGGAGATTCAGTGGTCAAAGCAAGGTCAGCATGTGTTCCCAATGCCCCTGACTACCTTTCTGTCTCCCCGTTAGGAACGAGGACCGAGAGCGAGCATGGAGGGCATCCCGGGAGACCAAACTGGAGACCATCCCAAACTGTGAAGCGTGGTGAGTGCAGGGGCAGTGCAGTGGTGGGGGACAAGCACAGCATGGCACTGTCCCCTCTGCCAGGACTGTGCTCTGCCCTTGGGGTACACAGCAGGCAGAGGATCAGGACACCAGGGCTCAGGGGTTCCTGGTGATGTGTCCAGCAGCTCATCCCCAGTTCTTACCAAGAAATAGGGAGCCTGGAGCCACAGGCTGAATCCTACTGTGGTTCTGCCCTTGGGCCCATTGCAAAGGGAAACTGAGGCATGGAAGAACCTCAGCAGATTTCAGATCTCATTCTGCCATTTAGACCCACTGCCAAGAGCACCTTGCAGCCACAGGGAGAGGAGGGGACATGGCATTCCCAGGGGGTTTCAGCACTGAAATGGAAGCAGCAGCAGTGTCCATGTCCACTCAGGGAGGAGCAGGATGGGGCAGCACCCCACTCGAGGAATGCTCAGCACCAAGCACCCATTCCCTGAGTGACAAGTGTGACACCCAGCCATGGGGACTCTGTGCAGTGCTTGGCACAGCTGGGTTAGGGTTAGATGTGCTAATTAGCCATGGATAATGAGTGTACCTGGCCTGCTTGAGCAAGTGGTGAGCATTTGCTGGGAAACAAATGTCTCCCTCCCTCCTTCTCCACCCCCTTCTCTCTCTCCCCAGCTGGGAGGGGTGATGGACCCATGTGAGTCTCTCTTGGCTCAGAGCTGCCTCTCCACCAAAGGGCTTTTCCTCCTTTTGGGATTTGTGCAGAAACAGGACCAAAATACATCCCAGTTTGGGAAATCCAGCCCAAAGCAAGGCCATGCTCCAGCCTGGCAGAGCAGAGCCAGGACAGACCCCACAAGTGACCTCTGAAAGCTCCATACCACTGGAGCCTGAGCAGGAACAGCCTTGTCATGAGCACGGGAGATGTGGTTGGGCACAATTCCTGTGGGATAGGACCAGGGAAGAGCAGGAGTGACACAGTGGGATCCCTGGCTGGCTTTAACACCTTCCCCTTGCCTTCCCATGGATCTGTCAGTGCCAAACCCACGCCAGAGGAGGTGCAGGGCTGGGCACAGTCCTTTGACAAGCTGATGAAGAGCCCGGCGGGGCGCAACGTCTTCCGGGAGTTTTTGCGGACTGAGTACAGCGAGGAGAACATGCTCTTCTGGCTGGCATGTGAGGAGCTCAAAACCGAGTGCAACAAGCACACCATCGACGAGAAGGCCAGGATGATCTACGAGGATTACATCTCCATCCTGTCTCCCAAGGAGGTAGGAGGCAGGGCCTTTGAGGGGAGGGCTCTTAGGGAGAGGGCTCAATTCCAGCTGCCGCCACAGCCCTGTGACAGTTTAAGGATGAGTTTGGCAGGGTAAAAGCTGTGGGAAGGGGATTTCCAGCCCCCCAAAAACCCCGGGATGCTGTTGGCAGTGGGACCACGGGCCAGCATGTGCTGCGGGGCCGAGACCTCACGAGGGCACCAGCGGGCCGAGAAAATGCTGCATCCCGGCCTGCAGCATCCTCGGAGTGGGGGTACCCAGGGCAGGACCACCACAACCCACCTCCCTGTGCCCAGCTGGGGGACACAGAGGGGACCCAGAAAGATCCCCACTCCTCCCTGAGACCCTCCCCAACCACCAGGGCCTCAGTGCCGGTTTCTTCTGTGATGGAGCACACCACATGTGGTGCTGCATTGTTACCCAGTTTCCCATGGAAGGGGGTGCAGAGAGTGGTGCTGGGCCGGGGGCTTGTCTTTGGGTGCCCCCCAGCCCCCACTTTCTCTCGGTGCCCCCCAGGTGAGCCTGGACTCGCGGGTGCGGGAGGTCATCAACCGGAAGATGCAGGAGCCATCCTCGCACACCTTCGACGACGCACAGCTCCAGATCTACACGCTGATGCACAGAGACTCCTATCCCCGCTTCCTGAACTCTGCCATTTACAAATCGCTGCTCCAGACCGTCTCCCACTCCTCCTCGGAGTCCTAAGGGCACCCACTAGCCGTGGGGACACCAGTGGGGACATGGTGGCCAGGGGTGGTCGGTGCCTGCTCCCCTCTGCCACCCTCCTTGCCAGACCTCACCAAGTTTTTAGCTTTTTACCTATGAACTGTCACCCCGGTGTCTGGGCCACACTCCAGGACTGTCCCCAGGACACAGCCTGGGCCAGCTCATACTACTGATTCCCTGCCCCGTCCCCAGCACTGGCCAGAGCGAGCTGGGGGAGCACGGGACAGCGCCCGGGGCCTGGCTCCCCCCACATCCTGTTTGGAAGAGGTCACTTTATCCCATCTCCACCACACCTGGGGACACAGCCCGTCCCCATTTGCCACCCAAGACCCAGTTGGGGACTGGGTTGGGGGTTTTTTGAGGTGGGGGAGAGGTCGATTGTTGTTGGTTTGGGTTTGTCTTATTTTTTTTATTATTTTAAATGCTCTTTTGGTTGGCTTTTACTGGGGGACTTGAGGTGCGGGAGGGGGGTTGATGAGCATCTCTGTACATATAAAAACTTGTCAGGTTTACCTCGCTCCAGCTGTCTGAGGTGGCCCAAAGGGCAGGGGGGTGGTGCTAGAGCCTGTTTGTATTCCCAATGGATCCAGAGGGAGCAGAGCTCTGAGGTGCCAGAAGGGATCGTGAGGATGTGCTCGGGTGTTGGGCAGGGGTGTGTTACAGCTGCCTCCCCTGCCAGCCCCATCAACACTGCAACAGCCCCAGGACACCACAAAGTCACACCAAACCCAGAGCATCCTCCATCCTTGGTTCATGGACCCCAGAGAAGGGGGAAAACACCTGTGCAGGTGTTGTTTGCCCTCCTGGAGAACCCACAGGCACCAGGACACCTGCATGAGAGCTCCCAGCTGGCCCAGACCTGCCCTGCCAGCCAGGAGAAGCCCAGGGGTCTGTGCTGGTCCCTCACTGAGCAGGGACCTGGGCTCCGCACAGGATGGGAAGTGGCACAGGGAGGATACAGAATTCCCATGCTTTTGCACAGCATAAGGAATGATTTACTGAAGGCTCAGTATCCAGGATTAAAACATGTCTGTCCCTGCCCTTCACACTGAAACAAAGCCAACACAGGGGTTTTGCTGCCAGTCTTTGCTTTTCCTGATCCACCACAGCAGTTTCTTATTTATCCACCCCTTCCCCTCCTCTCTTCAGCCCTTCCAAAAGAAAAAAAGTGCTTTTTATTGAACATATTTTTTTAAACAAACCAATTCTTTCAGCTTTTTTTTGTTTGTTTTTGTTTCCTTCCTTCCTCATGGCATGACTGTGTGGAAATTCATGTCAGTAAATTTAGTTTTCTTTGCCAAGCTGGAAATACAGTTCAAGAAAATGTATTTTTGAGAGAGACCAGCAATGGTTTATTAGGAATGTCAGTACTGTTATTATTGGCAGGTTTTCCCCCTTACAGCATCCCCACCCTGCACAGGGGAAGTTTTAGTTCTGGGCTTACTCTATGAGTAAGGGAAATACTCTCAGTTGTGGCCCCGGCCTGAGGGTTGCAGGCTGAACATCCCTGAAGCTGTTCAGGACATGGCAGGGGGTCGGAGCCCCTCCACACACCACAGAGGTCTCAGCACAGGGAAGACCCCACTGCCACGAAACACTCTAGTTTTTCTCTTGCTGCCAATCCCTTTTAAACACATTACAAGCAAATCTTTACTTCTGAAACACCTCTTATCCAGTGTGCTTCCCCTCCCTGGCTCTCCTTAGTGTTATCCCAGAAAATGGCACTGTAAAATGACATGGTACTTTTCCCAAACTCCTGCTTGGGACTCTTGGTACCTAATTCAGGGTTGCCAGAAGGCTGTACACAAGCTCAGCTCCACTCCTCACAGGAACACAAGAAGAAAGGCAAGAGGCACTGGTAAAGAGCTGGCTCCTTTTCCCAGTGCACGAGCCAGTGCTGTGGTCAGCGTGGGTTTCAGATCCTGAAGCTTTTTTTTTCAGCATCACTGCGAGGACACTGCTCCCTCCCAAGCCTGGCTTGAATAATCCCATTCACCACAAGACTCGTGAGGCTTAAAGGAGTTGTCAGCGTCTTTGAATATTTTCCTTCTTGGGAGACTTGGCTGCACCCTGTAAAGTGAAAGCCCTGAGCGAAGGATGCTGGTGGGATCCCTGCCTCCGGAGCAGCACAGCCCTCAGAGGGGCTGGGAGCACGTTTTCCGCTGCTTTCATGTGGCTGCTTACTCCTCTCCAAACATCTCCGAGGTCTCTGCTCAATGTCTGCTGTCTGGCATGCTGGGAAGCCAGTGGAAATACTTGTTTTTCACTCTGGAAGAGGGAAGTGATGCCATGAGAGATGACTGCAAATGCTCCTGCCCTGCCTGTCAGCACAAGAGCTGGAGGGCACAGCACTGCCCCTGGGCAGCCTCAGACCCACAGACCTTGTTGGGGTCCCCCAAATGCTGCATGACCCCGGTTAAAGGCTATGAAAAGGAGAGAAAAGAGATTTTAAGTCTGGTTGAAAGCTGTTGTGAGCTCACATGGAATTTCCCCACCAGGTTTTAGTTAGCTCCCAGAAGGAACATGGTTCTGCAGATCTCCTTCACAGGGTCACACCTGCAGATGTGGCACCTGGGGCTGGCTTTGCTACAGGATCCTTTCCTTATCTGACCCCTTGAGCTCACTTCAAACTTCCACTTCTACAGCTAAGTGCTAACAGCTCCCACCCATCCCTCTAGCCCTTACCTTGTCCAGATCCAAGCCTCTGGAAAATTTCCTGTATTTGCAGCATTTTCCCTCCTCCTGAGCCTCTCCAGCAAGCCCCTCTGAAACTCCAGGCTGTTTTTCAGCTGTCAAGCTACAAGCAGAGCACAAACAGGAAAGTGCCTGGGACTCCTTTTGAACAGTTTGGGGTGGGATTTTCTGTGGCTGGTGTCACCCTGCTTTCAGTCTGTTACGACCTGAGCAGTACATTCTTTATCTTTGCAGCAGCCAGTGCTATTGGCACGTAAAGGCTCAAGATGCCAAGGAATCAGTGCAAAATCCAGTGAATGCTGCCAAAATGGAAAGCAACATCTGATCTCTGCCCCAAAAGCTGTGTCCTGTCAACAGTACTGCCCACCCAGCTGCCTGAGGCCTTGGCCCAGTGGCTGAGATTCCATGAGGTGACAGAAACCAGCCTTCACACACCAAGGGTGTGCCTGCAAGTCACATCTCACTTTCTGCTGCTCCAGGCATTATTCAGTCCTCATCCACCTGGACATGGACCGCCTGTCAATTTCCCATGCTGGAAAAACAAAATGCATCACACACAGTTGAAATAAAAGTCAGAAACTGACAAAAATGTTTAATATTAGTTTTGAAGAGAAAGTGACTGTACTCGCTTAGATGAGAAAGAAATGACTGGGTGTGTTTAGTGAGCTCTCCTGCCAGCCTGTCAGCCCAGGGCTGTGGCTCTCTGCGAGGCTCAGGCCTCCCCACTGCTGCTCTCAGCGTGTGACAATGCAAACTCACTGGGACACAAAACACAACTGCCGTGGGAGCCGGCGTGTGGAGGCTGCGCTCAGGTCTGCGTTTGGCTGCCGCTCTTGGGCCATGGCACATGTCAGCAGAACTGCAAGAGAAGGGAGTTGAAACCTCAGTTAGAAACCTCACTGCCAAGGGGAGCTGCAGAAGAAGGTAAGGATCCAGGTGTGGGCTTGTTTCAGAAGCTGGTAAGGGCTTGGGGGTTCTCAGAAGCAGGGGCCAAAGGGAGCTCCCATGTGAATCTCTCACTGTGGCTCTTTGGCACTTTATAGTGGCATCATTTCTGCTCATCCCTGAGCTCTGTGCACAGCATGAAAGAGCAGTTTTGAAATCCTGAACATCATCACCACTATCCCTCAGAGGGCAGAGGCAGCATGGAAAGCACTGTAAAGCAGGTTATGGAAAAAGGGATATGAGAGAGCAGGGAATGTGGGAATATGGAAGTGAGACTTAACCCCCACTGGTCTGCAGCGGGTTAGGGTTCTTGTGGATGAACCCAGGAGTATTTGCTTCTGTCCTGGGCAGGGAGGGGGGAAGATCACTCTCTAGAGCCAGTGAGGGTTTGGCAAGCACCTCTGAGCAGCAGCCAAGTGCATGCAGCATGGTGGGTGCAGCCACCCCAGCACCCCTCAGTGCCAGTAACAGCCCTGGTGCACTACCTTCCAGCGATTCCCACACTCATTGCACACGACAAACGTGGTCATGGGCTCATCAGAGCTGCGAGTCTGCACCTGCAGGGGACAGAAGGGAGGTGAGAGCTGAGCATCACACATGGCCCTGTCCCTCCAGCGTCCAGGGACTCATGCTGGGCTCACAAAATCAATGAGAGGCTTGGGACAGCAAAAGGAGCTTTCCAGTACAGTAAGTCTGGTGGTTGTACACGCAGTACACACATACACACATCATGACCCCCTTCAGCCTGACATTACCTCAGTGACAAGTTTTGGGACAGCACATTTCCCTCTTCACTCAATATGCTGCCCATTTCTTGCAGGTGACTCTGGAAGTAGACATGCCCACAGCAAATCCCTCCCCACACTGTGCCCAGGAAGGGATGTGGCCATGACAAACCCCTCAGTCCCAAGCACAAGAGCATAAAAAAGCACTCAAGCCATTTCCATTTACAGAGCAGTCCTACATCCTGGCCTCACTGGAACACACTCTGGGTTACCAGGTTCTGCACAGTTCCAGTCTGGTTTGTGTTTGAGCCATTAAGGAACTCTGATATTTAACCCAGATGTGATTGCTGCCTCTGACTGGCTCTTGCCAGAAACACATACTTTACTTAAAACCAGATTTTAGTGGCATTTGAATACCACAAGGCAAATCTAGACTGAAAACACTGGTGCTCCCCACACCAGTCAGGCAGAACTGTGCTGAGGGGCAATTATGGTGATCTCCATGTGTAATTACCCAATGTGCAAGAGTCATGGTATTTTCATGATGCAAATTAATCATTTTTGCAAGAATGCTGGATAGCTAAATTCTGTAATTCTCCCCCTTTACTGTCTGCTTCCAATATGCTCATAAATGCCAGTTCATCTACTTGAGACATCTCACCACCCACTAGTGATTTCACTAGAAAACAAACCAAGATACAGAAAACCTCCAAATACCTGTTTAGACACTGCTGTCTCCTGCTCAGATTCCAGGCAGTCAAACTCCAGTCCACTACAGGTGGAGACAGTGCCATGTGCTGGGACAGCCCAGGAATGCTTACTGGGAGCACTGGCAGAGCAAGGCCTCTTGCCTCAGCCAGCCTTTGGGATGCAAGGCTGCTGCTGAGCCAAAGGAAACTCCCTGGTCAGATTCCTGGATCTCCTTCTCTTTCCATGTGTTTGTCAAGTCCAAGCAGATGCAGGAGTCTCACCAGGCACTTGCACACGCAGCTTGTGCGCAGTCACTCAGCAGCAATCTGGTGGCTGCTGGTGCATTTTTGGGTATCTGCACATTCTAAACCACTGACTCACAGCAAAGGCACATTTATCTCCAGATGCCTGGCACGAATATGGGAGCTAAAAAGCACTGGTAATGCACAAGGCTTCCAGCAGCTGGCCATGGGGAAGAAAAATCCTCTGTCTGCTCACATCACAGCTTCATTTCTTCCTTTTGTTTCACCCATTTCATGCTGTTTGATTTTAAGTAAGTTGGGACTTATCCAGCTGCAGGTTATCTATATTCTTAATTTGTATTTTTATTACCATCAAAATCTCTGACTCACTTTCTGCAGCCTCTCCTCTGCACTACCCACTCCTTTCTTGTCTGAATCCCAGCATTCCCAGCACCTGCTTTCAGTGTAGACCACTACTGAACTTTTGAAAGCCTCCTCAGTGCTACACAACTCCTGCTTTTGTACAAGTTAGCCAAAAAGTTACACAAGCTCACAGAAACATGTGCAGAAGTGCATTTTAGACAGTCTCAAGTGTTTTCTGTCCACCAGTAGCAAAACTTGTACTGTGCTGCCGGGCCTGTCATGGAGCAGTGCAAGCTCATGACCATGACAGATCACGTCCTGTGCAGAGGCCAAGACAGGAGCAGAAAAACCAACCTGGGTGTAGGTGCAGTTCTTCTTCTTGCATTTCCCGCAGGTGAAGAGGTCAGTCTGTGTCCCTCCTGTCTTGGCCATCTGATGCTCCCGGATTGCTTCTTTTGTCATGGCTTTCCTGATCTCTTTCAGTTCATTACTGGCCATTTCCTTTAAAAAAAAAAAGCAGTAAAATCACATCTGCTCAGTTTTACCACCACACCCACTACAACAGGACAAGGCAGCCTGACAGATGGGCATTACGACAGAAAGCCTGTTCCAGTTCTGGTTTCTGGTTCATACCCAGGGCCCCGGGATGATGTGAAGGCCCAACAAACCATTCTCCACACTGCAAACCCCATTGCAACCTCATTCCACGCACTCTGGCAGCAGCTACTGAGAAAACTGCTGGCAACAGCCCAGCTAAGCCTCAGGACACATCCCCTGTGAGAAGCAAACCCTGTGAGAAGCAAACCCTGGTCCTCAGGCTCCCTCACCTCCGAGGTCATCACCGCGATTTGCTCGGGGGTGATGGCCCCACACAGCACATTCTTTTTCAGCTCTGGATTTTTGGAGTCCTTCAGGTTGGAGATGCGGCTCCTCACGCGGTTTTTGTATTTCATGTCGGTGTTCTTGACATCCTGGTAGATGCGTAAGGGCAGTCAAGGAGCCTGCAACCAACCCAGAGCCATCAAGCACTTCCCAGCCAACCATGAAGAACAGGGACTGTCACCCACTGCCAGAGGGTGCTGGGACCCAACAGCAGCACCTGCTCTGGGAGGTCAGTGCTGGATTTGACAGCAGGTCTATACAATCCCAAAGTCCAGGGGCTTCCAGCTTGGCCTTTTTCACTGTGCTGGAAATATTCAGCTATGCTCAGGTACTAGAACCTCCCCTTTCTCTCAGCAAGGCAGCCACAAACCCCTCTGCTGAGAGAGCCCAGCTGCACCTCCAACCCCACAGTTCCCAAACCAAGCAAAAACCTCACGTAAGACTTATCTCACATCAGCATGAAATTTGATCCTCATTGCTCTATCCTTTCCATTGCTTTTGTCTAGATCAGCACACTCTCCTCAACAGGGAGCACAGGGAAGTTGCATGTATTTGGAAGCAGAATCAAAAGCAGGAAACAGCACTCTGATGGGAAGGATAAACTAGGGATTACAGTCTCTGAGCTCTCAACTCCACAGTGACCCAGGACTCAGCCAAGCAGAGCTGGATCCAGACCCAGAATGCTGACAAGCTGCAGCAGAACATTTATGCACAGACAGTCTCGTTTTTCCTTTGAGCACAGGGATTTCACTGCTGGAGGCATGCAGGCCCTCGAGGAAGCACGGTACAGCAAGGATATACTCTTCAATCTGGGCTGCTATGTGCTCGCAGTCGGCACCGATGGCGATGTAGTCGTCTGTAAGACAGCACAAACAGGAGTTCAGTAGCTTCCAACCAAGCCAGGGCTCCCCAGGCTCAGTATTTCTGAGCTACAGATCTGAACAGTTTGCTGGTTTGATTCACATGCTCTTCCCATCAAATGGCATCTTGGTCTTTGCTCTTGCTACTCTCTGACCCTTTGGAAAAGGGCAGTGATGAAAATAGACTAATCTAGCCAGTCTGTGTCCTATGCCTCTCTAGGATACGGACTGCATGAGACAAAGCTAACAACAGCCTTGGCCCAAGAAATTAGTTTTCCAATATATTTTTCATATAATTGCAATCAAACATATAGGCAGGAATTGAGTTTCCTCGGATAATCACCTCAATGAGAAGTAACTCTACTCAGACCAACCATCTGGGAGGGCCTGGAGGTGTGCAGCATCAGGATCAAGCCTTCCTTTCTCATCTCACCTTAGGACTGTCTGCTCCTCCCCTCTTCTCCCACACACCAGTTAAACAGCATCATACAGAGTGCATAACTGCTGTGGATTTGGACAGCCAGTATGATAACCAACACCATAAAGCAGGGAAGTTAAGGAACAGCTGAGCTTGGGGAAGGGCTCAAGGGAACTCTTTCCAAGATGTCATATGGAAAGGGTTTTCCTAAGAACTGTGCAAAGCATTTAATGCAGCATATAAACACATGCACAGGAAGGCTAGAAATAAAGACCTCATGAACTTCTCCATCTGTCATCTACATTCTTTGGCTCCAAATAAGTAAGACTTTGCAGTGCATAGACCCCAGTTTTTTAAAGGGATATGCAATGTGGACACAACCAGATGCTCAAACTTCCAGACATGCTGAGCACCTGCAGTTGCCTCTCGCTTGAGATGGCACAGTCTGAATGCAAAAGGATCTGTTCCATCCCAGATCCAGAGGACCACAATATTTAAGGAGCTTCTGTCTGCAAAGACAGCAGAGTCTGACAGCAGATGCTGACTGGCATAAGCACCATTCCTACAAAGTACATACATTGAGTTACAGCTTCACTTTGTGCCCCAAGCGTGACAAGGAAGACAGCTTCACTTTACAGCAATCAGAAAAGATCTAGAAAGTGAAGCAAATCCCTGCACACCTGAAAGATTAAACTTCTGCACAGACCACCCCGTGCTGCAGAGCAGAAGACCCCAACTAACCCTGTGTGACAAACCCCATGCTCCTAACAGGCATTGCTTGACACATTGTCATGCCTCCAGCTCAAGCCAGGTCCCTGTGTAAGTGTCTGAAAATGCTTCAACAGCAGCCAGTTCATCAAAGGGGTAACCAGCGGCTAGACTGAGTTGCTGGCAGTAACCCTTTGACAAGGCTGCTCCAGAACAGTGTGTCTAAGCTGAGCTGGCACTGACAGTCTCTGCCAGAATGGTCCAGAAGCTGTGAAGCACTTGAGGCAATGCAGAGCTTCCACCAGCACTTACCATCAGCCTGAAGAGCTGCTGTCAGCATCTCCCTGCATTTGTTGCGCACAGCGTCGCAGGTGATGGGGGCCGGAGGGAAGGTGGTGATTTTAGGGGTGGTCGGAGTCTTTGGAGGCTCCTGCCTTTTGTTGCAGCTAAAAGAAAAACTTCACCTGTCAGAATGTCTCAGTTTGGGCCACTGAGAGCAGAGAAGGGAGCAGCAGGTATGTGGCCAAGCATCCTGTTAATCATAATACAGAACCAGTCAGAACACAGTGCAAAGTCACTGTCCCAAATCAGCACAGAGCACAACACAGCAGCCAATGCCCTCAGCCCAGACACGAGCTCTCCTGTGGACACTACTGGCTGCCAGCAGAGGTTTAATCCATGAACAACCCTGCCAACCATCTTGTGTCTTTCAACACGTATCAGCTGCTGCACCACTGGCCATCAAGTGAAAACATTACTGTTGGACACCACCAGTAACCCAAATACACTCAGGACATCTGAGACCATCAGCACTCTTTCAGTTTGGCAGTGCAGTGCAGATTCATGGTACTTCTTTCCTCTTTAACTTTGCAGGACACCAGGCCCATAACTGCTCTCAGCAGAAAGCAAGCAGAAAGCTCCAGAAAAAGGAGCTGTGCTAAGGAAAATAAAGAAAAAGAAAGAAAATGGTTCCTTCAGCTTTGATATTTAAAAAACACCACCAGCAAAGAACAAAAAAGGTTCTTCCTCTTTCCTGTAATCTGAGCAAGACACTGATTACTCATCTCACAGAAGAGCACCCCTACACAGCCACGCAAGCTCATACAGGTGCCAGGCTAGCACAGGACAGAAATACTGCTTCACTCTCAAAAATAACTGCATTTCCACCTGTGAGCACTCATGGGCACAGGCAAGGGAATGCCAACACCTGCCTGCTGTGGCTGACTCAGTCGGGTCACCTGCCAGGGGAGCTGGATGGAGACCTGCCTGCACAATCAGCACATGATGTGGGCAGGCTGAGTCACTCCTGCGGGGTCTGCATGCAGAGATGGAACCTCAATGAGCAGCTCAGCTGGTTGTGCACCCAGAAAGCCTAACATCTGCACATGGTGTTAGTCAGCCCTGCAAATACTGCTGGTAAAAGATCTGGGTTAGTATGATTCACAGATGATTTTCTAGAGCTTTGTTTACCCCCCTAAATCTAGGCAGCAGAACAGCAATTTTTTTTTCAGCAGAGATTGCTCTGGCTTTGGTGATTTGGCTGTAAAATTCCCTGTATTTATGGCCAATGCCTGGTACCATTATTGCACAAAGAGACAGAAAGGGAAAAAAGAAACCTCAATATTTCACCCATGCCATGCTGGCAATATCCTCTTGAAGATCCAAGTGGCTTGACAATTTTTGTTAAGCTGGGTCACTACTGCCAGTTCTTTGCCATCAAAAATAAATTTGTTATGAACAAGCACTTCCACTACACTGTCCTGGAAGGGATTAGTCAGCCCACAAAAAAACAGCACTAAGCTGGAAACCTTCCGAATCTGCTGCCACACAAACTGAGCCAGACGACTTTAGGGACTTATCCTGGGAGCTCCTGTGACTAAGGTCATATCCAGTCTGGCTCAAATCCCACAGATCACCACTGGGGCTACTGGATTTCCGCAGTTCAGAACCTCGCCAAGCCCTTTTCAGAAGCATCCACCAGTGGACCTTCAGCAAATCGTTCAGGTCAAACCAAAGCAGAACTTTGATTTCTTGCTCATATGAAGGAGATGATGCACTCTGTGAGGGAGATTGTAGTGTAAGCTCACTGTGTTTCTCTTTGACCAGTAGCTGAATAAAACCCCTTTTTACCAGATGGTTTTACTGGTTGGCACTGCAGGAGCTTATTAAAGAACAGATTTGTGTCCAAACAGCTCAAAACATTCAATAGGATTTACACTGCACATGTTACAAAAAGAAGAAACAACTTAGCCTGTAAATAATCCATTAGACAATGATTTTCTCCCATCTGGAATGTAGAAACTGCCATCAGGTACTTTTGTGCTTAAGAAGCTACACACAAATCACAGGCAGCACTCATGGGGGTGTATATACCAGAGCATACACTAAGGAATAACCCATAATTCAGGAATAACCATCAAAAAAATCACAGCTTCTCACATTACATAAAATAGTTTGGAAAAATTAGACTTCCCAAAGGACAAAGGCAAAACATACTTACAGTAAAAGGAAGGACCGAAGGAATATGGGTGGTTTGTGGCAAGGGAAACTTAAAGGAGAGAAGTCCTGAAATTCCTTACAAAGGGAGATGGTAGGAAAAAATCCACAGAATGGTGTTGAAATGGGTTTAGTGTGAAAGGTTTTGATAGAGAGTAAGTTTTAAACTGTAAAGGTGACTTATGAATTGGAAATACTGCCAAGGGCAGCTATGGAAATGCCTTGCCCTAAGATTTTCTAGGGTTGTCAAAGAGCTTGAAAAAAGCCTGTCAGGGACAGCTTGGGCAGAGGTTGCGCTGTGCTGAGGAGGGGCTGCAGGAGAAGTTTCCCTGAGAGTTCTTACAGATTTAAATTTTGTATCATTTTGCAAGCAACAAAGGTTTCCCAGGGCAAAACCTTGTAGCTCAATGGGAACTCAGAACAGACCTTCGCTACAATGAGCCCTCCAACACAGAATTTCAAACCTGTACTTGCAGAAGTAATACCTGATTTTCAGAAAGGTTCTATCTGCAAATGCTATTGACTTGAATATTTAGATGTTTATTCCTTGGGGGTGGAAAAAAGTTCAACAAGATGCATGGTAGTCCCACTGCTGTTAGCTGATGAGGAAAGACACATTTGCTTGCACATACACACACTATCCCTGCACTGAGATGAGAGATGATCCCTCAAGGATTACATGAAACAGACTTCTCAGCCATTCCAAAGACAGAAAATTATTTATTAAGGTTTAGAGGTTAGTTTATAAATAGAAAAGTTGGGAAATAGAGCTCAAATACACCTAGAAGACTTATTTCAGGAAATCCTTGTGGTTTACACTGTTCCTGTTAAGCAGGAGAAAGAGCTTGTAAATCTATCCAGGCAGCAAAAGTTTATACATAAAACAAAGCTATGCTGGAACAAAACGGTGGCAAAGCAGCAGCCAGGGACTGCAAGCAGAACACAGGACTGCACTGGAAGAAAATCCCACAGAAGAGCTAAATTCAGGCCACAGATCCAAAACCTCCTAATAAAGGCAGTTTAGAGAATCCTGGAAAAGAAAAACCTCATGCTGCCAGAGACAGAAACATTAGACACAGCCCATTAAAATGTACTACAGTATGGATCTGAAACTCTACAGCACAACAGAATATGCTTTGGATTAGAGTAATGCAGCATCTAAATTCACAGGTGCCAGCTACATGCTGGCTGGCTCAGAGCCTTCGGGTCTTGCAGTGATAGCTCCACTCACTACACAGAGATTTCTACATCTGTGCTCCAGAAAGCAAGATGAGTTTCAGGCTAAAAGTTAGTCAAATATTTTTCCCTGACCAAAATGGAAGGCATAGCCAAAATCTCACAGACTAAGAGGCTGAAATATCTGAATACAAACTGATCTCTTTGGTGTCCTGACAGCAGCCTCATCTGAACCAGCTATCACACACTGAGCAACCAGTCTGACTCCACTGCAGTCTCTGCTTCAAAGAACAGAGACTCTCCTCTGCCAATTAAGTATTATTTTCTAAGGCAGATTAGTAGTTTATTTTGCAGGACTGGAGAAAAAAACATTTCTGTCTCTGGAAGAGAGCCTGGTTCAACAGACTGACACCAGGAGCTGGCCCCTGCTCCTGGTCTAGCCTACACTAATCCATTGGCTTCTGTTCATCCTTCATAGCCAAGGAGATGCTTTGCTAGTCACAAGATGGAGGCTGAATACATGTAAAAAGCATCAAGGATTAAAAAACCCCATCAAACTGCAGTATCTGCAGCACATTAGGGCACAAGGGAACATTGGCAGCACAGGCCAGACAGCTCCACTCCACATACCCCATGATAAGTGACAAAGCAAGGAGGCAGCAAGGAGGTGTTTTGCCTCTGTGCCTACAGCCAAGATCCTGCTCCAAGTGAAATCCCACACAGATCTGGACAGCCCTGGCTTCCATTCTGCATGGCATCACTGAACTCCATCCTGGCTGTGAAGTCTCCCAAGTCCCTCCTTCATTGCAATACTTCGCAAATCCTTTTTCCCATTTTATGGAAGCAAGATAACCCAAGATACCAATAATTTAAAGTCATGGAGCTCAGCATCAGCTTTCTCTCCACCAGCAGCTCTGTATCGAGCTGCAAAGGCTCACCCTGAAATGTCAAGCCTTGAGAGAGCTGAGCAAAAACAAAACAGTGACAAGAAAGCGACCAACAAAGGCTGCAAACATGGAAAATCCTGCAAGCTAGCAGGACTACAGCCTGAATATTCTAAATCTTCTGTCAAACTTGGAAAATTGGCTAAATCACTTAAGAGCCAAATCTAGGAAGTACACACCCTCCTGGGATCTGAGGCTGGGAGAAATTTCTAGAACAAAGCTTTAAATCACATTTTTCCCCTCCTCTTTGATCACTGCCTGCACTCAACAACTGCAGCCACAGGCAGTGGAAAACAGGATGCAGCATTCAAGGCATGGCAAGGAGCAAGCATGCAGCTGACCTGCCAGCTGGGAGACACCAGCCATAGGGAAAAGAGGACTTCTGCTGGGATTTGTCAAGGACAAAGAAATGCAAGTTTTACTTTAGTAATGTATCAATCAATCCCATCCATCACTTGACACTGCAAAGGCCAAAAATAATCTTCATTCTAAGGAATTCAAAGTTAGAAATAAACAAAAATGCATAAAAATGCAATATGAAAAAGAATAGGGGAATGTTCTACTATTAGAAAAAACAACACATAATGAAGAGTAAAAAAATTAAATAAAATACTAATAAAATTTTAAAACTCACTAAAGCCACTGTATTTTAAGATGTGCATTTCTGCATTACAGTTAATAACACTACACAGATGAACCTTGAAGAAGAAACACTTTCTCTCACCAGAAATTTGGTAAATTCTATACAAAATTCCTGACTCAGACACTTGAAAATAAAAATTAAAGTGCCTTAATAAAATTTCAATTCTCCAACAGTGTCATCTTTGGTAAAAGGGAAGTATTACCTTTGGTCTTTTGAGTTACCAGTCTCCCTGGAGGAAGATGTTGGCAAAGACAGGCTTTTCTTTTTCTCCTCATTTTTTTCCTCAGAAGCATCTATATTCAAAAGAGAAATCAGTTCAGAACTGGTCTTTGTGCTACAGCCCTGCCTATACTCCTCAATGTTTTCACATTACCCACTGTTGGCCTAAAGCAAGTTACTATTCTCCCAAAAAGAATCAGGAGAAAATGCCTTTATGGCCTTCCTGCTTTCCAACAGACCTTTTCCTTGCCTCCAAGTAGAAACTAATTCAAACAAAAGCTTTCCTCACCAGACTAGAGAGCAATCAGTTTCCCTGCCTGGGAGATAAGCTTCCTCACAAGACATGCCTCTTCACAAAAGTTTCTTTCAGAGGCTGCTGAGCAGGGATTAGATCAAGTTCTCTCAAGCACAACTAAAGCAGAATTTCCAGCCAACACCAGCTGAAGGGCCAGTACAGGCTGGTCCTTGTGGGAGTACAGCCTCTTCTGATTCCCAAGTGCTGCTGAAAGCCAACAGCACAACCCTGGAGAGGTCTTTCATGACACTGTAGAACAAGTTTGACCCAGAAATGAGACTAGCAAATACACACCCAATCTAATGAGGAGGTAACAATCCAGGCAGGACAGGAGAAGAACCCTTTTAACACTAATCCAACCTAGCAAGAAATGGGAGCCCATAACTGGGGAAGTCTCCCCAGCTGGAAATGGTCCATGTGAGTTTATCTATGAGATGGTGAGCTAAGATCCTTCTCCAGCTCACCACCCAAAATCCATTCCAGCACTTCCCTTCCTAAACTGTTGCACAAGGCTGACAGCACACATAGTGTTAATGCCACACAGAGCACAAGTGGGAGCAGAGGGTTCAGAGCACAGATCTTGCTTCTACAAATAACAGTGCTAATTATTATGTGATGAGGTATTAGTTACAAGTCCTGAAGCTTTCAATGCTTTTCCAATGATGAGCTGGCTAAACAGGAGCTAAATCTAGGGGGATGCATGATAGGACACAAAACTCGAAAGACAGAGAGGGTGGAATTGAAAAGGCTGATTTGCTAGAATGTTTATTCAGATCAAGAGAGCTCTCCCGAAAAACTCAGCCTCCCACTGAAGGCAGCTTGTTCACAAGCTGAATCTGACAGGAACATGCTGATTTCCTTACCTAGAAGTTTCTTCCAAGATTTGATGAGGGATTTGGCAAGTGATATCACCTCTTCATCTGTGCTCTGCTTCCTCAGTGCGTTCACCGACATCCCAATGCGGGTGGACTGCAAGGGAACACCCCAGTGAATCACTTCAGAACAGTTTCATTATTAGTTACTAACTGAAATCTCAAATAACCACAACAAAGTCAAAGCCATGACCAAGATAGGAGTATCCAAAGGCTTGCAGAATGATTCTGACCCTTACAACTTTGGAAGAGCGAGGTGACACTCTCCAGCTTGCACAACTGAATAGGAGACACATCCAATCTCTCACAAATCCCTTCCCTACACACTTGTGACATTCAAGCTTAGAGTGAAAAACTCCAATATGCATCACAGCATCCAAATTGTAATTCCACTCACTCCTCCCCAGTGTCCTAAATATCAACATTACAAAGAACTTCTTCCAAGACTGCCCTCTGTGTTTGCTACTTTAACCCAGTCTTTCCTCTTTTTGCAGCCTACAAACAAGATCTGACCAGTTACACACACGGTGACCCAGAGTTCTTTAACTGACAGTCCAAAACCCAACTTCTGCACTATTTTATTGAATTTAATGTTTATTTTGATTCTTTGCATGAGGTGAGAAGTGTGAGGAAATATATTAAGTTTATTTAGACAACATTTTTAACTCATCCAGATGCAAACTTCAGCTTTTTTTTCCATAACTGTGCAACTCACCTGCAGTAAATCCAAAGTCATAGGCATACTTTTCAGTTCTTTCAGTAAATCCATTGCACCTTCCTGGAGAGGAAAAGAGAAAGAGTACCTCAGCTTTTATTAAAGAAATTCAATATCTTGTGAATAGACACAGAAAGTTAAATTCAAAGGGCAAAACACCAACAGGCATTCCCTGAAACATCAGTAAGCTCACTGCTGGGGTTGCTGTTCCAGACAGTAGATCCTGCAACCTGAATTATTGGAATGGGCAAAACAGAAGATCACTGGAGTGCTAGAGGTCCTTGCTTGTGTATGGTGTAAGTGCAGCATTAGTTTATTATCCTTACCTGGCACGCTGAACATAATAACACCTGAAAAACACACTCTGAATTACAACTGTCAGTGACTCTGTGTAACTGTTTCCTAGTTTTCTTATTAATACTCCACTCTGCTCAGGACAAAAGCTGAGACCAGGAGCAAAGCCAACAAGCTGTGATGCTGAAGAGTTGGTCATTTGAAACTTGTTCTGTGAAGTCTCCTTACATCATCTCTACATCCCACAACCCAGGACCAGGAAAAATCTGACTAGGAATCTGTAGATACCTAAAACTGGCAGTCCCTCAGAGAACTGGAAATCATTTGTCTCCCTCTAGCACATCCCAGCCTGGCATAGGCCTGTCTCCGTTCAGCTGGCTCTTTCCTCCCAACCCCCTTCCCTCAAACAAGGCTTCCAGTGTTCACATTTAGCAGCTCATTTACAACACCGACCACTCCAAGCCCAGTTGCAGCACAAGGCCTGCACAGCCACCATTGTAGGGAAGCGAAGCCGCCTGCACTGCCAGCCCTGTCCTCACATCCCGTCCTCCCTATGCAGAAGGGCTGCTTCCAACACATCCCAGGAAGCAATCCAGCTGCAATCCACCCTACAGAACAGATGCCAAAATCGAAGCAGAGTCAAAGCTTTCAGCGTGCACACAAGCAACTCACACCAGCATAAACCACACACATTTACCGTACCCAGAACGACTGACATCCCCCTCAGGCAGTTTCACACCTTCCCGTTCCTCCAGCCCTGGACACCCAAAGTGACCCGGTGGCTCCTGACTCCAAATGGAGCCACTCGGCACAATGGCAGCAAATGAGGATCCATGAAAAAAACTAGAACAACAAACAGGTACTCCAGGAAACTGTCCTGCAGGAAGAGTTCTAAGATTAGCCAACACACATCATGCTGCAGTTCAGCACTATCTCAAAACACCAGCCAAGAGGAAATGTTGCACCCCCTCCTGTAAGAAGCTGCCTCTTTCCCAATGAAGCTGGAAGCAAATTCTGCGAAGTTGCTCCTTTCCTATTTCAACACTGATGCTGAAACCCTGCCACCAGCAAGAACAGACATCATGGGCTGGGCTTTAGCCCAAACACACCTCCCTGGGTTGTTCCAACAGCGCCACAAGTGACAGTGCTTGCCCTACCCACGGCTGGCAGGGCCAGTCCAACATCCAAAAGTTCATGTGATAATAGCACCCAGCATCCCACCACACGACTATCACACTCCTCTAATCCCTCCCCTCCTCGCCCATCATCTCCCACTCCCCACACCCTTCCCAGCCCCAAATCCCTCTCCCCCACCCCAAACACAGATGTACAGCCTACCTCCGTCACAAACCCTGGTCAGCTTTCTGCCTTAGCAGTGTGTTCCTACAAGCACTGATATATCCCATTAAGCTGGAAAATACCGGCTCCTGTCCCCCCAGGCTGTCACACGGGTCACAGCACACCCTGCGAGACTTGGCCAGCCCTCCACACTCCAGAGGCCACAGGATTGAGCAGTAGTGCCGGTGTGGGATGGAGAATGCAGGAAGCAAATCCATCAGCACCGGGGTTTTCCCCGAGGACAAACTGAAGCCCCAGGGCGGTGCTGGTGGGGACTCCCCATCCAAAAGGCTCCCAACGGGACAGAGGAGAGGAGCTGAGGATGCTCTCTAGGCAGGCAGCACAGGGTGAGCCCCGGAGTGCTGAGATGTGGGCTGGGGACGCCTGAGGCCTGGCGTGGGGGGGCTCAGTATGGGGACTGGAGGCTCCCACAGCACCCACGGGGGCACCTAGGGCTGCCCGCCCACTGACTGGCGGTGGGTGGATCCCGCACCTCTGCCAAGGATGGGGAAGGGAGAGAAGGAAGAGGCCTGGGCGTGGGAACCCCATTTTAATGGGGGGAGCCTCTGCTCCATCCAGCACGATGTAATGACCGGGGCGGCGCTGAAAGAGAGGCCCCCAAAATGGGGTCTGGGGAGGGGGAGGCCCCTCACAACGAGCACCGAGGGAGAGGTGGGGATCCACCAGCGCTGCAGCGAGGAGGGGATCCTGCGGAAAGAGGAGGGGGGCTCGTCCGCCAGACAAGAGGCCGGGGCAGGGGGCGGCCCCCACCCCAACCGGGCTCCGGGGGCCCTGCCGTCGCCACTCACCGCGTTCTTCTTGGCCACCATCTTGTCCAGGCGCCTGGCAATGCGCACGATCTCGTCCTCCCCGCCCATCGCGCCGCTCCCCGGGATCGGTGCCGGGGCCGGACGGGGGTCCGGGCGGGGGGAGCTGCGGTCGGTGCCCGGTGCCCACCTCAGCCCCCGGTGCCGCAGTCAGGGCGGGCGCACGCGGGACACGACGGGAGTTGTAGTCGTCGGAACGTCGGCTCCACCCGCCGCCTACCGGAGAGCAGCCCGTGGTCGGGACTTCAACTCCCAGCGTGGCCCGCGCCCGTGCCGCTCGGTGCCGCCCGGCCGCCGGGAGCGCTGCGGGGGCTGCGGTTCGGCCCGCGCAGGGGGCTCGGAGAGGAGCCGGGGCTGAGGGACCCCCGGTCCCCGACCGCGGGGGCAGGAACAGCCGTGTCCCAAAATGCTGCAGCGGGTCCGGAGGAGGCCACGGAGATAATGAGCACCTCTGTAGTAAAGACAGGCTGAGAGCTACGGGGTTCAGCCTGGAGAAGAGAAGGTACAGGGAGACCTTTAAAGCCCCTTCCCGTGCCTAAAGGGGCGCGAAGAGAGATGGAGGGAGGCTTTGGACAAGGACCTGGAGTGACAGAGCAAGGGGAAACGGCTTCATGCTGACTGAAGGCAGGGTTAGATGAGGTATTGGAAAGAAATTCTTCCCTGTGAGGGTGGTGACAGCACTGGCGCAGGGTGCCGAGAGAAGCTGTGGCTGCCCCTGGATCCCTGGAAGTGTTCATGGCCAGGTTGGACGAGGCTTGGAACACCCTGGGATAGTGGAAAGTGTCCCTGCCTGTGGCAGGGGGTTGGAACAAGATGAGCTTTGCAGGCCTCTTGCAGCATTCTGTGAGTGTGAGTGCTGTCCAGGGCTGTGCGGAGCAGCGCTGACCCCGCTCCCTGGATAAACCGAGGCTGTGCCCCTCATACGGCCCCGGGGGCTGGACAGAAGTTACCCGTGGTGAGAGGACGGGTGTTTTGGGGGGCCAGGCTGGACCCCCTGTAGATGGCACTCGCACACTGTGCGAGGGCAGCGCATCCCCCGGGAGCTGCTGCTGAGCGCTGTCGCTCCCTCCAGCTGGCTGCTGGCAGAGGAAGAACTTACATTCACAGCAGCCTGCACAGCCCTCGCCAAGCGCCGACGTTTCAGAGGGGGTCCTGATTGTGCTGGTGAAGAGCGGCCGTGTCCTGCCCCGATGGAGCTGCAGTTCATGCGGAAACACAGGGATATGCTACGTGTGGCCTCGGGATGCGCAGTCAGGTCTTGGGAACCAGAATTCCCAGCACTCATCTCCATCTGCAGTCTGTCCTGGGGCAGCTGAGTCACTGAGGGCATAATCATAGAATTGGTAGGGTTCAACAGCTTGGAGATCATCCAACCGCCCTTCGAAGTCAGGGTCACCTAAAGCAGGTGACACTGAAACTTGTCCAGACGGGTTTTGGATACCTCCAGAGAGAGAAGGATTGATCAGATCAGTGCTAAAGCTTTGATGGGTGGCTGACCCCCAAATCTGCCCACTAGTAAGCTGCCAGCTTACTATTCTTTATAGCAATACCATGGAGATTTATAGCAATACCACAGAGCTCTGGGATCCCCTTGATCAAGAACTGCTCCCTGGATGTCAGTTCATCCCTAAATCAGTGAAGGTGGCCCCAGACCAAATGTGAGCCCCGGACCCTCTCCCTGGCATGATACCTTGAAACTGTTTGTGAACATTAGTTCCCACCACCCCACAGTCTGGAGCCTGTGCAGCACCTGCAAATCCTCCAGTCCTTGGCAGGGTCTGGCTGTGGAGTCAGGGGGTGCCATTTTGGAGAGGCGCACCTCTGTTAAGGAGGAGGAAACAAGTCCCAACAAGGGGACCTTCTGTAGAAGGTTGGAAATGAGCAGCTGCCTGTCCCGTGTGTGGGGTCGGGTCATGCCGGTCCTTGGCGTCAGAGACACGCTCGAGCAGCACTGCTGCCACTGTGAGTGTGGTTTGTGTCGCTGCAGCGCAGAGATGGTTCCTGACCACAAGCATGGCCGGGGACGTGTCTTGGATTCCAAAGCACACAGTCACTGATGCCGAGTGCCATCACCCCGTCGCTTTCTGCCTCGAGCAGGAGCCATCACCCTGCCAGCGCTGGCCTCCTGCAGTGGCAACCAGCCTCACCCAAGGTCCATCTCTGCCTGCTTGGCAGCGGATCCCCGAGGGACAGAATGGCACGAAATCCTCACCAGGATTATATATCCTGCCAGGCATATATATCCCCTGCCCCTGTGTGCCCGTGGGCACGGGCCAGCTCTGCAGCCCAACCCTGCTGGCCTGCAGCTCTGCTCCTCCCAAGGGTTAACAGGACACCACAGCCCAGGCACTTGCAGAGCGGGGAGGGTTTCTGGCTGACCTTGGCTGGAAAGCAGCGGTGGCGTCGCTCAGCCCAGCCCCCCAAGCGTGGAGCCGATGGCCGGAGCGCTCCCCAAGCCTGGGTGGAGGTAGATCCAGAGGAAACTCCACCTCCGCGGGAGCCAACCTGCTATTGCAGGAATTCCCAGAGAAATTCCCGCTTGGGGTGATCTGTCAACGGATCCATGAACTTTCTTTTACCTCTTGTGAAAGCAGCTACTTGAATGTGCTAAAAACAGAGCAGGGGCGAGTCCGCCAGGGAGAGGCTGGGAGGGGGCTTTTGCTGACCCCTGCACACCAAGAGACTCCCTGAAAGTCTCTGTATGTGGTGCCTGGCTGGCAGCTGCCCTTGGCAGGCAGATCTGGGAGAGCCAGGAGAAGTTTCCTGCAAAATAAAACCCCACAAAATCTCACCTGTTTTTTTCATTGGGCTACTGTATTTCCCAAGCAACTCTCAGCAGATTTGAACACAGCAAATGGGCTGGATCAAGTTGGATGAGCTTTCCTTGCTTCCACAATCCCCAGTAAATTCAAGTAATTTGGAGATCAGCCATCAAACCCCACCCTTTCTCTGGTCCCAACCACCAGAGGCTTGGTCTGGTCCACTTCTGGAAAAAGCATGATGAGAGGCGCTCCAGGGCCTGCCTTGTCCATCCACCCACCACAAAACCTGCAGGGAGGCTCTGACCTGAGACACCCCCTTAACTTCAGGGGTGCTCAGGTCTCCAGGACCTCAGCCTTGGGTCACTGCTTGGAGGACTGAGTGTCCTGGGTGACACACTGGGCTCTGAGCTGGTAATGAGTGACCCCATCCAGAGAACAGCAGACAAATCAGTAGCTGGCAGATGCTGAGGCAGATGGGAGCAGCTGCCGTAGGCTTTGGCAGAGCAGCACTTATTTTGGGGAGGGGTTTTGATGTGTTTCCTCTCCTTTTCACCCTCATGAGCCTGCCTTGGCTGGAGGGCTCCTGACTCTCATCCTCTAACCATGCACTTGTGCCAGCCCTGGAATGGAGGCAGGGATCTGCCTTCCACTCCTTGCTGCATATGTCTGATGTCTTTAATCTCCTAGTCCTGGGGACATTTGACCCTGGAGCAGTCAAACCCTCCATTCAAACACTTAGCAAACCTGGAGAATGTGGTATGAATGGTGTCTTCCATTTCTGTCTTACAGACCATCCTGTTTTCTCCTTTGAGGTGCCAAGGGACCTCTCCACACCTCCTCTTGTGGCACAGGCCCTCCTAACACAACAGAAAGCATCATGGTTCCCAGGGAATATTTCAGGATCCATCCCTGCTCTTCTGGAAGAGCAGCCCACCGTGGCTCCATGTCCTCCACTCCCTACATCCTCCCACTGCATCTGTCCTGGGGCTGCAGGTAAGCACCAGTGCCTGGGGACACTGCCATCTGGACCTCCTGGGACAAGTCCTACACCAGGAAAAGCTGCAGGATTTGGCTACAGTGGGCAGCAGCTGCAAGGGAAACGTGGCCAGGACCACCCTGTGTGTTAGCCCAGCCTCTGCCATCCTGAGAAATGGGGAGCATGGAAGGGAGGATGCAGAGGAGGTGATGGCTCCCATGGGCCCTGCTCATCGTGAGTGCCAGGGTGGAGTTTGGACCTCCAGCTTTGCAGATGCTCTTCTGAGACACTGGATTTTCCCTAAACCTCTTCCTCCTAATGATTTTAATTATACTGGCTGCTGTTCAAAATAATAATGACAGGGAGAGGAATAAATGCTAAGCAGCAGCCTGTCACACTTCATGAGATGCCCCCAGGGGACACTGGGCCAGACAAGAAGCCAGGCCAGAGCCATGACAAGCAAGTGGGTGCAGGCTGTGATTCCACATCAGCCCCCAGCAATTTCTGGGGTCTGGGCTGGCCTGTGTGAGCGTGAGAGCCTGTGCAGACACTCAGGTCTCCTTTCTCTCCCCCTCTCTGTCTCCTTTTATTTGCCTCCATAAAACATAGGAAGTTCAAGCCATTCATTTTGCTATTTGTGTCTCCTTCCCCACGCCCCGGTTCCCTCCCTTGCCCCCTGCAGCCTCTCCTCTCACTGCTTGCCCAGCATCCTTGACCCCGAGAAGTCTGGTGTGTATGCACTTCCCTTTTGGCCCATGGAAAGCACCACTCTGAACTGGTGCCTTGATAAGTCTGCTGTGGGAAGGCAGGGGCTCCTGGGCTCCCACACAGGGCTTTCCCTTGTAGCATTTCCTATGCTGTCCCTGCTCACCCGTGCAATCCCCAGACCTGGACAGCGGGAAGCTCTCTGGACGGCAGTGCCCTCCGTGGCAGCAGGTCTGACCTCCTCAGGATCTCATGACTTGCTCTGTGTCAAAAGCCACAGTGTGTGGAAGGAGGCATCCTCCTGAGGAAGAGGAGGAAAATGATTGACTTCTCATGGGGTAACATGGCACCTCTCAGTACAGCCACAGCAAAGGATTGCAAAGGGCTCGAACCCCCCAGCCCCTTCCTCTCAGTGCTTTTGCAAGCAGAGCTCTGATACTGTCTCCCACAGAGCTCAGATCAACGGGACCTGTGTGCTGTCAGCAAAGGAGCGAGCATGTGGCAGAGCTGACAGGACTGGGGACGAGACCTCAGAGGAGCTGGAGACGGGGATTGACTGGCAGAGAGGGAGGAAGGAGAGGCTCAGCGAGGAGGGCTGGAGCCTTTTCTCTGAAATAACCTCAGCAGTTCAGCCGTGCTTTGCCGGAGGGCGAAGGCAGCGCGTTCCCTCCTCACTGCCCTCACCGAGCAGAGCCAGGTCACCGCGGCTGTGCCGTGCCCTCTGCTCCCCGCAGTGATGGGAGCGCGGATAAGAACCTTGTCCCGCTTATCGCCCCATCAGTGCCTCCCTCTGCAGCGCTGCCCCAGCGCCGAGCACCGAGCCCTGATCTCATCAGCGGGCCGCACACTTGCAGCTCGAACAATAACCAACACAATTCCCAGAAATGCACAGCCTCCTGCTAAAGCCTCCCTTGGGGAAATCATGCCAGCCGGCCTGTCGGCACCAGCACAGCCATCGCTGCCAGCCGCTGGCAAACGCAGCCTGCCCCGGCCCCAGCGCGGAGGCACCTCTGAGAAAACAAGGCTGGGATGGGTGGGGTGGGGGAAGAGGCCGAGCTCGAGTCCTTGGGGCCACCCATGAGCTCGCTGCCCTCAGGAAGTCCCTCTCCCTCTTGCTGTTTGTGACCAGGTGTCTTGCCCTGTCCCAGCCACCCTGCTGGCAGCCCCTGCCCGCTCTGAATGTCCGCTCAGTTCACAAAGGGGCCAAGATGCAAAACTAAGCCCCAGCTGCCTGGCCTGGGAGGACTGAGGCAGGGCCATGGGCACTCCTCACCTCAGTGGGGACCTGCGGCCTGTAGAGGCTTTCCCACATCTCACAGCTTCCCTATGTGTCAGTCCCCCAGAGCCTTTTCTGTCACATTTGAGTAATTGCTGTTTCCACTTCCAGATGGAATCTCTGGACACTGAAGCAGGCATGGATGCTCAAAGCAGGTATATACCGTGTCCCACCAAGCTGGAAGTGGGAGAGGACCAGCAGCTGGCATGGCCATCCTTTCTCCAAGCAATTCCTCTGGAGCTCACCAGCCTGCCTTCTCCTCACACAAGGCCGGATGTACCACCAAGGGAAGCAGCACAGTACAGCAGCAGAGCTGCCACTTCCAGACCTCACAGCGATGCAGCAGACACACCAAATCCCCATGCAAAAAGTGTAACACCAGCATCATCCCAGAGCCCATATGAGCAAAGAGCAGCACCTGGAACGGCACCACGGTGCTCCCAGTGCAGGAGGATGAGCCTTGCAGTGTCCCAGGTGAAGGAGGGTCTGCCTCCCAGTGTCCCTGACACGAGGTACATTGTTCATGAAAACACATGGGGAAGTCCAAGGAGGACAGACTCGCTGGCTGCGCTGGGCTTCCTGCCTCCTGGCCCCGGCTGCCGCCTGACATCATCGCTCCCGGTGGGAATGGCCACCCTGGCCCCACTCGGTCCCTGACATTAGCCAACAATTTCCTGACCTCCTGTCCGGCTTTTCAGCCTCCCACGGCCTCCCATGGTGGGCAGGCTTTTGTGCCTGATATGATAGAAAGATAGATAGATAGATAGATAGATAGATAGATAGATAGATAGATAGATAGATAGATAGATAGAGAGATAGATAGATGATGTTTATCTCCTGACACCATGGCACAACAGCTGACAAACCTGCATCCTCTTCCTCACTGCCATGGGCATAATAGAGGTGATGCTCCCCATCACTTCACCGTCCACATCCAAGGGTATGGGATTGAATGGGAGTGTGTGTTCTCCAAAAATACCCCATTCAGACTGACAGGGGCCAGGAAGGCTGAGGAGAAGAAATGTGGGGGTGAGCAACACAGGTGTTGGAAGGATGCCTGTGAAACGCAGGTACTGCCTGGCCTCGGGGCACCAGCTCTGTGGAGGCACCCACCTTCTCCCCATCATCCTCAAATCTTCCCAAGTGACAGCAGGGTCTGGGTACAGTGTGTGCCACATCACCCATCCACCCTGCAAACACTGGCTTTTCCAAATAAACAGACTTTTTAGTGAAAATGTGGAGGATTGTGCAAGCCTCAGGCTGTTGCTGCACAGCCTCTCTTGCCTTGTAGCCATGAGTTTTTCCCGGAGTGACTCCTCATGAGCAGAGCACAACCTTGGGCTGACGTGCTGCAAACCTGCCCTTGTCCAAACCTGCTGCCATCAGCACTTTGCTGCAGCTGCTTCCAGTGCTGCTCTAAGAGTTTTTCCTTGCAGCCTAAACCCCCACCTCTGGCTCCATCCTTCTGGCTCCAGCCCACTGGGGATGGAAGGTTTCTCCTTCCCGAATACAAATATAACTGTAATCTCCTAAACCCTGCTGTTGATCCCGACGGCATCCTCCTGTCCTGAGCTTTCCTACAGTGCCTTTTATACCGGTAATAGCACCAGGCTCCTTCTCCCATCATTGTTGACTCGACAATGAAAACTGTTTGTATTATTGTGTCCCCGAAGCTTTGCCAATAGCACATGTGTCCCGAGCTGATAGCAACAGGCTTTGGCAAGGCTGCAGCTCCATCAGATAAGAGCCTTTAACCTTATTTCTCCAGCTCGAGAGCTCCACGAAGGGCCATTCTGTCATGAGCCTTTCCTTATCCTTCCCCTGAGCTTGCAGATCCACGGGCTCCATGGACCAAGAAGAGGGGTCGCTGGCAAAGGGCAGAGGTGGAGGTGTTCAGGGCAAGCAGCCTGGGAAACAGCCTCAGTTTGGGTGAGAGAAGAGCCCTGCGGGGAGATGGAAAGAGAGAGCTGCTTTCCCAGGCAATTTAAGGGCCAAATGCACGGCCGTCCCTTGTCCCCTGCCTTCCTCAGGGACCCGCTCCACCCCGCCGTGCTCCACCTTGGCTCGGCTCCCGCACACAGCAGGAGCAAAGTGGAGGAGAAACGCTGGAGCCCGGAGGCCCTCGCACGCTCCCGGCTGGCCCGTGAACAAAGCCTTTCCCTTGGAGCCCTTCCCTGCCGCCTCCCTCCTGCCCCGGCCCCCTGCGCTCCACCAGCCACGGGGATCCCCGGCATCGGCACAGGCGTGGGGGTCCACAGCATCCTCCTCATCCCACCCTGCATCCCTGTGCCAAACCCCTCCATGACTGCTCCCAGCATCCCAGAACTCCGGCTTTGCTGCTGGGGGATTTCACTGCTGTTTTCCGAGCTGCAGCACAAAGGATGCTCTGAAATCAGAAAGCAAGGAAAACGCTGCTGCCTGTGGCAAGCTTTAAAATCTCATTTTTAGGCAAATTTATGGGAGGGATGTCACAGTTCTTGGGGTTTTGAGCTGCAAATGTAGCACATCCCCTTTCTCTTTCCTCAATATCCCCAATGCAGCATCTAAATGAAAAATTGTTCTGCTGGCAAGGAGGCAATGCTCTCAGATCCTTCTCTTTATTCTTGGTGTTATTATTGTAACTATTGTTATTATTATTATTATTATTATTATTACTATTACTATTATTATTCTCTCTGAGGATAGAAGCACTCTGTCAGAGATACATGCCTCCCTTTTCTGGGGAGATTTTTGTCTCTAAAGGGTCTGAGGAGAGGCTGGGTTGCCCTATCCCCTGTACCAGACGTGGAAAAACTGGCATGGAGCCACAGCAGCATCTACCCTACTCTGAGCCAAAATTCCTCTCTTCCACATGCATTTCCCTGTCTGTGTGAGGTGAGGTTCTCTCAGCAACATCATCATTCTTTCTGCTGGGTGGCAAAAGCCTTGGTGAAGCACAGAGGTGGCCATGCAATGGGGTGGGCTGCCAGCTTTGGTGAAGTTTGTCACTTCCAGGGATGCTGCAAAGGGCTCCCCTTCTTTCAGGGATGCTGTAGTGTTCCTCTTCCTCCAGAGATGCTGCAAAGGTCTGCTCCTCTTCCAGGCCTGGTTGTGGTGATGCTCAGAAACCAGGCAGACATCTTCCTGTGAGGAAAACCAGCCAGTGCATGGAAAAGGCAAGCAGAAAGCACTGGGCTGGGGACTGCAGGGAAAGTGGGGAGAGAGGGGAGAGGAAAGAGGGGAAAGGGAAGAGGGGAACATGGCACAGCCAGCAACCATCTGCCATCTGCTGCTGCCCAGCGAGGTCATGCCTCATGCTGAGATGAACCATGCCAGGAGCCACAGCAGCTCCTGAGACAGCAAACCGTTCCTAGATGGAGATGTCCTGTGTTGCTGGATCAGTGAGAGAGAGGATGGGTGACCCTTCTGCTGCCAGCTGGGGGCTCGATGACCACGGTGGTGCCACCACCACTCTCTCACATGAGCGCAGAGCTTGGGAACGCACAGAGCAGAGCCCTGTGAGAAGGGTGTATTCAAAGGTGAGACTGCACTTTTCCTGGGGATCACATCATCTCCTGGGAGTCCCCAGGGCTAAGGCCATGGACAGGGGCCATGCTGGAGCTGCAAATGGCTGTGGTCCTCATGGACATGTGTGGCTGCACGGCCACAGATGGGCAGCTCCAACCCACTTCCCAAAAAATCCAGCTTGAGAAATACTTCTAATTGCAATTTTCCTTTCCTCAGCACCCAAAAGGAGGTCAGGCATCCTGAGGCAGCCAGCCTGGGCATGCAGAGGGAGCAGGATCCCGGTTCTTGGCTGCATCTCCTGCACAGACACCAGCAAGCAGTGTTTTCTGCCAATTCAAGCGATGGAAGCAGCAAATAACCCCGGCATGCCCAGGCTCTGCACAGCCCAACTGTCGGCCAGCTGCCTGTTCCTGGGAGGATGCAGTGCCACAGGCAGGGAGCATTTTCTTGCTATAGTCAAGAAAAGAAATTGTGCGGATCGGAGCAGCTGAATGGCAGCCAAATCTGCTTCTCGGCGGCTTTTCTACACTCTGTATTCATGTATTTGGCATGAGTAGCTCTGCATTGAGGTAATTCATTAATGCTCAACCAAAAATGTGTTTATGGAAGTCTTGAAATAGTTGCTAGAAGTGTAAGACTTTCCTTCCTAAAAGCCTGGGTTCTCTCTGTGATGGGAACTGGGTATTAAAGCAATGAGTGCTGCTGCAATCAGCTGCCAGGGAAGCGACTCCAGGCAGCGTGTGCCCGCCAGCATGCTCTGATCTCCTTGTGCTGAAGCCTTTCCTGGGATTTGGTGTCCATGAGTACTATGGGTAGGATTTGCAACAGTTCTGCTCATGCTTGGGGTGGGGAGACCTCACCCCAGGTTTCACAGAGAGCAGCTCAGGAAGCAAACAGTGCAATGTGGCTGGAAGTGCAGCACCCCGAGCTGATGGTGGGACCAGAGAGTCAGCTGTGCCAGAAGGGGCTGCAGCAGAGAAAAAGCAGGGGAAGGGGAGGCAGGACAGCCCTGGGGAGGCCCAAGGTCTCTGGCCATTGCCCAGTAGGTGCAGTGGCTGCACCCATGAGGAGCAAACAGCTTTTTTACGTTAGCTGTGGGTTTTGCTGCTCGCACAATGGATATCGCTGTTGTCGTTCCAGTTATAATCCTGTATAAACAAGGCTGACCTCTGGTTATTGAAAAGAGCTGAAAATAAAGACAACTTTCTCTGTTTCCTCAGATGCGGTGTCTGATTCCAGGCTTGGCCGACACAGCCCACGCCGTGCTCCCGGCTCAGCTCCTGCAGCTGTTGGGGACCTGCGGCGTGGTTGGCAGCAGGGCAGAGTGGCAGTGAGCACCCAGGCAGAGAGCCACTGTGGCCCAGGACACCTTCCCGCTGTCCCTGAGGCCCTTCACTTGTCAGAGGGAGCTGGCAGCCAAAAAAAGAGAGCACAGGAGCAGAAAACAGCTGAGCTGGGCATTCCCTGGACTGGGAGTGGCACAACCTCCCACTTTCCTCCAGTTGGGTGGGAGTCTGGGGACACGGGGGATTTGTCACCCTTGTACAGGCACGAGGCTGCAGCCAGGATGCTCCTGAACCCCAGCTGCCTTGCTCGGCACTTTCCAGCTTCACCTGACCCACTGAACTATTTGTGCCCGAGGAAACCGGGCACTGAGCTGGGCCTTGGAGAAAGGGAGGCTCCAGTGAACACAGCATTTCCCAGCGGATGACTTCAGCCTCCCAGCAGGGCTCACAGACAGCCCCAGCCCTGAGTCCTTTGCTCTCCAGGAAGCGCCTTTCTTTGGGAAGCCTTTGTTCTAGCAAGGCTGGAGCAGCCCCAGCCCCAGGGGAGCCCACAGGACCTGCAGGCACAGGGGCACCTCTCAGGGCACCGGGGGAGCTGCCAGCCTGGGCTGTGCTGCACAGGTCCCCCCACACTGTGTGAGGAACATCCCTACTTGCCATGGCCAGCCAAGGATCCCCATCTCCTTTGGCAGGTGTGGGTGTAGGTCACATCCATCCCACCTGGCTGCACTGCTCCGGGTACATGACCAGTGTGGCCTAATGATAATTATTCACTATAATTAATAACAAATCTCTTCCTGTGAAGTATCTCATTCATCCAGTTGGACATACAAAGGCACCAGCCACGCACTGCTGGTAATTGCATGGTGATTAATCAATTAGTGGTGTGAACACATCTAGAGGCAAGGCTGGTCTGTGTGAGCAAGGGAAAGCAGTGCTGGGCACCAGAGGAGGGTGCAGCATTTGTAGCCAGACCCAAGGACCCATTCTGCTTCTGCCCCTGCCCTTCACCCTCTGCAAAATGAGAGTAAAAAGCAGTTTTCCCACCACAGCTTGGAGCCTGGCTACTGCTGTGCCGCAGGATCCTGCCAGCATCCACCTGCCACCTCTGTTACCTGGATGCAAATTCTGGGGACAAATCTCTTGGATTTGGTTGAACAGCCTCAGCCTGGGGCTCCTTCACCAATGCACAGGCAGCAGCAGCAGCAATAACCATCAGATTCAGCTGGTAACAGGCTCTTCCCTTCTTGCCATCCCCATCAGCCCCTCTTTGAGCCCTCAAATCCCCGAGGCCCCTAGGGATGATCCAGGTGGTGCCACATCGATTTTTAGCTGACTGGGAGCTCAGCATTGGACCTGGCTGGGAGAAATAATCGGGAGTGGGAGGGCTGGGAGCAGGGAGGGAAAATGCCTTTGTGCTGGGGAGCAGAGGAGGCCCGTCCCGCCACGCTTCCTCTGCTAGGTGTGGTGCTGGGCTGAGCGGGATGCTAAGAAGGGAAGCCAGGGGCCGGGGTGGGGTCAGCCAGCTGCCAGCTCAATAAAACCTGGAGAGGGAATAAAAAAAGAATAAATTAAAAAATACACAACTCCCGAGGCTGTGTGCTCGACTGGGGTCCAGCTTGCCTGATTCCAAAGCCAGCGAGGAGGGCGTGGGGAGAGGTCACTCGGCTGGCACACACCGATCCTGGCTCTGCCCAGGGATGCCCAGAGCTTCCTCCCTGCATGAAGCTGCAGATGTGGCTGGTGAGGAGCCAGGGGGTCACCAGCACCCCACGTCCCAGCCCTGTGGGCAGCAGGGCGAGAGGAGGGCTTTATCCCCCTCCCAGGAAAGCTGAGCCAGGCACAGATCCTGCAACTTCACCCCACACCTGGGAGAGGGAGCTTTCACTCCCTGGAGTGAAGGTCTGTGGTGCTTGCTGTGGGAGAGGGAGGGGAGCAAAGTGGGGTGGCATTCCCCTGGAAGGCAGGCTCCTCCAGGGCTGGCCTGGGGACATTTTGGGTGCTTTGCACCCCGGCATTTCTGCATCCAGGCATTTTTATGTGTTTTGCATACTGCTCCATCCCCTCCAAACTCTCCTTCCCCTTTCTCCTTTGCCTCTTCCAAAACCATGTCACACTCCATGGTTCTTCATCCCTTTTTTTCCTATTTTTTTACTTTTTTTGAATTTTTTTAGGTTTTTTTCCTTTTTTTCTTAATGATTTCCTAATGATACAGAACCAACAGCAAATGCCCTGTAAGACCAGGTTTGCAGACCCAGTGCAAGGCTGGGTTTCATGCGAGCTTGAGGGTCGAAGTGCCCAGCTTTGCTCCATGGTCAGGAGTTCTCAAACTATCCCACTGTAGCAGGGACAGTTGTACCACCCTCATCTCTGCCCCCTGCAACAGGGAGAGCATCCTGAGCCCCTGGCTATCCCACGTGGAAGAAGCCCAGCCCTGGAGTGGCTGCACAGAGCAAGTGTGGAGGACATGAGGCTCTGCCTCCCCTGGGGAGGGTTTGCCCCAGCTTTAAACATCATTCCAGGGGTAGGAAAGCCAGATGTCCCCACTCCCACCCTGCTGCAGCTCATCCCCAGCACATCCCAAATGCCAGCTGGTGCCACCAGGCCCAACCCCAGCTCCAGGGAAGCTCTGAGCACACCTGGAGGATTCTGCCAGGGCCATGGAGGAGGCCATAGAGAGGATGTGATCAGGGAAAGTGCCACGTGCTTGGCTGAAGCCTGGGAGAAGGGGGATGTCCCCACCAGCTGCCCCGACTGACTGCCCCGAAGGCTGCTCACTTCACTCCACAGACAGCCACAGGCCTCTGCTTGAGAGTCCCCAGATCCCCCAGCACCCACCTCCCTTCTCCCAGGGCAGGGGCAAAGAGCCAAAGCCTCCAGGGGCTCTGTGGTGGATGGCAGCAGGGACTGCTTCTCCAGCAAAGCAGTGCTCCAGCTCCCTCTGGATGGGGGAGAGAGGAGAGGACACTCCTTGCAGCTGTGTGGGCTCTCCTGTGGACTGGTGCTGATTTGCACTTTCAAAATTTTAATAAGAAGCTCCAGAAACATGAAGGAAATCTCACCCAAAACCTCTGTCGCTCCTGGTTGATGACTGAAGAATAAGTGAGACACGATTTTTTTTTTAATTTTTTTTTTTTTTCGAGGCCTTTGTTTTGTTTAGGGTTAACAGCAGATCGGCTTGTCCAAATCACTTCCAGACACACAGAAACCATGGCATGCAATACCCCACGGCTGTGAGAGGCTGGAGCTGGGCTCTTGCGCAACCCAGTGCCCCAAGTCTTCCTAACGCTGAGGTTCACATTTCAGGCTGGGGTCTAGGGCATGTCCACAGCCAGAGAGGGCCTGGGGGCAGGGACCCGGAGCTGGGACATCTCTTTCAAGTCAGCCCGGTCGCCCCGGGGATGTCAGGGGGCAGGCAGAGTGCGCCAGCCGATCTCCTTGGTTGCAGATGGGTCCCGCAGAGCTCGTAATTCCCAGTGCCAAGGGCAGGAAGGACCTTCAGACCACCTAGCCCGGCCCTTGGCGCTGCAAATCCCTGCTGGATGGCAGCCAAGCGAGCAGAACCGTGACCTGGTGGCAGGGGACAGCTGCTTTGCTGTGGCTGCCGATGGCAGCGTGCTGTGGGTGCCCAGCCATGCCCAAGGCACGCAGCGATGGCACAGCCGTGCCAGCTCCTGCAGCCTGGGTTTAGCCACGATCACCTGGCCGGCACCGCACCCCCCATTCCTCCACAGACCCCGGAAAACACAATGCTTTTCATGTAAACAGCACTTAAACTCAAGGAGCAGTTGCATTGCCCGACAGTGAAATTCCCACAGAAAATTGCCGGGGGGAGAGGGCTCACCCCTGCCTTCACCCCAGGGCTGCTCCCAGCCCCGGATGGGGAATGCTGGCCAAAACACACACACGGAGTCAGCCGTAAGAAAAATAAACGCTGAGCCCTGAACATCCCTGTGCTCCTGCACACAGCGTGGCAGGCAAAGCTGAACGCTTCCCTGCCTCGGCACCGCGGGTGGTGGGGGGCGAGGGCAGGGCACAGGGAGCAGAGAAAGGGGGCTTGCAAAGAGATGGGGAACAAAAAAAAAAAAAAAAAAAAAAACCAAAATGACAGAGAGAAAGGAAAAGAAAGGAAAAAAGCAAGAAAGAAAGCAAGAAAGAAAGAAAGAAAAAAAAAGAGAGAAAAAAATTTAAAAACCCTCCTCCTTGGACAGAAGGGAACGGGGCAGCAGCTTCCACACCGGTCCCAGCTCGACCCTCCCCGGGTGGCTCTTCCTGCTGGTGCCTGGGGACGCCCCCCTTCCCTCCTTCCCTCCTCCCCCTCATCTCCTCCTCCCCCTCATCTCCTCCTCCTCTCCCTCTCCTCCCCCTTCTCCTCCTCCCCTCGCCCCGCTGATTGGTCCACCCCGGCTATATTTTGCCCCTTCCAGCCCAGCATCATCCCAAAAGTTTTTTTTTTGGGGGGAAAGGGGGGAAAAAATAAAAAAAAGATAGGGGAAAAAAAAAAAAAAAAGAAAAGAAACCAAAACAAACGCAGGCGAGCGCGAGTCCCCCGAAGGCAGGCGAGGGAGGCGAACTGCGGGCGGCTGCTCGGCGGTGCTGGACCCGGTGGGACGCGGCAGGAATCCCGATTCTCTCTCCGGCACCCGGTCGGGTCGGACACAAAGTGCTGTCCAGCTGGAATGAATATATCTGAGTCTAACTACTGCCGAGAGGAGATACCGCAACCCCGGGGCGACTGTTCATGGGTCACCGCCGCCGTGCCGGCCGCTGAGCCCGGGCTCGCCTTCCCGCGCCCCCCGGGAGCCGCCTCCCCCTCCAGCCGCACGCCCAGCCCCGAGCCCGGCTTCGCCTTCGGCCCCGGCCCCGGCGGCGCGGCCCCCGGAGCGGCCCCCAGCCGCACGCCCAGCCCCGAGCCGGGCTATGGATACAGCCCCCCGGCCGGCCGCCCCGAGGGCAAGGCCGCCGAGGACTCCCGCATCCGCCGGCCCATGAACGCCTTCATGGTCTGGGCGAAGGATGAGCGCAAGAGGCTGGCGCAGCAGAACCCCGACCTGCACAACGCCGTGCTCAGCAAGATGCTGGGTGAGCGGGAGGGGAGCGGGAGGAGGGTTGGGGGCGCGGGGATGCGGGTGCGGGGCTGGGGATGCGGGAGTATGGAGCTAGGGATGCGGGGATGCTGCGTTACGGGGCTGGGGATGCGGGCTGCAAGAGTACAGGGCTGCGGGATGCCGGCTTACAGAGCTAGGGACATGGGGACGCGGGGCTGGGGATCCAGGCTGCAAGAGTCCAGGGCTGTGGGATGGGGAGGATATCGAGCTGAGGAGACAGGGATGTGGGAGTACAGGGCTGGGAATACAGGAATACAGAGCTACAGGTCTGGGGATGTGGGCTGCAAGAGTGCAGGTCTGCAGGATGCAGTGGTACAGGGTTCAGAATGTGGGGGTACAGGGCTGGGGGTGTAGGCATAGTTTGGTTTCGTTCTGATAGACCAAGGCAGTGGGATGCAGGGATACAGAGCTGGAGATGCGAACTGCTGAGCAACAGGGATTCAGGGCTGGGAGCGTGGGATGAAGCGGTACAGGGATTTGGGATGTGCACTGTGAGTGTCCAGGACTGTGGGATGCAGACTGCACAGATACAAGGCAGCGAGCTGTAGAATGCAGGGATATGGAGCTCTGCTAGCCAGACTCCAAGGGTGCAGGACTGCAGGATGCAAGAATATGAGGGTGCAGGGGCTGGGGTACAAAGATGGGGTGCAGTGGGATACAGAGCTGGGGAGTGCAGGGCTATGGGCTGCATGGTTAAAGAGCTGTGGGACACAAGCTTTAGGGATTTGGGATGAAGGGCTACCAGTTGCAGGTTGCAGGGATGCGAGCTGTAAGGATGCAGGACTGGATCAAGGGCTGTGGGATGTGGTGTTACAGGATGTGGGAATATGGGGCTGTGGGATATGAGGATGTGAAGATACGGAGCTGCATGTACACAAGATGCAGGGAAACAGGGCTGCGGGATGCAGAGATACAGGGCTGAGGGGTACACAGCTGCAGGGGTGCAGGATATGGGAATACAGGCTGCAGGATGCGGGATGCACAACCATAGGATGCGGGATGTGGGAACACGGGAAGCAGGATATGGGTAAATGGAGCTGCAGGATGCGGGACTACGGGAAGCAGGATATGGCCAGACAGAGCAGCAGGATGCAGAGACATGGGGCTGCAGGGTGTGGGGATGTGGGATTCAGGATATGGTGCTGTGAGTTTTTGGGATTGGTGATTTGGTCTGCAGAGGTGCAGGCTATGGATGTGAGATGCAGGGAAGCAGGATGTGGACTGTACCAAGGGGCAGTGGGAGGCAGAATCCCCAGCCCTGGCAGAGGGGTTCCCACCCCACGTACCCCCATTCTCCCACCACTGAAGTGCTGAGCACTGCCCAAGCCTTCTTCTGAGACAAGGGAACAGCCTGGCTTGGGAACCCATTCCCCAGCCTTTCCTGGTGCCAGCAGTGAGACCCTGCTCAGGTGCCAAGCCATCTGCAGGAGCCCTTCATCCCTGGGCTGCCTCTCCCTGCGTGTCCCCATGTCCTGGCCAGTGCCGGGTGGCTGAGCCACTCTCACAGAGCTTCTCTTTCCTCTTCCAGGCCAATCGTGGAAAGCGCTGAGCGCCAGCGACAAGCGTCCCTTCGTGGAAGAGGCAGAGCGACTGCGAATCCAGCATCTCCAGGATCACCCCAACTACAAATACCGCCCAAGGAGAAAGAAGCAAGCCAAGAAAATCAAGAGGATGGAACCCAATATCCTCCTGCATAACCTTTCCCAGCCTTGCAGTGACAACTTCAGCATGAGTCACCATGGTGGCAGCCAGCCGGGCCACCCCCAGCCTCCCCCACTTAACCACTTCAGAGAACTCCACTCCATGGGGTCGGATATTGAAAACTATGGCTTGCCAACTCCTGAGATGTCTCCCTTGGATGTCTTGGAACAGACCGAGCCGGCGTTTTTCCCTCCGCACATGCAGGATGACTGCAACATGATGCCCTTTCGCGGCTACCACCACCATCATCAGATGGAGTTTCCCCAGGAGAAGTGCATGGGGCGGGACGTGGCCGTGCCCTACACGCAGACCCCCTCACACTTGGCCGACGCCATGAGGACTCCCCATCCCTCCAGCCTTTACTACAACCAGATGTGCTCAGGAACTCAGAACGGGCTTTCAGCCCACCTGGGCCAGCTGTCTCCCCCGCCTGAAGCCCACCACATGGAGAGCGTGGATCACTTGAACCAAACCGAGCTCTGGACAGATGTTGACCGCAACGAGTTTGACCAGTATTTGAACATGAGCAGGACTCGTCCCGAAGCCTCGGGCCTCCCTTACCATGTCTCCCTGTCCAAAGTGACTCCTAGAAGCATCTCCTGCGAGGAGAGCAGTTTGATATCCGCCCTGTCCGATGCCAGCAGTGCTGTTTACTATAGCCCCTGCATCACCGGTTAGGTTGATCCCACCATCCAATGCGCGCACCAGGAGAGCCCCGACTCTCCTCTAAAAACAAAAAGCCATCCTCCTTTAACCACGAGCTCCATCATATTTAGAGTATCTCATTAAATGCATCGCTTTCTTGTTTGTTTTTTTTAATTTTGATTTTTTTTTAATTTTTTTTAGAGACAGACCATGCTGAACTCACTGATATACCGTATAACTATATAACACAGATAGACGCCTTTCCCCGCCGTGCTCCCCGCTCCAGCCCTCGGCAGGGCACATCTCCAGCTCCCACCAGCTCCAAGGGGCATTTTCAAGCCATTTCCAGTAAATCCTGCCTGAAACAATCACACCAGGATGAGCCAAAGTGTGACCTGTCCCCAGTATTTAACCCAAGGACAGGCAAACTTTTAGGGGGAAAAAGCTTTTAGAAAGACTTTGCCAGGGCTGTTAAAGAGTCGGCGCCCATTAGGGGTGGGCTTTAGGACAGTTTTTACTGTATTCTCAGCAATATATTTTAATTGGGCAACAAAACTATATTTTTACTAAGCATTTTTATATATAAAATGGTATTTAATGTCTTTTGGGGTTTTTTTTATTAGACTTTTTAAAAAGGAATCAAGGGATATCCATGAGATCTAAAGCATTTATGTAGCAAAGCTGGATTTAAAGAAAAAAAAGGAAGGGGGGAAAAAAGGAGATATTTTGTGAAAAGGGAATGATAATGTAAATATTGAGGAACAACTGACTGGAATTTTGTACAAAAGAAAAATATGACTGCAAACACTTTTATTGTCTAGAACTGTATGGAGAGCAAACTGTTTTATTCTGGTTAATTATTAAAACATCTTCATATAATTGTTCCCATCTTGTGTGCTTGTTGTGTGAACACATATTTTCCGCAAATACATGTTGTCCCAACCATTTCCAGATTTTTGTATCCGTTGATTAATGTTTTGACAACCTGGCAAATGTATTAATTTCCAAGCTGCCGCCCGCCCGCCCCATCAGCCGCCTCGGGCTCCGCGAGCGCGGCTCTGCCCGGCTCAGCACAGGATGGTGGCTTGGGATGGGATAGGATGGGATGGGATAGGATTCTGGCAGCAGCCCCACAGCACCGTGTCGTGCCACCCAGAGATGCTCCCAGCAGGAAAAGCAGCTGTTCTCAGATTAAAATATAATAAAACATGTGATATCCTCCTCCAAAACGAGCCTTGGTGCGGTCATTGTTTTGGCAGGCTGGCAGCACATCTATACGTGGTCCCCATGGCTCACCCTGTTTTCCCATGAAACCCCCCAAAAATAGAGCCAGGCTGCTCCAATGCTTTCTCTCCAGTCCTCGGAGATGGAAGAAAACTCCTTGTACCAGAGCCTTTCTTCCTCCTGGCCTTCACTGGCTGCTTCCTGGCTCCAGCAGTGGCGGTCTTGCCGAGCCGTCACCATGCCCAGCCGGATCCTGCTCGGAGCTGCTGGTGCTTTGCCGGAGCTTCATCCCCCTCCTGTGAATCACTGTATGATTTACTGGGAGCTTTTTTGTTCAGTTTGAAAAGGAGGAACAACAATCTGTTGCTTAAAACCCGGTGGCATCCGTTCCTTGAGCACCAAGTGATTTAAACCAGGCTGATATCGCCAAAAAAGGCTGTTTAAAAAAAATAATTTGAAAAAATTGAATAGAAGAAGAGGTTTTTTTGTTGTTGTTGTTGTTGGCAAAGAATTGCCTTTTAGGGGAAATGGATATTTAACAAATGACATTAATTTTCAAGCTTCTCCTAAATTAAATTCACATTAGTGTTAACAGGACTCAATCCTGACTCACTTTTTTTTGTTGTTGTTGAATGTGAAGCGCTAATAAACGGGACCACTCCGGGGGCTGGCGACGCGTTCCCATGGAACGCCACAAAGGCGCTTCATTGTCTTTCCATATACAGTATGTAAAAAGGGGGAATACATGGAAAAATGACCTCACTACCTACACGGGAGGGCTGGCGGGCGCCCGGCGGGTGCCAGAACCCGCGCTGCAGCAAACAAACACAACACCAAATGAGAAGCATCCTGTGCTGCCGCCGATGACTATGAAAGGAAGCAGCCGGCTATGGGCTCCATCCCGCTCCGCTCCCTGAAGCGGCCTGGGAGGAAGGAGATGAGGGAGGGGGGAGAAGAAGAAAGCCCTGAGTTATTTTCCAGCCCCCAGCTTCCAGGTACCTTCCAGGCATGGATGCGGTCACTTCCTGCGGTTCAAAGCAGCGGTGAGCAGGCCGGTCCTCGTCCAGCTGCCCCTCCATGCCGGGCAGAGCCGCTGTCCATCACATCGTGGAAATGTGAAGTCACTTTTCTGCAGCAGAAATTCCCTTCTTTCCCCATGGTTCAGACTGTGCTAGCTCACTGTGGTTTTTGAATTGAAGGAGGAAGGTCAATCTAGATTAGATATGAGAAGTCTTTAGAATGAGGGTGGTAATGCACTGGCACAGGTTTCTGGAGAAGCTGCAGATGCCCTGTTCCTGGAAGTGTCCAAGGCCAGGTTGGATTGGGCTTGGAGCACCCTGGTCTAATGGAAAGTGTCCCTGCACATGGCAAATGATTAGAACTTGATGTCTCTTAAGGTCCTTTCCATCCCAAACCACACTGTGGTTTATGCCCCAGAAAGCTGCTGTGGGGCTACAGCAGGTACTGAAAGCTGCAATGGATGCTCATTCCTATCCATAACTGCATCCATAACTGCACCACCTTAAAGACACAACCACTGTGAAAGCCCCAGCTTGCTGGCCAGCCCTACCCCACAGGGAAACAAAAGGGAAGGGAAAGGGGAGAGGAAAAAAAACCAGAGCAGATATCAGCAGGCAGAAAGACCTGTGCCAGACTCCAAAAGATGCCACCTCCTACTATCCCTTGGTGTTCCACACAGCCCTTTTCACCCAAACTCACTGTTTTGACATCAACTTTATCAATAAGTGTCCCAAACCAACCTGGTTTGTGCTGGTACAACAGTGGTTTGGGCAGGCACCCCTCCACAGTGTCACTGCTGCAGCCTCACGGTTCAGCCATGGCCAGGACAGGATTTGTCCCCCCTCCAAATCCAGTGAAACTGGTAACACAGGAGCTGATCCAGCTCCATCAGGGCAAAGGGCTCAGCTGAACCTGGGAGAGGTGCTGGGTCCTTGGGAATTGTGCTGGCTCCTTGATGGGCTTTAACCACACCACTTCTTTTACATAATATTTTCATAATTTTAAATCTTGTTTCATATCTTATATATTCATTCTATATTAATCTGTATTTTTTATATACTAGAATTTATATTTATATATATTTGTATACTTACATATACATGTATATATATATGTACATATATACCTATATGTACACATATGTATTTATATATACATATGTATTTATATATACATATGTGTATATTTATATTTGTATATTTAATATGCAAAATATATTTTGTAAATATTTATATTCAATATTTTATATGTTACTTTTATATATATATATATATATATATATATATATAACATATATATATTATTTTAATCTTTCCCCTCCCTCTGTCCCTGTACAGCTGCTCTGGGGCCAGGAAATCATCTCCCAGTGTTTTCTTTCACTGCATGCCGGTGGCTCAGGTGTGACGTGGGACTGGAAATGGCTGGAGCTGACATAGTTTGGGGATGATTTCACTGCCGTTATGGCTCAGGCTGGGGCTGTTACTGCACAGCCCCTTCCGATTTTTATGACTTAATCTCTCCAAAGCTCAAGGCCGGATGGTTTTGGGCCTGGGAGGAGGAGCGAGGGGCTTTTAGCAGGTCGTTACTGCAGAAATATGGAGAAGGTACTTGACAGGTAAATGGAAAACCTGACAGGCCATCCTGCCGGCTTTCCCAGGATGCAGGGAGAGGGCAAGGCGATGCCAGGAACTACCTGGGCTTTAAGGGAAGGTGGCATCTGCTCCGTGTCCCCTGGGGGTGCGGGGCAATGGATTCTACACACGTGTGACTGTGTGTGTTTGCACATCCATGTGCAAACCTGTACATGTGCAAGCATTGGTGTGATCAGCGTGTGCAAGCACCCATGTGTACCTGCAGCACTGCATGCATCCATGTTCACACCCATCCCTGTGTGCATTATCCGTGCGTGCAGGCATTTGTGTGTGTGTGTGTGCATCCCTGGATATCCGTGTGCCTGCATCTGGGTGGGCTGTGTGTGTGCATGCGTGTAGCCATGCGTGTGCACCTCTGCACAGGAGTGTGCTGCTCCTTTTTGTGCATCTTTTTTGTTGTCCCTCTGTGTGTCTGAGCCTGCACACGCATCCACGTGTGGCTCCATGTGTATCCATGCGTGCATCCCTCTGTGGATATGTCTGTGCACACACACGGAGGTGCATCTGTGTGTGTACATCACACATCCATATATGCACCCCTCCGTGTGCACGTGTGTTTGTCCATGTCCATATCCATGGATATCCATGGGTATCCATATGCACAACCCATGTGTGTGTGTGTGTTCTGCTGGAGGTTCAGGGATCAGCTTTATAGACGTTCTGGATTTTTTACAGCGTTACGGAGCGCTCGATGACATCACCCAAACAAATATTAAAACCTCATGTGCCTGCCAGCCTGGCCCGGCAGCGTTCGGCTCCAGGCTCGCTGTTCCCACTGCCGAGGCCGTGGCATATCCAGGGGCAAGCGGGATGAGCAGGGTGGCAAGAGGCAGCCCCAGGGCAGCCCCAGCCATCCCAGCCCAGAGCTCACCGTCAGGGTGGGAACACTGACACAACAGCCTTGATGAAGTCATCCTGGTGGGGATGAACAGGGAATTAGAGCCTCTTGATCCCTGTATTTTGGGTGTTTGGCATGGGGGCATCTCTGAGTGAAGGAACAAGCTGCTGGTGCTGGTTCCCCACTGTGGCACCAGGCAGCTGCTCTAGACCAAAGTGGTGGGATTTATATTTTTCCCCCCTCTTCCAGAAAAGAAAACAAAAAAAATCACGCAAATCTGTTTGTGGGAAACAGCTCCAAAACATTTCCTGGCTCGAGAAAAAGTGCATTGGAAAAAAAAAAACTTTCCAGGTTTTTTTTAGACAGGAGGCAAAACCTTTGGAGAGGTAATGGCATTCTGTGGTGGGAGGTTAACCAAAGGGGAAAGGTTGAAATGCAAAGCAAGTTTTCAAATGTTCCCAGAACAACTTTTCCTGGTCAAGCAGAAGCAAAGTTCTCAAGCCTTCCCTAATTTTCTTCTTTGCAGCTCAGTTTGGGAAAGGAAATGTTTGGAAATCTCAGTTCTCCTTGCAGACAGGAAAGGCCCCGTTTCCTCTGCGCCATGCCCAGAGCTGCCGGGCAGCAGGAACACTTGGGTGAGGCTGGGTGCCCCCCCAGCTCTGCTCCTGGCAGCAGGAATCCTCTGCAGGCAGGGGAGGGCAGCTGCCTGCAGGGAACAGGAGCTGGGGTGTCATAAACATTACAGGTTTTGCAAAAGAAAAGAAAAGCCAACAAGGAGTGCTTAATGTGCCCTGGGAAATCTGTGCAGCCTGAAATGCTTTAGCATTTTTCTTGCTGTGAAATTCAGCCTCTACATCCCTTGTGGAGCTTTGGTTGTCCCCACACAGCTCCCAGCGTTGCCCCCACCAGTCCTCACATTTCTTCCCCTGCCTTAGGGCCACCACAAGCCCCTGGACCCCCAGTCCCCAGCCCCACACCAACGTCTGCTCACCCAGCACCATGCTGGGGTCCCCATGAGGAGGATAAGTCCCTGTGAAGGAGGTAGGTTTAGGCTTCATTGTGTGAACCATGAGGGATTATGGGGGCTCCTTCTCCTCACTGGCTCTGAGCTGACTGAGCCCCACAACATCTGTCAGAACCACTTTGTCCTTCTCTTCTGAGGTGATTCAGCAATGCTGTGGTGTACCAGGAGGCCAAAGGTTCATGGAAGGGTTGGGAGGGTTCCCCGGAAGTCACCTAGTCCAATCCAATCCAACACAACCCAACACAGCCCACACAGCACGACTTAACCCAACCCACCCAGTGCACCTAAAGCAACACAGCCCACCCCAACCCAACCCAGCACAACACAGCATAACCCAGCATAACCCAACCCAAACCAACCCAACCCAGCCCAGCACAACCCAACATAACCCAACCCAACCCAAACCAACCCAACCCAACCCAAACCAACCCAAACCAAACCAAACCAACCCAACCCAGCCCAGCACAACCCAACATAACCCAACCCAACCCAAACCAACCCAACCCAAACCAAACCAACCCAACCCAGCCCAGCATAACCCAACCCAAACCAACCCAACCAAACTAACCCACCCCAGCCAATCTCAATCCAATGTAACCTATCTCAAGGACCCAGTCAACCTGTCCCAACATAACCCAACACAACCCAACCAGCCTAACTCAGCTTCCTATGCAAGTCCTAAAGCAAGTCTCCCCATCGCCTCCCGCGCAGCCGAGCTCAACCCTTCCGGGATGTTGCAGTGGTTTTGGTGGAAGCTTCTCCCTCCTCCTGTGCTCGGCAGCCCAGGGAGGTTGATCCCTTCAGGGAACTGAATCACGTTCCCCCCACCGTCGTGGGAGCGTCACAGAGCGTCTGAAGCTCGTCAGGAGAGTCAGGCCAGGCCGCGCGGGGCCGTTCTGGGAAGCCATCCAGCCATCCGCTGGAGAGAGGAGTCTGCCTAAAAATGCCTCTGCTGGCTCCTCTCCACACTCCGACCGTCCCATATGGAACAAATGTACATTTTCCATCAATTGTTTGTATTTTGCATTTAAAGAAAGAAGGGGGAGGGAAAAAAAAGCCAGCAAGCAAGCGGGCTATACATATACGCGAAGCGTCGGTGACAGCAGATAGGCCCCATCGCGGAGAGGGAGAAACACTGGCCAGCGTTCAAGAGACTCAAACGTATGGTATGAAACAATAAATTTTAAGTGTGTTTTGACATATTTGGTGGTCTCTGCCTCATGCTTAATGAGCATTGGTCCACGTTGCGGGGGAACTGCGCAGCTCGGGTGGTTGGCAGGCTGTGCTGGCCGGGGGGTCGGTGGCCAGTGAGGCCAGAGGCAGGCGTTGAGGTGGTCCTGGCATGTGTGTCCCAAGGGAATGGGGCACAGGGATGTGACACCATGGACTGTGCTGGCACGCTCAGAGGAAGGGATGCTGTAGGTAGCACAGTGCCTCTGGGGGACGAGCAGTGATGCCAACTTGCAGGAATAAGCATCAAGAGGTAGAATTGGGTAAAATTTGGTCAGGAGGGGACACATAACATGGTGGTGATGTCCCAGAGCAGCATCCCTCACCTCTGCATGACTTGGGCAACCTGTGCTCCCATCTCCAGGCTGGGTCCCAGGCAGGCAGGAAGATGGTGGGCTCCCACATCCCATCAACACAGGGAGAAAGCCCGAAGGGATGGGCAAAGCGGCAGGACAAGGGAGTGCAGCCCTCCCGCATCCCCCGCCTCTGTGCCAGGCTGCCCGGCCCCCCCGTCTGACAGGGCTTGATCAGAAAGATGGACATGAAAGTGGAGCTTGGCTCTGGTTTCTCTCTCATTCAGAACATTCAAAAACTATTAACTGTGGTGGGGGTAAGCAGGCAGCTGGTTTTAATATCGTACTCTTCCAATTGTGTTGGGTTTTTTTTTTCCTTGCTTTTCGCGAGCACTTTAAGTGACATGGTTACATGTATTTGATTAAAAAGCTGTAATTCAACGAGTGCATTTTCTTGTACTGTACAAAACAGCTTAAAGACACAGGATTTATTTACGGTGGTCTCCCAGTTTTCCAGCTCTGCCAAAAGACAAGATGACAGGGAATTCACAGGAGGGAGGACAGATAGCAGCAGAAGGGGACATGCAATCTCTCCTGGCTTTCCCAGTGCGGGGAACACAACTGGATCATTTCCTCTGCTGTAAGGTCAGCCCACTGCCACCAGCCTGGTCCTTGGGGCCATCCACTGGTCCCAAAAGCATAAATTCCTTTTGGTGTCCCCAGGACTGGGTCTCAGCTTACAGAAACTGGCAGAGGGCACAGCTAGGAGGGGACAGCTAGGTTTGTCCAAACTGGCCCCCATCCTGCCTGCAGCAAGATGCTGCAGGACACAACTGGAGGCAGGAGGGGGAGATTTTTTCCAACCATGCCCATCCCCTGCCCATGCAGAGATGCTGCCAGCACTGAGGAGCTCGTCCCAATCCAGCAGCTCTATTTCCTAAGGAGGAAAAAGCCTTTATGAGATCCCAGCAAGGAGCCATGGCCTGGTGCTGCCGAGAACCCTGGATCATCTCCCGTTAACCCAAACATCTCTCATGGCACAGCCACAGACTGGAGCCATGCTCACCCACACCTTTTTGGCTTCTCTGCTTCCAAAGTGATGAATTTCAAGCCAAAAAGGCAGGAGACGATTAAAGAGCATGAGGCTGCTCTGCAACCCTTCAAGCACCAAAATTACGATATCCCCCCCACTCTGCTGGCCACAAGGGGCTGTGGCATGGTCCCCAAACTCCATCAGTTCCCTGGGCTTTTTGCATTCCTCTGGCCGGGAAAGGAGGCGTGTGCCTGTGTGTGTGTGTGCAACGCTGACCCCACAAACCCACTCCACCCAGCACGGCTTCACCATTCTCACCCAGATGTACAATAAAAATTGGTAATAAAAATAAACCCAGCAACGCTTGCACCTCACCTGCCTCAAAGTCCCTGATGTGCAGCCCCGGGGACATGGACACGGATCCCAGCACCACTCAGGACCACCCTGGGAAATCCCGGCCTCCCCCATCCCTGCCTGGGGGGCCGGAGCCTGCCTGGCTGCTGGCCATGCCGAGCCGAGCCGTGTCTCTTCCTCAGCTCGCTCCTGCCCAGGGATCACCTGCAGTTCAGTTGATTTATGAACGGAGAATTTTTCGAGCTCCGTTTCCTTTTCATTGTTGTTTCAGTTGCTGCGCTCGCTTCCGCCCGCCTTTGAATAACTCCTGCCACGCTGCGAGCGGTGAGAAAGGCACCGAGTAAACACTCACACTCACACAGGACCGGGGGACAGGAGCCCCAAAAATGGGGGGACACTCTGGCTGGTCCTACCTGTGGCAGGAGGTCGCTGAGCTCCAAGCGAGCAGAGCTCCGAAATGGACCCTCCTTGTCTCAGAGCTGCAGTTTGGGATGGGGTAGCCACATCCTGACCTCCTGCCCCGTGACACAGCTCCTGGGAGGTGGCAGTCCCGTGGGGATGCTGCTCTCCCGTGCTGTGGCTGGGGAGAAGAGGGTTGTGGTGGGTGGTTTGACTGGAGGGACCCTAAAATGTGATTTTCGGTGGGGCGACCCACTGCCCCATAGAGGGCAGGGTCCCCCCGCCCAGGGCTGTGCTCCACCCGGCTTCACTCCCGTCCTCATGCCCAGCTGGAGCAGGGGCTCCCACTGCGGCACAGAGACGATGCTCTCGAGGGAGCTTGGGTTGATTTACAGAAAAGCTCTTGAAAGAAAGAAGGAAAAAAAAAGCAGTCAGGAAAGGAAAGGAAAGAAACCCCAACCGCAATCTCAGCTCAGCCCAGGACCCACATCCCCGCCGCTGACACCTGCCATCCGCCTTCCCCCTCCCTCGCCCCATCCCGGGCCACCGAGGAGCCCCCATCCCGGGCGATGGGCAGCTGCCCGTGCCGACCTGCGCCCATTGTCCTGCCCTTCCTCCCCGCGCCCCTCGGCCCCCGCCGCCGCCCCGGGGCCGGGGGGAAAACAGGAAGCGCTCCCCAGCACGCTGCTGCGGAAATGAGACAAGCGGGCTGGAGCGGCGGCGAGGACGGCGGGAGGAAGCGGACGGGATATTTGGAACTGACGGCGAATTCTTGGGCTTATCTCTGCGCCGCAGAGGCCCAGGAGTCCTTACAAAACAGCGCCCAGCTGGAGCGAGGCCCGAGGCTGGGGACGCGTCCTCGTCCCCAGCGCCGCTCGTGGTACCCGGCTGGGCGGCAGGATGCTGGTGGCAGGGAGGGGACACACACCCAGTGGGGTGGGTGGCACCTGCGTCCCATCAGTGGTCACGGAAGGGACCTGACGCCCCGCTGCAGTGTGGGGATGGGCAGCCACCGAGCTGAGTGATGCCCAGGTTGCATGTACCTTCCTTCAGCAGGAATTTGGGGATGGCGGCACTCCCCAGCATCCCTAAAGCCTGTCCGAAAATCTGGCTGTTTTATGAGCCTCCAGGCACGAGTTTCCCCTTTCCCATGGGAAATCATTCCGTGTCCTGCCCACAGTCTGCACTGGGACACTTTCAGCTCTTCACCTTCCCTTCCATACCCGCAAGCACCAGCGGCAGGGCTGGGATGTGGATGCTGATCCCCTGCCTGCCCTGCCTTCCCTGCCCACGAAGGGTTACAGCCAGCCTGGATTGCTCCGATTTCGCCCTTCCATCTGCTGCTGGCCTTTTTGGTGGGTTTGAATTATTTTTCATAACAATGCTGTGATACTTTTATATTCGGCACACCCCAGCCGGGGAATAGAAACCGGGTCCGGGCTGGGAGCACCCGACCCAAAGGCAAAGGTCTGCAGTGCTTCCTAAAAGCTGGAAGCTGCCCACTGCGGGCCTGGAAGAGGGGTGGCATCACCCCGGAGAGCTGGGGCTGCTGCCAGCACCCAGGGCTCTCCACTTGAGCTTTGGTGGGGTCAGTCCCTCGTTTATTAATTGGTGGTGAAAATTAGGCAGGAGCCCCGCAGCGGGAGGGGGAAGGCAGCCGGAGCACCCCAGGGTCAGCGCTGGGAGCAGCTCGGGGTGGGTATCACCCTCCCGGAGTGTCCCTAACCTGGTGGGGACCCCCGGCCGAGGGCACCCAGCGCGGTGGCTGCAAGGAGGCGCCTTTGGAGCCGGAGAGCGCTGGCGGTGGGGCGATGCCTGCGGACGGGACCCGCCGAGGAGGGCTGCCGAGGCCAATGGAGCCAAATTTGGTGGCTGGGGGGGGGAAGGGTGTGACGGGTCACCCTGGCAGAGGCTGAGACTCCTCCTCTGCGGGGAGGAGGACAAAGGATGGAAGCGGCTGCCCCGTTGCAACACATCCCCGGCGAGCACAATGGAAATGCCATCCTCCGTCTTGTGAAACAGGAACCTCATATGATCTCGCTGAAGGCTTGGGGACACTCTTGTAGGTCTGAGTGTGAAGCTCCCCGGGCTCCTTTCTCTACCCGCAGGGGAACAGGGAGAGTGAGGAGTGCCCCAGAGCATCCCTGCCCTGGTGAGGACCGAACTGCCAGCACTGTCCGCTGTGGCACGCTGGACCCGCTGGCAGGAGGAAGCTGATGCCCTGCCACCCATCCTGGGGACAAAACACCCCTAATTTCCCCTTTCTCCCCCAGCCCCACCAAAACACCGCCCTATGGTTCCCCAACAGCCCTGCTGAGCATCCCCCTCCCACCCTCCTCGAGGTCTTCTAAACAAACCTCGTTCTCCCTTTATGTTCTTGACCCCAGATTTAATTAGACCCCCGTTTCCTGCCTATATGAAAAATCACTTCCCCGAGCAGGTGGCTGCGATACCGCGGGGGCTGTTGTTGTTTTCTTTGGGGCGGGGGGAAGGTGGTAAATGGGGGGAAGAGTTTGTTGTTTATTTTTATATTTACAAAGCGCAGCTTTTTCCTGATGCCGGGCATCGGAAGAGCGGCAGGATGTGACCTTCATCCATCTCCTCCTCGCTCACACAATACGGCCCCGAGCACCGCGGGCCGTCGCCGGCTTTGTCCCCCCGCGGCCGGCGGGCACCTCCCGAGCCGCCCCGCCGGCACCTGGCGCCCGCCGGCACCGCTGCCCCCAGCTGGGCCCCGCCGCTCTCACTGGGAGAAAAAAGAAAATAGAAAAGAAAAAAAATTATATAGAGAAAAAAATAAGAGCAAGGTTGTCGGTTTCCTCTCTGGAAAACAAGCTGGAGCTGAGTGGGACAGCAGCGTGGGAAGGAGGGAGAAAGGGGTTCTGTTGAGGCCCTTGGGAGCCTCCCCTTCTTGGGGTGTGGCCAGGGCACGCTGCCTCCTCCTGCTCTCCGTGTGTGGGGCAAAGCAGCCTTTTTCCACCAGACCTGGGGCAAACGAGCCCTGTTCTTCGTGCATGGGTCAAACACACCTTTGGCCCCGTCCAGATGCAGTCCTGGCATAATCCGGGGTATGAGGCAAGGAGGGAATGCAGCAAACTTCTGGTTCCCCCACCCTGACGTCGTGGGGAGCACCCAGCAGGCAAGAGCCCACCCAAATCCCAGCAGGGACTCGCAGAACGGGTGCTGCTCTCTGTCCCCATCGTTCGGAGCATCCTTGCAGGCTCCAGCTGCTGGGATCGCTGTGCTGGGCTGATCAGCCCAGGTGTGGAGCTGGCAGTGCCTCCCTGTGCCCAGGGCAGGATGGATGAACACATAATGGACTGAGCTCTCCTTGTTTTCCTTCTTCCCAAGAAGCATCACGATTCCACGGCCTCTTGGTCTGCGGAGGGACACGCCCCGGCCCCACCCGTTTGTGCAGACCGGTGTCTGTGGTGATAAAGCTGCAGGGACAAACATTTGATGTGACCCCAAACCAGCTCCAGCACCCACCAGTGGTACTTGCTGGTGGCAAAGGAATTGCTGCAGAATTTTACAGGGACAAAGGGTCTGTCACCCCAGAGCATCTTCCCCAGAGGGTTCCCACAGCATGGCTGAGCTCCACTCAGAGCTGCCCAAGACTTCAGGCCAGCTCTGTCCAGGGGGCTTGAACAGGGGGTGGCACAATGTGACCCCCCAGTACCCTCCAGCACTGCAGTGGCAAAGCTGAACACTGCCAGCTGGCACAGGGCTGGCATGTCCCAACCCCCTGGTCACAGCCCAGATCCTGGAGCATGGCATGGCACAGCATGGAATGGCACAGCATGGCACAGCATGGAATGGCACAGCATGGCACAGCATGGAATGGTGTGGCACAGCTTGGTATGGCACAACATGGCGCAGTGGTGTGGCATGGTACAGCGTGTCACATCACCAGGGCTACCCTTGCTCTCACAGAGACACCAGCACCTCAGGGCCACTTCAGTCTCACCCTGGCCGAGCATCCAGCAGCAGAGAAGGGGGCTCATTAATTTATCTTTAGCTCCCCAGCATCCCCCATCCCATGAGCTGGTCAGGACCCCAGGCAGGAGCAGGTGCAGCCCCAGTGGGGTACAGCACCCACCAGCCCAGTAGAGACCACCCTAAAACCCGCTGGACCCCCCCCAGCACCAGGCAGGACCCCTCTGCAGGTCAGCAGGGCCGTGGGTGCCCACCTGGGCACAGAGCAGGAGTGCTCACACCAGTGCTGGCCGGCACAGTTGGTTATCCTTACATTTGGCATCAGCTGCTTCCATTGGGCTCCATAGGGGAGGGAGAGAGAAAAGGAAAACTCAGCTCAGGGCGATTTAATAAGTTCAGTGTTACGAGCTGGGGAAAAGCTGTGGAACACACAAGTGGTAACGCAGGATTAATCTTTCCTTTAGTCTTGGGAATTATGTTTTCATTAATCCTAATTTTTCCAGATGTTTCACTCCTTATACCATGTTCTTCAAAGCCTCTGTGGCTGCAAATTCTAATGAAGCCATGAGAACATTTTAAAGAGAAAGATTCAAAGCTTAAATTGCTTCCTTTTTTTTTTTTTATTTTTCTTGGGTTTTTCTTTTTTTTTTAATTTCTTTTTTTTTTTTCCCCTCCCTCTTTTCCCCCCGGTTGGGCTATCGGGGAGTGCATGCGTGTGCGGTCCCAGCGCCTCCACATGTGTTACACAATGTGCTAACAAGATGGAGAAGGCCACTCGGACCGCGTGATGCCGGGGTGACGTCTGTTCGGCTTTGTGTCCCCCCCACCCGGCAGGACCCGGCTGCGAGGGGCTGGGGAGGAGGGGGCTGGCCCCCTGCCCGCCCCCTGACAGCCGGCACCGGGGTCACAGCTGGTCCGGAGCTCTGCGAACATCCCCGGGGATCGCTCCCGGCTCCTGGGGCAGCGGGAGGGCGGTTGTTGTAGGACCCACGGAGCGGATGGAAGAGCGGGAGCTGCGCGGGTAGCTCGGCTTTCTGGCAGGCTCTTTAGGGAATGGGGAATTTTAGGGTGCTCCAGCCTGGAGGGAGCAGCGGGTTAAAGAGTGATGCCCAGGCCGGGGGTGCTGTCAGCAGTTTTTTCCCATCACACGGTGCTGCCCTGCAGGGATGAATTTGGAGCTCCCGCTCCCTCCTGGCCAGCAGCGGGTCCCCAGCACCCACCTGGGTGCCAGTGTGTGATGGGAGCACCCAGCCACTCCACTGCCACGGCAGCATTCCCAAACCTTGCTCCCCTTCAGGCTTCTCTCTCCATCCATCCCCAGCCCGGCACGGCCGCAGGATCCAGCCGCCACCGCCCGGTATCCCCTCCTCGCCGGGAGCCCTCGTCTGACGCAGGAGGTCAGGCAAGACGATCGTAACAACCCTCCCGGTCTCCAGCACCCGAGATTCAGATCCATGTACTTATATGGCCTGCAGAACGCGGTGGGAGCATGACCAACGTCTGGAAATCCAGATATGACTAGATCCCTTCATTAGTAATTTCTTGTACATGACTTTCTAGACCATGGGGATTTGTTAAATTTGCAGGAGTGTTTCTCACAGTGCCATGGACTGGCTGTTGCCAGCATATATTGGCTCAGATCTGTCAGATCCTGTTGCCTTATATGACCCTCGGTTAATTCAGCTTTTCTTTGTATCCAGCCCTCAGCGGGGTACTCCTGCAGCAGTCCCAGCGTGGATCCTGCTAAAATGGTTCCCCAGTCCTCCTGCCATAAAACAACTGCCCCCCTCCCAGTGAAAGGGGGATGTGGGGGGTGGAATTCAATGCTCCCCTCCCTCCCTGCTGCCCAGGCCCTCGCCAGATGCTTCCTCCATCCCTTCTCCTTTGGTGCCAAGAGAAAACTCGGTGTGCCTGGAAAATGTTACTGGAGGGATTGGACCTTCTCCCCACAGGGACCGCGGCATCCCAGTGGTGCACCCTGCACTGTGGGGTTAATCATTCGCTGCCTTCAGGGGCGCTCCAGGGCTGGGGGGGACTTTCACCTTCCCAGCGACCTCTTGGAATTTCGACCTTCTTTTATGGGTGCCATAAAGGTTATTTTTTAATCTGCGACCTGGCAGGGCTTCCCCCCTCTCGGCTGTGGGGTCTTTGGTCTGGGGAGAACTTGGGCATCACTGATTTTTGTGCCTCATGTGGTTTGGGAGGTGGAAAGGCTCACAGGATGGCCTTTTCCCAAGGGAAGATGTCTGTGGTACCCAAGAGCTCATCAAAGGAATGTGGTGGTGGTTGGCCCCGTGGATGTGGCAGAGCTGAGGGTGCTGCTGGTAGGGATGTGAGGGGCTGTGGGTCACGGGGAATCCCAGGAGCCCAGAGAAACATCCCAAATCCCCAAGTGCTGCCAGAGCAAGATTTCCAAGTGGAAAAGGACTATGTGTCCAAGGACATCCTGCAATTCCCCAAATGCCCACTGACCGAGCCGTGCCACCCCCTCAAACCCCGTCCCCAAGCACTGAGTCCAGCAGCCCAGCCCTGCACAGGAGCTTCCCCGTGTGTCCCCAGCATCTCCTGAGCTGGCAGAGTCCAGAGAGGGACCCCAACCTCCTGGTGCCCTGCAGCTCTGCCCCTTGCCAGAGATGATGGCCAGATCCAGGAGACTATTACATCCCAAACTTCCAAATGTTCTCTTTGTCCTCTCCAGCAACCTGGCAGTTCTGGGATGCTCCAGAAGGATGCATCCCTCCGGCACCTTCCTCCTCCTCCTTGCAGGAGGCACTGAGCCATAACCTTGAAGTCTTCCAAGCACTGTTTCTTAAAAGAGCTGATCCATAGCTTTTCCTTTTAGCATTTGATTTAACCACACCTTAAAAAAGCCCCAGACCAAAGAAGGAAGAGGCAGGCTGAGATGCTGTGGGGTGCAAGAGAGAAGCAAGCAGGCAGCACCCACCTCTAGCCACACTGAGAGGAGCCCAACCCCTGCTGACCCAGAGCCAAAATGCTTCCTCAGCCCTGTAAGAGCAGCCCAGCTCCTCCATCACAGGAACACAACCTGCTCCAAGCATCTCCCTGGGTTTGTATGTCACCCACAATCAGCCCAAGAGGTTTCACTGTACCAGGCTGGCTCCTTGAAAATCCCCTTGATGGGCTGGCGTGGTGTGTGAAGGGTCACACGTGAGGAGATGGGGGCTGAAACCCCTTTCTTTTCCTTTTTTATACCAGCTACGGGTGGGGGAGGCTTTGCCTGCATCCCTTTGTCCTTCATACCACTGGCTGGTGGAGCTGGGAGCTGGCAGCAGCCACAGGAGGTGGGTCAGGCTGTTCCCCTATGCAGGCAGAGGCAGGAGCAATGGGAGCATCCTGCCTACTCATCCCATCCCATCCCATCCCATCCCATCCCATCCCATCCCATCCCATCCCATCCCATCCCATCCCATCCCATCCCATCCCATCCCATCCCATCCCATCTCCAGCCATCTCAGGGACAGCAAGAAGCCAAATGGCACCATGAAGACCCCGGTCCCACATTTCCTTGGGTGAGAAATCCCCAAAGGAGCATCCACTGCCATTAGCACCACCAGGATGCAGCAGGGATGTGTTTGGGGCAGACAAAGCATCCCAACTCCCATCCCCAAACCCCCACTGCTCCCACCACCCCTCTGTTGCTGCTGGCCATGGCTTGGGCACAACACAACCCCTCCTCACCCATCAAAGGCACTCCCTTCAAAGCACCACCTCCTCCTCTCTGTTGCCCCCATTTCCAGCATCTTTGGGTTGAAAAATGGCCGGGGAGGGTTTGGCAGAGGAGCCTCGTGCAGATTATTCAACAATTGTTTCCCATTTTGCGCCCTCGCCTGCCTCATCCTCCAGTAACAATGACGAAGAGCGGCGCGGAGCCAGCGCCCGCGGCAGGGGTGTTGAGATCAGGGACAGCACAAAAATATCTCCTCTCTGGAACAAATATTTACCAACCCTTCTGCCTTTTGTTCTTGTGGTTCTCATATATTTTTTTTTAATTTTTTTTTTTCCAGACATTCACTGGCAAAATGTCACATTAAGCAGCAACCCAGAAACTTCAGGGTAGCTGCTTGGCTGCTCTGGGCTTTGTTTTTCTCGCGCGCTAATTGTTAATGAATTTCCAGCCATTTAAGCCAATGCAAACCTGTGAGAAAATAATCTTTTCAGCCCTGACTTTGGAGCTTTATGGCACTTCACAAAATCCAAGTGATGGATAAGGAAAACCAGGCAGAATGGGGTGGTGGCAGTGCCAGAGCCAACCTGGAGTGGAATGTGGCAGCGCCAGAGAGGGAGCTGGGGTTGTCTGAGCTGCCAGCATCACTCCAGGGCTGCAGCAGGGAGGTCCCCATTCCTGGATAAGTTCAGCAGTGGTGAGTGCCATGGTGCCCCCTGGCCAGCTCCTCACCAAGCTCCTTCTCCCTCATCTGCCTCACCACAGGTTTTTCTTGTTTCCCTTCAAAATCATCATGTCCCTCATGTCCACTTTTATGGCGGCCAAACAAGAACATGTGGTTATTTTATGGGTGTTGTGTTTGAAGAGGGGAGGGGCAAACCCCTCCTTTTCTGGAACATAAACTTGGATTTTGGGTTAATAATTAACCGTGGCCATAAAACCCCCGATGTGGGAGCAAGCAGAGCACACCCTGGAAGCGCTGCTGGACTGTCACCTCACACCAGTGCCCTGCTGACCACTGACCACCATCCCCTCCTGTCCGCTCCAGGATGGCTGTGCCACCCTCCACCTACCCCCGTCGCCTCCTGCCCCTCTTCCTGGGGCTTTTCCAGGGCACCCTGCTCCTCTTCTTTGCCCTCTTCGTCACCTATGATGAGCTCTCGGCACAGGCAGAGGATACCAACTTGGTGGCCAACCAGGTCTACAGCACCTTTCCCTTTTTCCAGGACATCCAGGTGATGCTGGTGGTGGGGTTGGGACTCCTCCTGGCCTTCCTGCCCCACTACGGGTTCAGCGCCTTCACCCACAACTTCCTCCTGCTCAACTTCTCCATGCAGTGGGCACTGGTGCTGCAGGGCCTGCTCCATCACTTCCACCATGGCCAGATCCACCTGGACCTCCACAAACTCCTCATCTCTGAGTTTGCTGCTGTGACAGTGCTCATCTCCGTGGGGGCCATCCTGGGGAGGGCCAGCCCCTGCCAGCTGCTCGTCATGGCCACCTGTGAAATCCCCATCTACCTGGCCAGCGAGTGGGTCATCGTCACCTGTCTGGGCGTTCTGGATGTGGGCGGCACCATCACGATCCACGTCTTCTCCTGCTATTTCGGCCTTGGTGTGTCCAAGGCTCTGTTCAGGGCAACACAGCAGCCACTGCACCCCAAGGAGACCCCAACACCCAGCTCTGACCTCATGTCCCTAGTGGGGACACTCATCCTCTGGGTTTTCTGGCCCAGCTTCGTGGCCGTCCTCTGCCAACCGGGCGATGCCCAGCACCGCGCCATCCTGAACACCCTCCTGGCCATGAGTGCCGGTGCCATAACCACCGTGGTGGCCTCCAGCCTGCTGGAGGGGGACGGCAAGCTCAGCCCCGGCCACCTGCAGAACGGCAGCCTGGCCGGTGGGGTGGCCATCGGCGTGGTGGCTGACATGGCCATGCCACCAGTGGCTGCTCTTGCCCTGGGCAGCCTCTCGGCCGTGGCGTGTGTCCTCGGCTTCAGGTTCCTCAGTCCGCTCCTGCGGAGGAAGCTCACGCTCCACGACCAGTGTGGCATCCACAACCTCCACGGTTTGCCCGGCATCCTCGGCGCCACAGCCAGCGTCGTGGCCGTCCTGGTGGCATCCAAGGACACCTCTGGGCCCCAGCCCTCCCAGCTGTCCCCCACTGGGGTCAATGCCAGTGAGGTGGTGGAGGGACAGAGGGGGGTGGCCGGGCAGGCGCTGTGCCAGGCAGCGGGGCTGGCGGTGGCCGTCGGTGCCTCGCTGCTCGCCGGGCTGCTCACCGGTGCTGCTCTCCGGCTGCCCTGCCTGGCCCGGCCGCCCGAGCGGCTCTGCTTCGATGACTCGCAGTATTTTAAGATCCAGGATGAGGCTGAGAGCCCAGAGCCAGACAACAGCTCAGAGGAAGGAGCCCTGGCTCTGAAGGAGCAGGTTTAGGCAGTGGTGTGCACACAGCAGCAGGGAGGGCCAGGGAATGTTACCGGCAGGACCAGCAGGCAGGAGATGCTGCCTGCACTCGCTCCTGCCCCATGCCTGGCTCTGGCTGTCGAGGATCCCGGAATAACTGGGTCAGCACCACAGCACTGGTCACCCCTCCACCCTCCCACCCTGCAGCTGCAACCCCCACCCCATGTCCCAGGGGCTCCCAGCACCTGCTCACTCCCGGCAGCAGCCAGAGAAACGACCTGCTCAAGGTGTCTCCCCTTGGACGGTTAATCGCCCCCGACGAGCCCAGACGGCCTCTCTGCAGGGCACTGGCTTCGGCTCCTTCACTCTCAGCGAGCGGCATCACCCTTGGTGCTCACCCCGACCCTCAGCTCCAGATTCCCCTGCCCACAATGGGCAGCACCTGGAGGAGGCTGCCAGCTCAGGCCACAGCTACAGGAAAGGAACTCAGTGCCCACTGCCCAGAGCATGGAACTGCGGCAGCAGGGAAATGGTCCCAAGGAAAGGACTTCACAGGGATCTGATAACCTGAGCTGGACAATTCACCCTCCAGGAGAGTTGGTAAAGGGAAGCATCAACTCTTTTTAGCACTGGTGTGCAGCAATGAGGATGCAGCCCAAGCACGGCGAGGAGCCTCGGAGAGAGCCAGGATGCAGGAGGCACCAGCAGACCACAGCACCCTCATCCCACCCCGGAGCTGGAGCTCAGAAAGCTGCGCCAGCATCCCAGGAAGAGCAGCGGCCCCATCCCATCCCACCACGGGCAGCGAGCCGCTTCCACCCTGCGGAGGACAAAGCCTGCGGTCCATGGCTGGCATGCGGCAAGCTGGGAGCGCGGGGCCGCATCCTGCCCGGAGAGCGAGGGCTGTGATTCACATCCCCCCTGCCATGAATCACCGCTGCCCCTGCGCCCCCACGGAGCCCGCTGCTGCCGAGACAATGCGGGCCATGCTCAAGGGCTCCCGAGGGGGTCGAGGCCACCGAGCCCCCCAGTTCTCGCTGCGGGAGTGGGGGGCTCTCGGCGCGGTTGGGGGTCCCCAACCCTGAGCGGGTGGGAGAGGCTCTGGATCCCTTCCACCCGGTGCAGCCCCAGGCGGAGCCAACACCAAGAGGGAGAGAGGCTGGGGAATTCGCCCTCCAATAATCACAAACAGGCTTGGGGGCCCGGGCGTGTTTGGTTAATTGTTAGAATAAAATATTGCCGAGCTCTGACAAAGAAATCCTGCCCCGCAGCCCGGCGCGGCCGAACAATGGGCCCCGGCGCAGGATGCTGCGGGCTGAGCAGTGGGGCCAGGGGCCTTGCGGGCGGGAGGCAGCTCGGTTCCCCCTTCCCCAGACGAGCTCCAGGAGCCCCCCATCTTCTTGGCAGCTCGGTTTGGATGTGCCCCACGACAGTGTGGAGCGATGGGAGCGGGGACCGGCCCGGGCCCTCTGCACTGCCCCGCTCCCGAGAGCCGCCGGGACCGGCCCCCGCCCGGGGAGCAGCGGGGCCGATCGGCAGCACCCAGCCCCCGCGAGAGGAGCTGCACACACAGGCGTGTACACACCTGTAATCACACACACAGGCATGTAGACATCTGTAATCACACACACACACACACACACACACACACACACACGTGTGCACAGCCCTGCACACACTCACAACACCACAGGTGTGTGCCCAGACACACAGGTACACACAGGAACACACAGGTACACACACACACACACACACACACAGGTACATACATGTGTACACACATGGACACACATGCACAGACACGTCCATGCATACACATCCCAGCACTCACTCACACCCACACGCAGGCACAGCCCCGAGGCTGCGAACTTCTTTCTGTCAGGGACAGCGGAGCAGCCGCTCTCCAGCATCTCCCAGCCGTTCCCAGCGAGGATGAGGATGCAGGCTCCCGCTGAGCAGCCCGCGGCACCCAGCAGGGGAGCGAGCGATGAGGGCGCAGGGCGGGAGCACACCCGGAGCTGGGCCTGGGCACACCCCGCCTCCCGGCTGGCATGTCCTGGCACGGGCATCCCGGCACGCCGCGCCACAATCTGGTCGGCAGATGCTCCAAAAACCAGCGAGAAGCCCAAGAAAGGGTAGGGGGTCAGCGCTTTCTGGCTGACCAGAGGGGTTCAGGCGCCCGGTGACCCACGGCCAAGGGTGCTGGGACCCACCTGGGTCATGGCACGGCCCCAGTCCCGGCCGTCCCTCCTCCCTGAGACCCGCTGTTCTGCCTCTGGGTGTGCTGCCCAGAGCTCCCCGCTTCTCCAAACCAGTTGCTCTCCAAAGGATGGAGCAGTCAGATATTTTGCAGAGCCTCCAGCATTTATCACACTGTAAATCTGGGCTTTCAGCAGCTTCACGAAGCTGCGGGGCGATGGGAGAGAAGAAAACGTTGCTCTGCTCCATCAGACACAGCCTGCATATGCCAGGGCTGCCCGGGATTCGGGCCCCCAGCCCCACGGCAGAGGGTACCCCAGAGCCAAGAGGGGCTGCTGGCACCCCAAGATGGTGATGGCTCCGGGACAGCTGAATTTCAGTGGGACAGTGCTGGTGAGGAGGGCTGAAATGTGCCCCTGTGGGAGCACAAGAGCCCCTGTCCCCCAGCATGGCCCCCCAGCGTGAACCCCTGGCCAAGCTCCCCACACACAGTTCCTGGGCACGGTACCTCGGTGCAGACCCACAGCACCTGGGCATTGCACCCCTGCACGGGCCCCAGGCACGGTACCCCATAGCAGTGCCCGCACGCTGGGTTCTGCTGCTGCCTCTGGGCTCAGCCCCGAGCTGCGTTGGGATGCAGCCCCCCAGTCCTGGCAAAGAGCACCAGCCCCCATCCTCGCCCCTACCCCTGTCCCCGCAGCCCCTCCACCAACCCCCATCTCCCAGCGGGGCCCTGCTGTGATTGCAAAACAAGCGGGGAGGGGAGGAAGCCGAGATTGTGCTGCTCGCACAGTGCTCGGATGCATCTGGCAGAGCGACGCCGGCGGCACGGGGCACAAGGCAGGGGTGTGGGCACGGCCAGGAGCCCCCAGCCCCTGCGTCCCCTCACCTCCAACACCCGTGTGCAGCCTTTGCCGCATCCCTGCGGCCCCAGGACGGAGGGTGCACAAGGGCACTCAGGGATCCCGGGGGAGGCAGGGGCTGGCTGGGCGCTGAGCTGCTGCCAAGTGCCTGGCACAGTACGGGAGGACTGGGGGGGCCTTGGCAGCAGCTGGAGCCACATCAGAGCGGCCCCCCCAGAGCAGCCGGGAGCGTGCGGTGCTGCCCTCGAAGGAAATGCGCTCACTCCCATGTGCTGCACACTTGGGTTCGCCTCGCTGCTATTTTTATTTGACTTTTCAGGGCCTGTTTCCTTTTTCCGGCTGTTTTTGCTGTGATTCCACCACCACTTCGACCTCGTTTTTCCCCCTCCCTCCCTGTTGCTTCTTCCTTCACTCTTTCCTTCCTTTCCATGCACTCATTCCCACTGCCACAGCAGGTTCCCGGCTCGGCAGCAGCTGCCTGTGAGGGAAGGGCAGTAAAGGGAGGTGGTTTTTGCTCTGGTTTATCTGGGAAGGTGCTGACGGGTCACTGGAAGGGGGGACTTTGCTCCAGCCTTGATAAAGAAAAAGGCTGTGAGTCACCCTGTCCCCAGCCACTGTCCTGATCCTGTTGGTGCATGAGCTATCAGGTCCTACCGTGGCCCCCAGCCTCACCCATGGGAAATCAAGTGTCAATAAGGCTATTTTGGGATGCCAGTGGTTTGTGGAGGGACGGTGGTTGGGATAAGGGAGGAGGAATAAGAAAAAAAACCTAGGAACTAAACCAGTGCAAAACCTCGTGTGGGAGCAGCAGAAAGGGCAGTGCTCTCTGCCGAGGAGGAGGATGGAGCTGAGAGGAAGGAGCCCAGGCATTATGGGGCCAGCCGGGGAGGAGCATGGCACCGGGAGGCCTCTGGCATTGGCTTGTGCTGGGCTGTGGCTCCCTGGATGGCCCCTGGTGCCAGCTTGCCCCGTGCCAGGCAGACAGCATTTCCAGGGCACCCACAAGAGCAGCATTCCCAGGCTGCACCCCCTGCTCTGACCCCCAATCCAGGGTCCCTGTCCCACCCCATCAAACCAACCGGTTCTGCCTGCACCCTGCTGCAGCCCGGGGACTCTGATGTGCCCATGCCAGGGGGGCTCTCTCCCACCCACCCCCGGTTATGAAGCTCTTCCAGATCCTCCCAGCCCAATACCCAGAGGCTGAGGGTGGGCAAGGACCCCTGAGCATCCCTTGCCGTCCCCTCCCCAAATCCCCCCTTCCCAGTCTGAACCCCCAGAAACCCCCAGGGAAAGCCGCCCCCCACCTCCTCCAGGGCATGGGGGGTATCCCACTGACTGACAGCGCTCATCGCCCTCCTGGCCACAGCCCTGCCCGGACCGGGGTCGGTGGCCGAGGCTCGGTGGGAAGGAGGGCCGGCGATGCTGGCGTGGCCATGGGAACACGGCGTGGGCAGTGCCCGGCTCCGCTCAGCACGCACAGCCCGCTGCTGCCATCTCGTGTCCTCCGCAGCCATCCCCGCCCAGGCCTGGGACAGCATCCAGGGAGGTGGGATGGGGAAACTGAGGCAGGGACACACTGCAGGCCCTCCTGGCAGTTGCTCCAGGGGAAATGTCCTTCCAAAAAAGCAGCTCCTGGTTTCCATCGCCCACACACCAGGGATGCAGACAGAGTGAGCAGAGGCAGGATGCCACTGTGCCCTCCACTGCTGTGAGCTTCTGCCTGGGCTTCCACGGGCCCAGCACCACGGCCAGACCCTGCACTGTGCCAGCTCCATCCACAGCACAGGAGTCCCTGGATCACCAGATAAAGCACCCAGAGCACTTCCAGGGAAGGAGAGGTCTTATTTCTGGCTTCTCAGAGGCTGTTTGCCACCCAACAGAGCAGTGGAGGACACAGACAGGGTGCTGGCAGAGCACAGTGACAAGGGAGGATGCCCTTCACTTCTCTCCCCACACCCCAGCATTCCCACCCACAGTGCTGCCTGTCACCGAGGCTGAGCCTTGGCCTCAAGCACCCACACCTGCCTGGGATTTTTGGATATCAGAACTCCCCAGGCTGCCCCAGATGCCCAGTGATTCACCTTTACTCCCCTGTCCACTGTGGGTGCCCGGCTGCTCTGCATACCCCAGCAGTGCCTCAGGGACACCCATCCCCACCCACAGCCCTAACAACCTCAGAGCCTTGCAGATGCACTGTGGCCTCACTTCCAGCAGAGCCCCTGGAACCACGGCCCCACATGTCCTCTTCCTGCCCCCAAACACACCCATTGTCCTCAAGAGAGCAGCAGGTGCTGCAGGACCAGGAGCAACTAAGAATCCACACCTGACCTTCTATTTTTGGTTCTTTCCCTTCTTCCCAGTGTTTCTGCTGTTCCAGGTTACTGCCACAGCCATCCCACAGCAAACCGACCTGCCAGCCCCAGCCACGTGGGTCCGGTCCCTGGGCACCTCTTGGAGCAGGAGGATGAATTCAGCTTGGGCTGAACCCCTCTGCCCTCAAGGCTGAGCTTGTCCCGGGTTCCCAGGGAAGCCCCTGGCAGCCGCTGGAGCAGCACATCCCCCCGGCGTGCGGCGAGGGCGTCCCTACGAGTCCCAGGGCGCTTGGCGAGGTGCGTGCAGGGCATTGAGCTTCTCCCAGCAGGTCGCCAGCCTCTCCACCTTCCTGCCGATCTCCCGCAGCTGCTTCCTCCTGCGGCCGGCTGCCCCTGGCCGGGGCTGTGCCGGGACGGTGCGCGCTGGGCTCTGCGGTCCGTGCGCCGAGGGAGGGAGCAGAAATCCCCCCCGCACATCACAGACATTAGTCAGGGGACAAAAGCCACCACACACAGGCTCTGCATGGCTGAGGAGGCCAAACTGCCTATGGCCATGGCATGTCTCAGGTCCCCAGAGGTGGCTGTCCCTGTCTGAGCTGAGGGTGTGCACCCCACAGCACACCCACGGACACCAGGTCAGATCTCCAGAGCAGCAGCAGCTCCATCCCACACCAGCAGACCCCAGGCAGGGTTGTCCCCAGCCCATGTCCTCAGCAGTGGCAGCAAGGACAGTCCCAGCAATGTATCAGGCTCAGGCAGAGCTGGGAGCTGGCACTCTGCTGCCCTTGGTTTCCCTGCTGGTGCTCCCTGCTGGTATTCTCCTGGATGGGGTTTCCCCAGCAGAGCCATGGAGATGCCAGAGGAACCCAGACCACCCCTTAGGGGAGAAATCCCAATTCTTGCCTATGAGCAAGAGCAGGACAGGGGAAATGCACCCACAGGGCGAGCATCCCACCAGGACAAGGCCCTGTGCTCCCCTCAGCCATGGCATCATGGTACTTGCGTAAAAACCCACTTGGGAGCCAGTGGTAAAACCCCACCAGCTTGGCCCACACTGCCACAACTGAACTTCCCTCCCTTGGTTATTCTGAAGCTCCCAGGGATGGATGCGCAATCAGCATTCCCCAGCTCCCAGAATCAAGCAGGCAGAGCCCAGAGACTCCTCACAGGCAGCCAGGAGAGCACAAAACAAGGTAAGGTCTGCCCACAGCCCTGGGAGCCACTGATGTGGCTGGGAAGTAGAGGGCTTCCTACCTTGCTGATTTTCCTGCAGTTCTCCTGGAACACGAAGTTGGTGTTCCTGGCCACCCTCCAGACCGCCAGCTCCTCAGCGCCCTGCAGGGTGCCAGCCCCCACCTCCGGCAGGGACATGCTGATGTTGTAGATGGACAGCAGGATCTTCTGGTCCTGCAGAGGAGAAGCACAGGGCCCCGGGCAGGGAGGGAGGCTCTGTGGCTCCCTGGGGGCTCAGGCCAAGCGATGCCCCAGCCCTGGGTCCCTCCACGCTCACCTTGTCCCAACGACAGGCAGGCCCAGCCCTCCCACTCCTGTACACCGACCCAGTCAGGTTTCTCTGGAGAAATAAAGCAAGAAGATCCAGCACCTCGCAGGATCCATGCTTCCCACTTGGAGCGAGGATCCCCCATTGAAACACAACCCCTCCCCAACACTGCTGACTCCATATTCCCTCCCCACATCCCACTGCAGGGCTGCATCCAGCCCAGCAGCGTTCCCAGAGCCAGGGCTGGGCCCGCCTGTCTTGGCTCACCAGGTTCTGGATCTCATGGAAGATGACGGCGCGGTACTGCCGGAGGATTTTGGCGATGCTGCACCTCCTGCCTCTGCTCAGCACAGCCACAAGCAGGAGCAGCAGAACAGCACAGGAGAGCACCCGGTGGAAAATCTGCCAGGGAAGGGCTCAGAGTCAGCTGGGGATCAAGGAATGTTCTGGGCTCTGCCTTCAACCCCTAGTCACAAGCTCCATTGGACCAGTACCTGAAGATGCAACATGTGATGGAGGAGCCTCAATTGTCTCCTCTCCCAAAGAACATCCTCCCAGATGAGCCATCTCTCCTTGGAGCAAAGCCCTTGGGAAACTGCTCCAGCTTTCAGCCCAGCAGCGCTGCTCACGGCACACACAGAGCTCTCTCTCATGCCAGCAGGTGGGTTCTTGGCACAGAGCTATGCCAGGGACCCGTGTCAGTCTACAGGGCTCAACCCTGAGCTCTCTGCCCCAACATGGTTCCACTAGATCCCCACTTGAGTCATTTCAAGGCCAGAGAACCTCAAGTGCCATGACCCAAGGGGAGGTGCTGGGCTCCTTGGAGAGGAGCTGGAGGCAGGAGCTGCCTGGTCCCCACCAGCAACATCCACACCTCAGCCCAAATGGACCCAAACACTCTCCAAAGGATACAACCACACCTCTGCTGCACGAATTGAACTAATACAGCATTTTTCCAGTTTCCCTGCAGCTCAGGCTCAGGGACCCTCACCACAAGCCAGACAGAAGCAGCACAAGCATCTGCTCTCACCAGCACATCCCAGCTGCTGCTGAGCCTGCTGGCTCCAAACCTTCCCAACAGCCTGTGCTGGCCCCTGCAGGGCGGGGAACCCCAAGTGCTGACACCTGAGCTGGCAGAGGGGCACAGGGAGGGGGTGGATGGACCCTCCAAGGCAGGGATGAATCCCATGGCTTTGAAGAAAAGCCAGCACAAGCTCAAGTGACCAGGACTGGGGATATTTGAGCAGCAGAGAAAGGATGGGGAGCTCAAAATTTGTGCCAGGAAAGGAGCCCAACAACTCAACACATCTCTGCATTGCTGAGCGATGGCACAGCCCTGGGGCCCCATTCTGGTATTTCTATCATTTTACATTTTCAGGAAAAGTCCCCCCCAAACACAACCCCCTCCCAAACAACCCTTGTGCTGCAGGTGTCAGGTCTGGGCAGGCAGAAAGCAGCTCAGCTCCTTCCAACTATGCAACCCCTGCGCCGCAGCCAAAGCAGGAGTGAGGGGGAAGGGGCCGCAGCTCTCCCTGCAGCCTGTGCCTGCTGCTCCCCACCTCAGGTCAGGGGTCACTGCCTTCCCCAGCACCTCTGCACTTGCTCCTCTGCTCCAAGAAGCCAGAAGGAAGAATTTCCCTCACTGAATTCCAAGCCCAGGCTCCATCTGTCCTCTTTGGTGAGAACCTGGGGGGTTTGTAAAATCCACACCTGCTCTGTGCTCCCTACTCAATCCTGAGCTGGACCTGGCTCCAAGAGGGAGAGGAAACCTTTTCCTACCCTCTTGCAGCTCAATGGGAGTGATGGAGACTTAACGAGGCAAAATTCAGCCAGCACAGTTCTGGGAACACACAGACACAACTGTGACCTCGGAGCACAGGCACATGCAAAGAGAGGAGCAAATCCAGGTATAACCAGCAGAAATCCCACCGGGCTCCTCAGCATCCCTAATCACCACCCACCTCCCAGTAGAGCTGTGCTGAGCTCTATCTGGGAGCTGGGAAGGGCAGGGAAGAGCCTCCTTGTGCTGCTGGCTTTGCTCCCTGCAAACCACTGAGAGATCTTGCCCCAGAGGTGATTGAGCAGAGAGCCCAGGGTATAATCCCCAGGGACATCAAAGGAGAGCACTGCTTCCATGAGGACACCCTGACCAAAGTCTAAGGGTTACTCTCCAGAAATCTCCTCTGCCAGGAAGGCAAAGCACTGTAATTTTATCATGAAAATGGGAATGACTTCCCTGAAGTGGTTTGTTAAACAATTTGGACCCAGTTTCAGGAGAAAGCACACCATTTCCAGCATTCCAAGACAGCCAAGCCTGGGCTCAGTGCTCAGCCTGGAAGGAATTGCAGAGTAGTCCAGGAAACAGCCAGGGCAGGAGGTCGGCAGGTGCTGTAGGTGCTTCCCCCCACCATGGAAAGCAGGGAAGCAGCAGTGGCAAGAGAAGGATGCAGGGAGACTGAGCAAATCCTGCTCCTGACTTCTACCCCTTCAGGATGGAGAACAAGTTCAGCAGCTGATTTAGGGTTATTCATTCTGCCTTTGCCCCCATCCCACAGCAATAAGCTACAGGCTGGTGGCACATCCCTTCCTAGGGGACAGCTGGCAGTGAAGGAGCAGCCTTCTTCTGTGCAGATGCAGGACAGGCACAGCTAATCTCATCCTCCCTCTAATCCTCCAGCAAATACGGGGAGATAAGGGGAATCACCATTGTTGATAGACCAGCTCCTGCTGGCATTCCTGCCAGTCCCAGCCAGCAAGGGGCAATTCCTGCCATCAGCCTGGGAGCCCCACCGGAGTCACCAGGTCCTTCCAGCCAGACGGACCCTGTCCCTGACTCCCTCCTACCCAAAGGGACCCTGTCACCACCCAGAGCCCCAAGGCAGAGACAGACCCTCAGGACCAGCCACATTCAAGCCCCATCTCAGTGAGGTCTAAGCCTCAGCTGGACCAGCTTCCCCAGCCAAACAAGATCCTCCTCCTCACCGACTGCCAGCTCTGTCCCATCGCGACCCTTCTAAGGACCCAAGTCCCATTTGGACCCAGCCCAGCCCCATTCCAACTGCTCCGAGCCCTTTCCCAAGTGGTCCGGCCCCATCCCGACCAGTCCGAGCCTCTTCCCGGACGGACCGGCCCCTCTCCCGGTCGCTCCAAGCCTCATTCCAGAACCAGTCACCTCCCAATAGGTCCCACTCCGGCCGAGCCGACCCCATCCCGCAGTGCGGCGGGCTCCGGTCTATCAGTGGGTTCCAGGGAAGGGTGTCCCGGAGAAGAGGAGGGGTGTCCCGGGGAGAAGGGGGTGTCCCGGCGCACTCACCATGGAGCCCCGCGGGCGCGGCCCCTGCGGCGGTCCCGGGGAGCCCGGTCCGGCCCCGTCCCGCTGCGCCGGGGCCCGCGGTTTGAACTTGGCTCCACGGTGGGAGGGGACGGGACACGGCACCGCGCCCGGCCCAGCCCCGGCCCCGCGGGGGAGGCCGCCCCGGCCCCCCCGGCCCCCGGGGGAGCGCAGAGGGGAGCGCGTCGTGCCGGGGCTGCGGGGGTGGCAGAGCGTCCTCCTGCCCCGGAGGGACAGGCAGGGCAGTGCCCCCTGCTCGCAGCCAGCCGGGGATCCCAAGCCACGCGTGTCCCTGTCCCGGAGCTGCACGCTGCGCTGCAAACCCCCGCGGTTTCGATTTCTGTTGGTGTGGGGCGATTGTTTCACTCTGGATACACAGAGGGCAGTGGGTGAACACTGACAACGGCACCAACCCATGGCAAAAGTGACCGTCGAGGGTGAGACCCCCAAAATATCAACAGGAGGAGTGTCCTTGTGCTTCCAACCAAAGCCCTCTGCTCCTTCCCCTCTGCATTTTGTACCTCACCCCCAATCCAGGCCCTGACTCAATTCGTATCAATTTTGGGAAAAACTGAACTGACAGCAACAAGGCTCCGCTGAGGAGCTGAATGTGGGTGATTGAGTAAGAAATAGAACAAATGGTGAATAATCCAGCTCTGCTCGGCTTGCTGAGAATGTTCCTCCCCAGGAAGTGGGACCCACAGCACACTGCAGCATTCCACCGGGACAGGACCCATATAACTTCTTTATTGAGCTCTATATATAGCTAAAATTCGTGGGTGCCATAATCCATTTAAAAACCACCAAGATATCTACAAACATTAAAAGGCTCTAAGATTGACCATCCCTTTTAAGTAAGAAAAAATAATCCCCAAACTAAGGAATGTAGCCCAAAGGAAAGGAAAGCTGCAGGTACCAGGGGCAGGTGGCCAAAGCAGCCTGATGCTGTGAGAAGGTGGCACAGTTGCACAGGGCCCCTTCCTTGGGGTTTCCACATCCCAAAAATTCTTTTAAGATGTGGTGCTGCCACCTAAGCAAGGGGCAGGGGCAGCATGAGGATCTCATCAGTGGGTTGCACCTGTATTATCTGGCTCAAGGGAAATGGTCTCGACACACGTCAGGGATCTCCAGCAGGAAAAGCCACACCACTGCAATTCCCACTTCCCTTTCCCATCCCAATTCTGCACAACAGAACACAGCACTGCTAGGCAGGGGGATTTATGCACCACAGGCACCCAGCTTCCCCCAGCACATCACTACACCAGGAATCAGAATGCCACATTCCCTGCCCAGAAAAGCAGGATATAGCCCCCATGTGAACACAAGAGGCTGAAGGACAGCACACACTGAAAGCTACTTTAAAACCTGTTTTTATCCTGCAATTTCTGCCTCAGTCTTGAATCCTTGTCCAGCCAGGTTCCCTTGCCATGTCTACCCTTTCCCTCAAACATCATCTTCACTCCCCTTCCCAAACTCTTCCATTCTCTCTGAGCCCACTCACCTGAAGGATGCCAGGCAATGGCACAAAATCCCTGAGCAAGAGCTCTCAACTCCCAGTGCCCCTCACTCACCTTTGGGAAACTACAGTTCCATGGGATATCAGTGATCTACACCCTTCTATCAGCTATTCCAGAGAATGCATCACAGTTTCCATTATGAACCCCAGGAGAAAAAGACTTTTTGCTTCCCGACCAACCGTTTCTGCTCCAGCGTTAAAAGATTCGTTTTGGGCTTCTCATCCATTTTGGCAAGAGGCTGCAGCTCAGCTTGGTGCAGCCACCACTGGCAGGCACCTTCCCAGAGTGGTGGGAGCCTGATAAGTCCAAAGGCTGCTGCTATCAGACCCACTCTTCCCAGTCAGAATCAAAGGGCAAGACCACACTCAAAGACAACAGAAGGAAACAAAAAAAAAAGGCTGTATTTTATACATATTCTCCAACAAGTAACAAGGGAGTTTCTCCTCCAACTAAATACATGGGATAATGCACATCCACAGACCTAGATACAGCTGCTATAGCCTCAGGTGTAAGACAATACAGCTTCTGATTCTATGATCACAAGAAAGTCAGGAGGTTGGGGTAAAAATAGTACACATCACAAGTATAGAAAATTGAAGACAGTGTACAAAGGCTCCCAAACACAAAGCTTTCCCTCTCTTGAGTTTGCTTTTTCCTATCTGCACTTGGAGATAGAAATCAAACCTCCCAGCCACAGGCAGTCACAGCTGTGTAACAGCAGTCTCCCAACAACTCTAAAAAAATGTTCTTCCTTCAAAAGGGCTTTCAGGGATTGCTGAGTTTTGCCTTGTTACTTTAAACCACCACTGTGCTCTTAACGAACTCAAACACCTAAAAGAATAAGCTTTACTATATACATTTAATAATTGAGGAAAAGTTCTCTAAAAATATGCTTTTGAATTTGACAAAATGCTCCAGCTGCTCAGGTTGGAGGAACACCTCCAAGCTGTGCAGCAGCTTGTTAGCAGAGACCAAACTAAAGCACCTGAAGAAGAGGAGCCAGCCCAGAATTTTCCCTGTGCTGCTGGGCTGCTCCTGCAACTCCACCCACCTCCTTCAGGGACAATCAGTGTATTCCAACAGCAACAACCCAGATCTACCGACAAGGAACCAACATCAGATGGGCCAAACTCTAAAGGGGAACATGAAACACATGCCAGGGCCAAGAACAGAGGGACTGCCACATGTCAGAATCCATACAAGCACTAATTAAAGCTTGTGTTTGCAGGGGGGAATTGGGAATCAACATGGAAATGCCAACAGAGCCTCACAAGACTGCTCCTGTCCCCTGTGTGACACCAGCTACAATGTTCCCATGTGCTGTAGAAGCTGATGGCTGTGCTGGGGAAAGAAGGAAGCAGCTTTTCCTTTTGGGAGAAAGCTCTTTCTTATCATCATCCATGTCCTGTCCTTCAAAATCTGTGCCACTGAAAGGGCAAATGCACCATGAGCAGGTTAAATCCTACAGGGACCTCTGAGGCAGCTGAGGCCAGCACACTCTAGAAGGTATTTTTCAGCTTGGCTGCCACAAGCACAAGAATCTCTCCAATCTTTTTCTGCCAATTCTCTATGTCCTTGGAGACATCACACCAGAGCTCTCCATGGCGAGGTTCAGCATTCTCACAGCGCTTCCTTACCTCTTCTTGTTGTTCCTACAGGGAAGAGAAATGACAGTTTGTCCTGGTTTGTTCCAGAACACAGCCAAAAATTGAACCCTCCCTGATTCAAACACTCTTCCAAAGATTATGGTGGGGTTTAGGGGTCTGTTATTTTCAAAGGAAGTCCAAGTCAAAATTCAGAAACAGCAAGTCTCCTGCCTGGCTGAACAAACTGGCTGAGCTGCAGGTAAGAAAATTTTGGTTATTGCAGATAAACTGCAGCAGAAATTTCCTTTGCATTACCACCTGCAGGAGCTGTGTCAAGTGAAAGGTCTCTGAAGTCAGAAGATAAACACCCCCATAATTTCAGTAGTACCAGCAGTAAAAACTGCTGTAAGAGATTAGAGCCGGCTGTTCTCTGTGTTCACGTGCAACCTGTACTTGACATTCGGGAAGAAACAGCCCCAGTTATACAAACCCAGCACCACAACTGGAGCACAATCCCCTCTAAGCAAGCTTGAGTTTTACAGGAGGAAGATTGATTTCAGAGATTTTTGCATGAACCAGCAGGACTGTGGACAGCAAAGCAGCCTGAAACACAGCTCAGCTAATGACAGCATCTTTTAAAAGCCACCACACAGGCCTGTTCATGCTCATTCATGACCAGGCGTGACAGCCAGCCTCCCCTGTGACCACACAGGCAGGAGCAGTGGCAGCGTGCTCAGCCCAGCACTGCAGCAATCCCAGGACTGGGCAACCCCTGCCAGCCAGGGATTGCTGCTGCCTCCCCTGTTCCCAGGCACACACTCACCTCTGTGCCATGCTGGAGCTCAAATTTGTAAAAGAAGGCCCAGGCATCCCCCAGGTCAGAGTCTATCTTCACCGTGCGGTGGAACCACTCTCTGGCCTTGGTTATTTTACGCTCGCTCCAGAACAGCCTGTTGGGAAAAGCAGAGGGGAGCTGACAAACAGCCTCACTTTAAAGGAAGATGCCAACCCACAAGAGCTCCAACTTAAGGGCTCTGCAGATGTTCCAATTCTTTGCTCTCCCAGGAAGTAAAGAGCAGATTTTTAGGCAACTTGCAGACCATCCTGCCCCTAGGAAGGGAAGAGAGTGAGAGGACTGGAAAGAACATTCAGCGCTTCCTCTTCACTGCCCCACAGTGAGGCAGGATAACTTAGCCCCATGCACAGACTCTGCTGAAAGGGAAGCACTACTGAGTTCAACCTTTGCTGCCTCAATTGCTTTAATTTTACTTTTAATTTTCCACACCAGATTTGGTGTGGAAGAGACAAGATTACATGCCTACATCTATTCCCACTCCTTCAATTTAAGTCAATTTTAGCATCTAACAATTAAATAACTTCTAAAAGCTCATCTGTATGGTCACATGCTCACACCTACAAAGCCTGCTGGAGTGGAGTGGAACAGACCTGCCTTGTCAGCTCCATTTTCCAAGGAAAAACAAGTATGGAAGCTTCTGCACTCAAATCCCAGCCTGGCACAGCTCTACTGCTGCCATTTCATTCAGGCACTGGTCAATGCTGAAATTTCTCCCCAGTAGTGAACCAGCTGAGTCAAGAGTTTATTGGTTTCACTTCTTTGCATTGAAGAATTCATTTGAGCTATAAGGTCCTTATCAAATCAGCCACCCCTCATAAAGGGCTTAGCCTGTCATAAAATTATACAGCTTATGTGATTGTTTTTAAGCCCTGTAATACTCTTGATTGTCCTGTGTTAAATAAACTGTGATTTACAAGAGCACAAACAATGATAACAGAGGTTTAACACCTGCAAGTAGTGGCCATTTTCAGCAACATACTTAACAAAAGTTTGTCACAGATGTGTGAAACTCTGTATCTACAGAGGCAAGTCCTGATGGGTGGTGGAAGCTGTTTATGTTGGGATTAGCTGTTAAACAGCCTGAGGTTGCACCAGAAGGGGCCTGGAAGCAGTTGCCATAAAGCAAAAGTTAACATTTTTCTCACTTGCTGCTAAAGCTGAACAAGTCAGCTGTCAGGATCTGGCAGAACCCAGTGTTGCAGTCACTGGAGTGTATCCTACAGTTTTCTTTGGCTTATAAAGTAGAGTTGTGAAAGAATTGGGCAACTTCGAACAAAATGTCTCCTGTATTAACCTCTTCTGCTATTCACAAAGGGAGAAAAGTAAGTTTGTTTCCATCATGGCTGCTCTAAGGCTGCTCACACATCAGAGCAAGATGTGGCAGAAGTCAGCTCTAACAGTGGGTTTTCAGCACTGGAATCCTCACAACTCAACATGGACAAGAAAATTCCTAGTAGATTATCTTCCCATTTCAGAGAAGCAAACTACAGCATGGCCGGTGGTTTGCATTCTGGGAAAGGGCACAGCTGAAAAACATTGACATAGGAGACATTCAGGAGCAGAATATCTAGCTCAGAATTTAAAAAGACACTTGACAGAATCTAGGATAGAGAAAAAGATGAAAACTATACAGTCAGCCACATAAAACTTGAAAGATAACCAAAAAAAATGCCCCTATTTTCACAGATACTTAAAACATATTCTGAACCCCTTAATAAAGCCTAGTTCACCGGACAGCACAGTGAAATCCTCTTCAAGGGACAGAAGGAAAGCAGCTTACAGGGTGCCAATACCCAGCACTGGCAAAGGGCTTTGTGTGACTGCATTGTTGGCGGTGCCAGTCCCAGACCCACCAGAACAGCTCGAGGGCAGGCTGACATTCCCCGCTTGGAATCAAGGGAGAGATTTGCACAGTTACTAGGAGACAGCTGGAGAGCTGCTCCTTGCTTTGGGACTCATTAGAGCTGCTGCAGCCAGAATCACAGGGCTGTGCTGGAGTGCAGTGTTCCATCCTGGAAGCAGCCACACACAGACATAGATATTTTTACGGATCAAGCACAGGAACTCACTTGGCCACAGCCAGCAGGACATGTGGGTCATGTTCACACTTCTTGAGAGCATCCACACTCTTGGTCTTTCGTTGCGGTCGCGCTTCAAGGAAAATTGCTTCTGACCACAGGATTCCTTAATCAAATCAAGTAGGAAGATTGTTTAGTGTTATTTTGAGGTTAACCCTCCCCACCTTGATATCAGGCCAGTGCTCTGCAACAGAAGCAGCAGTACAGCTCCCACTCTGGTAGTTATTCACCCCCAACCTCATCCCAGATCACTCCTTCCACATGGATACTTCATTCAGTACTCTGAATTTTTAGCTACTATGTGTACCACGCTGGAGCTTCAGCTCTGGGGGTTTCTGTACCACAGTTCCTGCAGCTCCAGCACTGTCTAACCCGGAGCTCAGGCTTTTCAGATGAGACACTGCAAAGTCTGGGACAGAGAGGGAAAATCAGCATTTCCAAAGGGAAAGCTATCTGTCTGTTTGAACAGGCAACTGCAGTTGCAGAAGCCTCAAAAAGTGCAAAGTACAGTCTGAGAGCAGTTTCAAGGGTGCTGGAGAATACCACAGTGTTATTGATGCTGGCTCCACACACATTGATGAAGGACAGAATAGATCCAGGGAAGCTGGGTTTAATCCCTAGCTTCTCTCACTGCCAAAATCAAGGAAGGAAATATGCTCAGGGGAGCATGAAATCTGCAGTTTCTCATGTCAGCCAGGCACACCTGATCACTTCAAAGCAAAGCCTGAGAGCTAGTGTCTGCCAGGACTCCATCAAAGCTCTCTTGCTTCCCATAAATGGCACCACGGGAACACACACAAGCTTTGATAACTGCAGTGACAGACAGAGAGAGACTCACTTCTTCTTGCTCTTTATATACAGGATCACAAACACCATAATATTTCTATTTTATTCTTTGTGCAGCCTGCCACCCATCAGGAATCAACTCAGCAATTGAGGGACCCAAACCTCTGGTTTATATGACCTCAGGTGGCCAATGAGCCAAGTCCTGCAGGCTTTGATTATGGTTTGTTGAGGTCTAAGATAAAGTTGGAAGCAATTGTTTAAACAAAAACTGAGATCCTGCTGCCCATTTCCATAGCAACAGGCAGATCTGTAAAACAGCCTGTAGTGGCAAACACTCATTAGGTCATTCACAGAAACAAAGCAGGATTTTGGGTGGTACTGCTTTGGTGACACACTCACATGGAGAGTATCTTGCAATGAGTTTATCATGCCATAAAAGGCACTTAATTCCCAATTATTTTACTGAGACTTAAGCAGCCACCAATTAAACACCTTTCAAAACCTAGCCTGAAGGCAAGCCAAGCCTTGCCATGCAGTAAGTTACTACAATTTGTAGTTATGTGACATCTTCTCCCCAAAGATGTCAACATGTTTAAATAATTAAGTCTTCCTATGATTCTACCCCAAAATAGCAATGTGTTAGGTACTTTATCCTCCCATCCCAAGAGGAAAATGTTTCCACTGCTGGTTAGAACTGACTTACATCATATGACCTCTTAGCCTTTTCTTACATGAGCTAAAATAATCAAAAACCAGGACTGAACTTTTATGGCTCATGAGCCCCTAATGATGACTGTGGTGGAAATTCACTGCCAGCACAAGTTATTAAACTCACAGTGTGCAACCAGTGCAGGAAAACCAGCAGCTGGGAATCTCCTAAGGCCAGCTGTACTCCAGAGGGACCACTCTTTTTCCACTAAAATTTCTAACTACGAACATTGAAGTGTCTTTCCTTCATATCAAACCTTGGCAGACTTCTACCAGCTTCTGAGAAAAGCCCACCCATATCCAAGATGTTTTTGCAGGAAGCCTGTGGACAAACTGTGGACCATGGATCCAATAATATACTGGGTACTGCAGAAAAATGGAACACCAACCCATGATCCCTCAGGTGTTTGAGAGCACAAAGTAACTGGGATTGTTCTTGAAGACCCTCAGTATTTCCTTTGCAGAAGGAAAACTGACACATCTCCAAAACACCAGATTCTGAGACCTGGCCAGAAAGGACAACTTGGAAAAAAAATGTGCTTCTATCAACTGGGCACAAAAGTTGTGTTTAAGGTAGAACTGAGATCCAGCTCACCTGAATTGGGGCACTCTTGCAGTGCTTTGGCCATCAGAGTGTTTGCAATGTTCTTCAGCCCAGCTCGGTACTCCAAGCGCACAGACTCCAACCTGGTAGGGAAGAGGCTCTGATGATATTTATGACAACGTGCACTAGGCTGAAACAGTGAGTCACTTGAAGGTCACTGGAAACTGCAAATATCTGCCCATATTCTGAATATGTGTAGGTGACTGACATCTTCCCATTCCCCCTCCATCTAAAAATAAATGTGACTTTTATTCCATAATGGTCCAGATAAAAAGCAATCTGAAAACAGGACTGTAACAGAAAGAGCCCCATGTACCCTGCATGCTCTGTACACCACAACTATCGGTAAAGAAATAACTAGTTCCCAGATCCTTATTGTAGCTAGCCAGGATCACCAAAGCATTTCTGCTATTCAGGGAAGTTATTAGTCCAGAAGAAACTCCGGGATGGGAGAGGTCCTAAGTCCCAGGCTCAAATGACTGAGGTCATGAGAAATAGCTGTCCTGAAGAACAGATTGAATTTGTAACCCAAATTCAGTTCAATTCCACAGAACTCACCAGAGATCTGGATTCTTTGGATTCTTCAGGCGAGACTTTTCCAAGATGGCTCTTGCTCTAGTCAGCTGTCCAACTTTCTCCTCCAGCCTGGACAGCAAGAGCCACAGGGGTATGGAATGGGGGCACTTCTTCAACTGTTTAAAAAAAAAAAAATGTATGCTCACAGGTAAATTTGAAAAAAAAAATCTTGTTACTCCTACAGAAAAGAACTTCCCTCCCTATATCCTTCTAGAGAGTTTAGGAGAGACCAAGTTGATTATGTCTCTCAAATTTCTCCAGTCAAACAGCACAGAAGTGAAGTTTTTCCTGTATCCAAAATAGTCAGGTACAGCAGGTATGACTGAGCTATCCCAGCAGTAAGAGAAAGAACACACCTCCCTTAACACAGCTACAATTTGTGCTCCTTCTGCAGACGGAGGGCTCTCATACATCCCCAAACCACAGCAGAGTGTGCAGGGAGTCATTAGGATATGGACACTGCAGATACCTGTGTCCAAATTACTTCGATGGCTGTTGACTGAGTGTTCATACCCAAGGCCACCAATTACCATTTAAAAAAGAGAGGCATGCTCTGTAGGCCAGCTCCTTTCACAGTGTGTATCTAAGAGCTGCTGAGAAAGATTTTCTTTTAAGAGTTCTGATTTTAGTCTTTACAGGTCTTAGAGAATTATTGTGCAAAGCCTTTTTTCCTGCCTGTGAGGAGTCAGGCATACAGAGAACTCTCTCAAGCAAGGAAGTCAGTCTTGAATATGGGTAATGGGCAAGAGAAATTCTTGCTTATTTCATTTTTTTTTTCCTTTCACTATTTTAACCAATGACAGAAATCATGTCTTTGGCTCTCCATTTTGATTCAAAAATAGACATCTCTCCATGCCAGCAGCACAAAGCAAACCTGCAGAAACATCAATCTTACCCCTTGATTATAAGCCTCCCGTGCTTTCTCTACCAGCTCTTTTTGCTCCTCAATTTGTCCTTTCATCATCCACAGTTTGGGGAAGTCCTCATAGTGCTTCAGGGCTTCCTCACAGAGCTCCTGGGCTGCAGCAATGTTCCCAAGCACCCATTCCAACTTCACAGACTTCATGAAGACCTGGGAACAAACCAGAGCTGTTTACCACCAGCAGCCATTGGAAAACCATTAATCTGCCAAAGCAGCAGATTCCCATTTTCATGCATCCATTCAAATGTTATTGATTAGCTACAGTTTGAAGTAAAATAAAAATTAAAATATCAGAGTAAAATAATAGCAGGAACAAGTAACAATGAGAAAGGTAAATGCAAATACTAAAGAAGTTAGAGCAGTGTGATCAACCTATATCTCACCTATTTACATAATTATTTCATAGAGCTGGCATTTTTATTATCACAGAATCATAGATTGGATGGAAAAGTAGGATTTGTATAAAGAGCACAGCTTTAACAGCACAACCAATTAACAAACCTGAGCCTCCTTCACCAGCACAATCTGATCTCCCCAGATCCAAGCTACCAAGACCACCTTTTCTTACTTTTGGCTTCAGGTTCTAATTGTCCTGCTCAATACAAATTGGTACATGTACTTTTCTGTCCCCCAAATCCTTCCTTCTGGCTAAGCAGGGAAGTCACAGCTATGAAAAATATATTATAGACCAAAGGCTCTCTCACTGCTCTTTGATCTCCATCCTCCCCATTCCCAAACTCCCCCACTGTGACCTCACAAGACAGGCATCAAGTGTGAGAGCAGCGCTTCAGCCTCAGCTGCAGAAGCTCCCTGGCTCAGGGTGGAAGAACACAGTTAAAAAGATGTAGGATGCAACAACAACTGAGGGGGAGGAACAGAGGATAGAGATCAAACTAACTTTTCATTTACTTGGACAAGTTATAATGTTTTCATTTAAGGAGCTGAAAATTGACAGTTTATCATACCAGAGGTAACTGGAGATAAACACAGGAGTGTAAGTTTAAGCACCAAACCACCCCAGAGCTGTCTTTAGTAGAAGCATAAGTGAGTCTTCTGTGAAAGTATTTTCTCTTTTTTCCAAGATGTGCTTTTATGCAAAACAAACATTACACAAACAGCTGTAAACTGGGAATTTCCTGACTTTTGCCATTTGTGTAAAAAACCAATTGAAACCCTTCACTTGATCCTAGCCTTTTTTTTCCCATCATGCCTCGACTTTGTGTCGCAATTCGCTGGAGGAGCGCTCAGCAAAGCGGCCACATGCCCCGGAAGGCAATGGCAGGGAGCCATGTGGTCAATCCCTGCAGCCACAGAACTGAAGGAACTCCTCCTTCCGTCCCAAATCCACCGTGGCCTAGAGGCCTGAGCCTCTCCACCCTCCACATATCCTTACCCTTGCAGTGGGGGCACTGCTGCGAGCCTTTGCCAGCAGCCTCCTCGCTCTTTCATACTCATTGTTCTCTGACTCGAGCTTCACGGCAGCCAGCCAGATCTCCTCGCTGTTGGGGTTGGCCTGCAAGAACACAAAGTGACAGACAAATGCACACAGTGAATCAACAGCAGATTTAATCCTCTGTTTGATCCAGATTAAAATTGAAATCAGAACTTTGTCAATCCACAGTAGGATTTTTTTCAGTGCAAGCTCCTCCCAGTCTTCTTTGACCTTTGAAGTTTATAGAAATCCTCCAAAACAGATGGCCAACACAAAGATATATGCCAGTTTAGAAGCTGGATGCTTCTCAATTGTTGAAAAGCAGTAATGCTTGATCTTCTGAACTTCCAGTTTAAATACTGAAAACATCACAGGGTCTGCCACAATGAGACCCTCATTTTATTACCCTCAAGCAAAAAAGCTGCAGCTTGAATTCCCCACTGAGGTCTGTGAAAACTCTTCCAATAAAAGTCATTTCTGTGGTAACCACGTCAAGAACTTTTCAGCCTGGTAACAAAGAGCACTGAGAACAGATTAAGGAAGTATCTTTTACCTTCCATTTCAGGACCTGTCTTTTTTTATTTCACTTAGCTTTTAAGCCTAATTCCCAGTGCTAAAAACACTCTGTATCTTTGCTACAGCATCCACCAGGCAATTCCCTTCATTAGCGGGTTTGATCCAAGACATAAGTAATGCAGTGACCTCATTAGGGCAGACCACAATCCTTTCCCTGAGGAGACCCAAGACAACAGGACTTTGATCCATGACTAGGGTTAGTGGGAGCCATGCTAGAACTGATGGTCTGCAAACTCACAGAATCACAGGCTGGTTTGGGTTGGAGGGACATTAGAGATCATCTCATCCCCATCCCATGAGTAGGGATGCCAAGCATCAGACCAGGTTGCTCAAGAGCCCCATCCAACCTGGCTTTCAACACCTCCAGGGATAGGGTAGCTACAACCTCTCTGGACAACTTGTTCCAGGTCAGAACCTGCTGCAGAACTACTAAAAGGGCAATCCCACAGCCTTACTTCCTGCTTGCTGCTATTTTACAGAACATTTTGCCACTCAAAACAATCAAACAGCAGAAGTCTCCATCACTTTGAAAGGCAGCAGGAATCAGGTGTTGACAGAAAAAGCCTGCTCTGTATTCTTTACCTGTCACATCTAACACCCTCTGACAAGTGTAACAGACCCACCTGGAAAGCCAGGGCCAAGATGCTTCTGGCTGCTGGCACATCTCCCGCCAGCCACTTGGATTTGGCTCCCATGAGCCACAGCACCTCTGCTTTGGGACAGTGAGCAACAGCTCTCTGCAAAAGAGCCTCCAAGGATTCTCTGAAGACAAGAAACAGCAAGTTACAAACCCTCAAGGTACTGCCAAAGGCGAGCTCTCTTACACCATTTTCACTATCACTCAGTGTTATAAATATTGTTGCAAAGTCCAGCGTTGTAAACCTTGATAAGTTGTTTCATAAGAAGGAAAGGGTGGGGTCTTTTTTCACAAGGGTTCTGAAATCAGCACTCTACAAACAGCTCATTGTTCAGACACCTTTGATAGCCTCTGTGGAAAGAGCTCTCACACAAACAGCTCCTTTCTCTTGGAGTCATTCTACTTAACGAACCTTAGTAGAAACTGAGACAGGAAGGTTTTCAAAATTATTAGATGAGGCTGGCTTGATCTTATGCAATTTATTTTTTTCTCCTCTGGCAAATATACTTTTCAGGCAGAATATGGGGCTTAAAAGCCAGCCATCACTGGGAAACATGCAAAAACATCAAAACCAAAGATACACTTGTTCCCAATAAAAAAAAGGCTCAAATGAGGAAGAACTCAGCATCATTTCCACAACATAGCCTTGTTGGCTTTAATAAGGATGATTCCACGTGTGTAAGTGGCCTACTGCAGAGTTTGTTTGCTTTAGTCTAAGCTGTAGGCAGAAAGTTTCTGACAGGTAAAGCTTTGTGAATAAACTTTAAAAAGAGACTGAGCTGTAATGGTATAACACCAATCTTAATTCAGAATGTAATACACATTCACAGTGTTTAATCAGAAAATACCAGAGATGCTTGGACACATTTAGCTATGAAGTAGTTTATCTATGAAAACTAAACAAAACACATTTTAAGTGATTTGTATTCCCATATTTTTCCAGAGATGTCTTCTCAAAGACAACTGTTCCTACCTTGTCTCTTCACAGCTATTTTTACCATGTAATCCCTATTGCCATAAACCGTTTTATGACTTCATAAAACTTAAGGATGTTCTGAGCACAACAGTAACAAAGAAGGTCAGACCTGCAAAAAATGCCAGTGAATTTCATCCAGCTGCACTAACTCTGCACTTGCACCACACCAGGGACCATCCTGTAGTTTTCCTTCCTTCCCCAGCCTGTCCCCCTGTCACAGGGACGGACCCCTGCATGCAGGGATCGTGTGGCACACGTACCTGGTTCCATGGTTCTTTTCAAAGTAGGCTGCTCGCAGCCACACGCTCTTCTTGCTCGGGAAGACTTGCAAGGCATAGGCATAAATGGCTCGGGCACACTCCAGGGCATTATGAGCAACACACTGAGGGAAAACAGATCAGGACTAAGTCAGCTTAGGGGAGCACTGGAATCGAGAGCAAGCAGGAATTACACATGCACAATTCAATCCAGAACTCAGTAACTCTGTGTAATCCGTGAATTGAGGAATTAATAGAGAACAGAACACTTAGAATCAGCTTTTTAAAAGGAACCAGGGAAGGAATTTCCAAGTATCCCTCTATAGAGTACAAGTATCCCTGGCCTTTCAGTGGGACTGACACTCACAGGCCAGCTTGAAACATCAGTAAGGCATTGGAAAGGCTCTCATGTTAGCACTTCATTTTGTTATTTCACAGGCAAAACCCTAGGCACCACAGCATATGTCCCCCACTGCTCTGAGCCCAATTCAAGGCCAGTGAAGTTGGACATTTCTCATGCTGAAATACAATTTAGTTCTTAGCACATGTTCAAACTATTCCCCTAAAGCAAAAAAAGCCTGGTAAAACTTTTACCCGCTCCCTTGTCCAGTGTTACGTTAACTCCTAAGTTACAATGGTTATGCCTTGAAACTTAACTCCCAGCTCCTTTACTCATAACTCAATGTCTGTTGATGTCTCACACTCACCAAAAAAAATCCACACCAAACTAGCAGACAAGCTATACCAATTTCAATGTATTGTTTAGTAAAAATTCAAATCTGAATGAAGCTCTGTAACATCCTCCTGAGGCTGAAACTGGCCAAAGGCAGGCAGGTGGTGTGGGGATCACATCCACTTTCACTGACAAAGCCACTTCTTAGGCACCAGTTGAATTTCCTCTATTTAAAAAACACAAACCCACAATAAAACAAAACAAAAAACAACATCACAGCTGGACATACACTGTCTGCATCTTCCATCCAGGTGTGTTTCCGATCTTCTTCCTCGATGCCAATCCCAATCACAGCTCTCATGATTGCCTGGCACGTGGCCACACTTCCAGCTTTATCACATTCCTCGGCATCCTAGAAACAAGAGGAAAGCCCTGCTCATTTTGAGAGCTCAGCACAAGAGGTTAAAGTCTGCAATAGCAACTCCTCATGCACAAACACACAGACATTGTGGTCACTGCCACAGCACAAACATCTCATTGCTCAAACACACCTTGACACTGAGCAGGAGCCTGCACCCACAAGGAAGTGCTAGAGCTGTACACAGAGTCATTCACAAGTTGGTTAAGAAACAGATCACATCAATTCCATCTGCTGAAAAGGTGTGATCTTTCCAGACCCAGAAGTCTTTTCCTACAGTTCCAAAACCCTGGGCTGAACCAAGGAGGGACATGGCCAATAAAAAATGTAAATATTTCATAAGGAAGAACTGTAACACCAAAATTACTGACCTCCTTTCAGCTTTGAGATGATTAGGTCTCAATAAGGGCTTGGCAATAACTAAATTTAAGAGTACCCCATCAAGCACTGTAAAGTCAAGGTGCAAAGACTCTCTCACCAGAGCATGTATGGAAAAGTGGAGTTTCCTGACACACAAAGCTTTCAGAAAGCCAAGCATGTCTTGCTTAAACTTGTTGAAAAGCCCTCTGATCAGATAACGGAAATGGAGCAGCTCTAGTACTGAGAAGGAACTCGAGAACACAGTGATGCAGAGGCTGTGCTCATGGATTTTTTTAAAGAGAAGTTGAAATTAACCTTTAATTGTTTTACTGCTGTAAAGAAAGTCAGAATTCTTTTAGATATTAACAAGGATATACATTTACTATTATTCATTTATCAATGCTCTTAAGCAGTATAAGATTTTGTTGCCTTGATCCACTGTAAACTATTTAAGTAGGAAACTGCTTTAAAGACTTATGATCAAACAAAGCACAGAACATATCCATGAGGAAAGAGCTTCAGTACAGGACTAATAGAGTATTTCCTACATGCTCCAAATGCAGTGTTTGTATTGATTTCTCATAATGCCATCTGACGAAGACTTGTGGGGAAAACAAATACCTGTCAAGCCAAATGAGACATATGCAAAAAAAAAGGTAAATCCTTCGCTGAAGGCTTTAAGCCTCTGTCCTACTTAAGGCAGCAGCTGCTTCAACTTGAAGCTACTTATCTTCCATGACAGAAGCAAACCAGACATTTCTCAGCAAAACACATCTGATGTTACCCCAGGGTATCACTTATGGCCTTGACCCTACTGAGCTTTTTAGTCTCATCTCTTGTCTCTTCACAGGGACCTCCACTGATAAGCCAGTGCAAAATTCCTCTGCCCCATAACCACTACCATCAGCTTTCAGAACAGAACCTCAAGAGTCCCCCTGGACCTTCAAGACCAAGCACATACCTGTATCCACTGCTCCCTGTTGATTTCCACACCATTAGCCCTAAGAGATGTGATGGCTCTGTCAATAATTTTCTCCACCATCTGGGTGTTTCCATTGGCTTCCTCCAGTTTGGCAGCAGTAATCCAGATGTGACGATCTGTCGGGATATTCTCCCGGGCTTTGTTAAGGACTTTACGAGCATTCTCATATGTCTCCAGCCTTGCCAGCGCCAGCCACAGCTGCAGAGCAACAAAAGATGGATTTGAGATGAGAACAAGGAGATGACAAGGCTGCTGTATGGCAGTGTCAGCCCACAGAGATAAGCAGCTTCACGCTGCTTGCTACTGGTTGGCAACTGTCCTCAAGCACTGTAAGCAGGCTGTGGAATACCAATGGAGGAGAGGAGAAACAGGCTGCTACTGCCCTTGAAGCTCGGTCCTGATCATCTCTGGGTGTCATCCCCACCTTCTGGGCTGTACACCTCCTATTTTCTGTTCACATCACCTCAAACAGCTTGGTTTAAAATCAAAACATGATTTTAAAACCCTGGTTTGGTGTTTCTGAAATAAGTAACTTTTAAATTCACCAAGTTAAATGTTCACTTGCTTTCCCAACTGTCAAGGCAGCACACATGGACACAAACATGGCTCAGTGCCTACAGCAGGCACAGCTGTGCACTGCCATGACCAACCTAACAATTACACACCAAAATGAGGCGTGTAATGACCCCCAGACAATTAACTCCAAAGGAAAAAACCACATTCCACTACTCATCACATCCTTCCCACTGTGGCATGAAGCACATGGGAGAAAACCTTGCATGGACAAACACTGCTCACCCTGCCTTTTCCCTGCAAAGCTCTACTGCCAGCCTGAAGTGGGGTGTAGGGGTTTTTGCATTTCACTTTTTTTAAACTCACTTCAACACTGGTTGGACAGCACTCCACAGCCCGGCTCAGCATGATCCTGGCATCCTCAGGTTCCTCCAGCTCCACGGCTGCTTTCCACAAACGCACTGAGTTTGGAACGTGCTCGAGGGCTAGAGAGGCAAAACAATTATGTCAATAATGATAAAGTAGCTTACCAATGAGATCTGTATTTTTAAAACATGATAAAATAAAGGACTTGTGCTATTACAAGGAAATGTCCTGAAGGAGGGAAGGGAGGGAATTTGCTTATTCGGGCTCCTGCTTCAACAATGAGAATTTAAAATCAGAAAATAAAACACTTAATCATTTTAATTGGAAACAGGCTTTGGAGAGCCAAGAGCTTTTTTGTTGTACATGCTGTAATTGCATCCTCCTCAGTAAAACACCTGGCTGAACAAAGCCTCCAGTTTCAGCAAATGAGCAGATGAAAATCTTCAAAACTGGACAGCTTACATCACGCCAGGTCTGCCTTTATAGAAAAGGAGCACCTTCAACACTAACTAATAATACAGCCTTGTTCCTTACATGCTGAAACTGCCCCTTCACAATGCAGTTTTCCTGTAAGCCTCTCCTGACAGCTCAATGGACCCCAGCTTAACTTCCCAAAAAGCTGTTGTCCTGCCATGCAAATACAAAACAGGGATGCATAAAAATGTAAAGGTCTCATTGACACTAAGCCAGGAGTACCAAGTGTTCTTCCAGCAATCCAATATGGGCTCCATCTAATTAGGATTCTTCAAGGCTTCCTTAATCCTGTCCAAGAGTTAGCTGCTGCTAGTAGAAATACATTCTCTGCAGCCTGTCCTACATGCGCTGTCTGAAACATTAAATGCTAAGCAACAACTTTCCTCAGTCCATCTCGTTAAGAGAGATTGAGAGGGTATTTTAGCCTTATGTCACTCCAATTTGCACCCCAGACTGCTGGAATCAGCTGCATTGCAGCATTACTTCCACTGCTTCCATGGTGACTGTACACAAATGTGCCATAGTAACAGGACTGAGCACATCCCTCTTCAATAAAGCAAGCACAATCACAGGAACACAAAAATGAGTGGGAAAAGGCATCTAAACCCACTTTGGAACTAGCTGGGCTTCCAGGCAAGGCTGTTCCTCGAGGCATTGCTGCAGAGGCAGAGGCACAATGCTGAGCCTCAACCCAGAGCACATCCCACCTCAACACAAACACAGAGATTTACAACAAACATTAACCATTTGTCTCCAAGTCTGCAGCTTCAGGAGATTTTTCTTGAAGAATTTAAGCAAATAATGTCAGCCTCCAAGAGCTGAAAGCATCACTCTGCAGGACAGAACATATTTTCATAAATACAGAATTCAATTTTTAGACCTCAAGCTGTATTTCAGCCACTCAGCTTGTTGGGTCTCCAGTCAGACTGAGGCTTTAAAAACTCCAGAGGTTCTGATGGATGGTAGCAATGCACACAGCAAGCAGAGAGGAGAAACACATTATGAAAGGTCACACTTCAGTGACATTACCTGGCACTCAGGTTTTTTTATTTTGGGAGAAATAATGGGTTATGCTGCCACTCAAAGCTCCAAGCTCCATCTCACTAATGCTCCCCAGGCAGCAAAGGAGCACTGTGAAGCTGTTAACAGGCAGAAACTGGGAAGAGAATGATAAATCCAGTTCCATTCCACTAACAGCTTTGCATCAAGAGATTAGGTAGGTGGTTCCAAAAACTGAATGTTTGTCTCTTCATAAATGCAATGTTTGAAGCAAAGCTCAGTACTCAGTGGCTAAATCACTGCTCTCACACAAGACCCTCCCCTACCCAAGCTGGACTCACAGATCTAGTTCTGCTCCTTTAAAAGTGTTTTTCTGTTCAACATCTGTTACTGCTCCTGAGAAGGACATGCGGTGTCACAGGAGCAGCACTTCACACCATGTTGCACTGCAGAGCCAATGGAAATTACAAAAGCTAAAAGCTACTGAATAGTTAATATCTGAGCTCTTTAGAACTTCAAATCCAGCAACTTTGAAGTGCCTTTCATCCAGATGTAGTAAGAGATCATTTCACTAGAGATCTGCAACTTTACATGCAAGAGGTAAAAGGTAGGAGGCAACTAATTCCTTTGAACCTAAACCATTCAATACTGCAGACTGCTTCACAGTGATTCAGTAAATGTATTAAATCCAGACCCTTTTCCCTGTCTAGACTGAAGTCAGGAGATGTAACTAACACCATTCAGTAGTCATGAAGGAACTAGTCTCTATTAATACAGGCCCAGCAACTTAAAGTAACACAAGAAACTGCTGTTGAAGAGATCATTGTTTGGAAAAGACAGCGATTCCACTAAAGAGGAAAACCTCCAAGTGCAATCCAAGGTAAGCACCACAGAGAAAGGCTGTTTGTCAAGGACAAAACTTGCTACACTAAAGCAAATCCTGCAGCTCAACAGGCTCAATGATATGAGAACCCCAAGACCTCTAAAGCTCCTCCACCAGCAGCCACTGTGCTGTCTAACAGGCTACAGGCAAGTAGGAAAAATCAATTAAGGTATCTTTTCCAGAAAGTATCACAAGGTGACATCTAGAGCACCCTTTTATCCTTAGAAGATAATTTTTTAATTGCTTTCATCTACTTATCAAGCTGGAATTGGCTTAGATTAGTGAAATTCCATTTTGGAATTGTTCAGTACCAGCAGCTTTCTGCTGAAGGATGTTTTACAAACACTTCAACACCTTTGTTCTTTGGCTCAACAGCAGCAAGTTCCACCATTAGTACACAAATTGACAACTGCGATTTCAACAAGGAAGCAAAAAAAGCAGATGAACTTTCAGCCACATCATGAACAACTTACAACACAATACAAAGAGTGCAATGCCTTCATTCCCTGAGCCCACAGGAGCTCTCACCTTTCCTAAGGACACGTTTCTTGGCACGGATGTCTGTCTCCAGCTCTGCTGCTCTGATATAGATCCGCACGGACTGTGGCAGGTGCCGCACAGCCTGCGCCACAACAGCCTTGGCTGTATCTCCAGGCTGAAGCCGAGCAGCTTCCAACCAAACATCTTCACTCTGTCAGGAAAAACAACCCATCTCCCTTTACATCACAACAAGAATATAAAATCACAGCTTCTGGCTAAGCAGTTGTTTTGTAACACAGTAGACAGTGAAGCTGTATCAGGCAGAGCCTCAGTCAAGCTTAACAGAGAGTTTTCTGCTCATGAACAACTTCTTCCTACTATCCCACAAGGATCAGCAGAGAAGCAAAGTAATTCTGACCTTAGGGCACATCTCTGTTCCTTTCATGATGAGATTTCGAGCCACCTGGAGTTTGCCAGTGACCTCCTCCAGTCGGGCTGATGCTATCCAGGCTGGTGGATGATGAGGATTGGTCTCTCGGACAGATTTCAGGAGCAAACGGGCTTTTTTGATATCACTAGAGGAGGAAAAACAGGAAGAAAAGTTTTCAGCACATTGGAAAACAATTCTCCTGAACCAGGATGTGCTCAGATGCACAGTAACCATGATCCCAAATTTTTCCATATTGAAGACACAAATGATGTTCTACCAAAACAAGCTTATAAATACAGACCAACACAGTGAAAACCAGTTCACAGTTTCACATTGAAAACCAGTTAAGTATTTAAGCAAAATTTTTGGGAATTACAGCTGGGCATTTGCAGCCAGAAGCTGATAACCCAAGCACTGATGTAAATCAAGAATTAGCATCAATATTTGCATGTATTGCTCTGACTTAAAAGAGCAATTCTTTATGAAACGGATGTCAAACTCCAGGCTAAAGAGGCTCTCAGAGCTCATCAATCAAGCCTAAATTAGCAGCACATAGGTACAATTAACCAGGTTATTTCCTGGCTGGCAGGCAGCCACACACTGCCATCACTCTGGCATGGAAATAGGGGTGGAATGGAAACAATCTCCACAATTGATGCATCCAGGTCAGATGCTAATACCTCAGCTGAAAGACTAGACCAGATCTCATGTTAAAAGAATTCATCCTCAAAAACTCACCTGGCATTTCTTACAAACTAAATGCCAGCTGAAAGCACCCACGCAAGACAGATTTACATTTACATGCAGGATCAGTGCCACTGCTAAGAGGATAAATCTGTTAATCCTTCTTAAACTTACTTGATATCTCCTCCGTGTGTGGGAATCATGGAGTTCAAGTCTGTCAAATATCCTTTTGGGTCCACTACAGTCTGGCCGCTCACAGAGTCTGATACCTGGGAAAATCAAGTCAGAGCTACTGAAATGACCACTCAGAGCTCCTGAGTGCCTAAAAAGACACTGTGGTTCTACAAAAATCCTAGATATTCATCTGTTTCCAAAAGCAAGGAAGGAGGAAAACACGAAGCCTTACTTATTAGCTTTTTTCCATTTCTAAAATACACAACTTTAACATTAAAATCCAGACAAGAAGCAGCTGGGTGATAAGCAGTCACGCAAAGGTCTTGCAGCCCCATCAGCTAAAGGCATTCATTTTAGAATAAATCAGATTTAGATGAGAAAATCAATGAAAAAGAAGTCAAAAATCAGTGTTTTTCAGCAGTTTGTCCTGCATCCCTACAAAGGACAGAAGAGATGCTTCCCTTGGTAGCATTACCTGTGCTGCTTACCTCAAAGACACCTTTGCTATAACCAGGCAGTCTGTTCTCCCATAATGACCAAGACTTCCAAGGATAAACTGGTATTTCTCATGAAATTCTATTCATTTTGAGGGCATGAGATTTGGGGACAGGGACTACAAAATTATTTCACAGCTCAGCTGTTCTTAGATCTTCTAACACCCAAGAAAATTCAACACTTTTCTAAAACCAGGACTTAAACAGCAGCACAGCATCAATCCCAGGTATAACTGTGACAGATCCTGACTTCCCACATCCCTACCTGGCTTAGCCTCATATCCATCAAGGTGTTCCTGGCTTGACCAATCTTCCTCATATCCAATTCACCTGTCCCAGGTGTCATCAAGCCTGGTGTCATTCCTCCTGGGTATGGAGTATTCAAACCTCCTGGATACGGAGTATTCAGTCCACCAAATTGCTAAAAAAAAAAAAAAAAAAAAGGAAAAAAAAGAAGAGTGAGAAAGTCATCCCTAACTCTTCTGAGATTGCAAAAATAATTCAGACTATTGGCTGATGTCCACTCCGCCAGAAG